>NC_079167.1:19846827-20446827 GCF_947568905.1 Ostrea edulis | reverse complement strand
GTACAGGAATCTATAATACATGTTAAACATCTTATTATTGTACAGGAATCTATAATACATGTTAAACATCTTTTTATTCTTATTAAAACATCTTATTATTGTACAGGAATCTATAATACATGTTAAACATCTTATTATTGTACAGGAATCTATAATACATGTTAAACATCTTATTATTGTACAGGAATCTATAATACATGTTAAACATCTTATTATTGTACAGGAATCTATAATACATGTTAAACATCTTATTATTGTACAGGAATCTATAATACATGTTAAACATTTTATTATTGTACAGGAATCTATTATACATGTTAAACATCTTATTATTCTTATTAAAACATCTTATTATTGTACAGGGCAATACTGAAAACCCACTTCATTCACAATGACTTTATCTCACGATTTACCAATGATGAACAAGTTTGCTGTGACTAATGTTCGCAACCATGATAATTTTAAACAAATATAAAAGGCATTAAAGGTTTGGTTTGTGGTGAGAAATATTTGTGATGCTGAGGCTTTTGTGAACTTTGCGAAAACTTCTTGCACATGAATAAAAGATGGTTTAGGCCTGACTGTACCTTATTACAGGAATTTACCGTAAATGTAACACAATATATATTGTACAGGGCAACATCTAATCAAAAGGAATTTTCTGTAAATGTAACACATCTTATATTGTTCAAGGCAACATCTTATCACAGGGATCTACTGTAAATTAACACAATATATATTGTACAGGGCAACATCTTATCACAGGGATCTACTGTAAATGTAACACATCTTATATTGTTCAAGGCAACATCTTATCATATCTACTTGACAAATTATATACTTTATTCTGAAGGGAGACATTTTGTAGTGTAATTTCTTCTTTATCTCAATGAAGTTTTGTCCTCATTATACCTTTCTTCCCATTTCACCTGGTATTCTGATATTTGGCATGTAGACACATCACTATATGAAGATTGTCAGAAGGAAACGGGTTAATATAAGTTGCTACAACTTGTTTCCGAATCCTGTGTACATATTACTTATTGTGTATGGATAAGATAAGATAAGATAAGTTTATTCTAATTTTGGGCCCAGAGGGCATAACAGTAAGACAGTTTATAAAGAAGGAAATTCAAATTCAAAAAAGAAAGAAAGTTTACAACATTAACTACAGGTTACATAGACTGCAAACTGTGTGTGGATGCAGCATGTTGGGGAAACAAGTACATACATATATGAATTGCTAATCATGTATATACACAAGTAAATGGACAGTATCAGTATTATACCAACATATGAATAATAAACTGTAATGTGTATATATATACTGACTTATTCAAATGAAATAAAGTTTAATTAAGATTGTCATTCACATTTGTGACCTTCATATGTCCTTGAATAATATCTCGAGATTAAACTAGGAAAATTTGTACATGTCATATCATTCCAACTGTTGGACCTTATATTATTAATAAGGGTTCTGATATCTAGTTTGTAGAACATCACCAAATGTTCCATTTGTCATTATAATTTTTATGAGCTTGTATAGTCTCGAAAAGTCAAGGTCAGACTTCATAGGAAAATTTGATCATGCCAATATTACATGTCGGTGTCTGGTGATTCATGTATATGCATCACAATGTAAGATTTATCATCATAATTTTGTAATGTAATCTTAAAGTCATTCTTATCTCATTGGATATTTACTCAAGCCCTTACAGGGAGCTGAGTTTATATTTAATTAAATAATCCATTTTAATGATATTTCTACTCCATACAGTATGTATTTTGTAGTAATTTACATCTCCAGGAGATAAAATTCAATCTGTCATGAAAAGTTTATATACTACAATATATTAATCGGAAACCAACACAAGAACTGTTCATCCTACTTAACTTTTGTGGGCATCAAGTTTAAATATGAGAATTTGACAACAAATACAATTTTGTTGGTTTGTAAATTCATGAGCTTTTGAATAAAATTTGTGGTGCATTGATTACCAGAATTCATGGTATCACACAAAACAATTAAAACAAAAAATTTAAAACGTGTGTTTAACAAATAAAGACAAAACTATTGTATGATGGTTAAATCTACTCTCTTATTTACCTTCGCATCTCGTTTACCGGGATCTGCTGCGAACTCTACTGGCCGAGCAGCGCTGTGGTACTGTAGTTCCACAAAAAACTGCAACATCAAAACAATTGTCAAATCCCAAGGATAACTCAGACAGCAAGTGCAAACAATGGTTTTGCATGACGATCATAAGATTATTTTGATGAATGCAAATCTTAATTCAAATATAAATTTGAGTTTTACTATATTTCAGTATAACCTGGACAGAACATGTTGACCTACCGTGGCATTGCACCACTCTCGCAGGACCTCAGTTATGTAATGTACAGCGTTAAATATTGCACAAAATGTGTCTCCTAGTGAATCGTGGGTCACTTCTTTCATGACCTGCACAAGACGAATTCTGAAATCTTCTAATAACTCCAGCTGCATGCCAAGAAACTTCAAGCGGTGGTCAGGTGAGGGAAGGTATTTATATCGGTCTGTGAAAAATTTAAACATAACTTAGTTTGAAATGAACTGTGAAAAAGCTCTACACTTCATGTACTGTACATGAATATACACATGTATACTCTGCTGAAGAATGTTTAAGTATGTATTCTCTCTGAGATGTGGTTGCTTGTTTGATATATATTATTACTGTCAACGAGATGTGATCTAACTCTTCGGATCAAATTACTGTAATAGTGATAAATTTATTATATACCCCCTTCTGTATTTTTAAACCCCATTCATAAGATAATGTATTCCAAATTATCAAAATCACAAACATACAGTGAAAATATTTTTTGTGTACACAGTTCATTAATATTTGTGAAGAGGTCGATTATTTTCCACCAAAAAAACATGAGTTGATGCATTGTGATGTCATCAATTTCAGAGAGACATGATTTGGAATCAGATCACCACAGTATGGGGATCTGGAAAGTCAGATCACACTCTGTGAATTTAACAGTATCAAAACACGGATTATTGATGGGTGTATATTTTGATTTAGCTGTGGAAACTTCTTTCCATGTCTTCTAAATTTCAGTTTAGGTAAAAAAAAAATTAACTTCTTAGTTCTAAGATCAATTTTGTCAAAAATAGATGAGAGGTGTTTTTTCCCTTTCTATTTAACTAATAAAAAAAAGATTGGGGATTAAAAAAAAATAAATTCAAAACTCACTATTTTTAAAAAGTTCCAGCACAGAGCAAGCATCAGATAAATCTTCCTCAATGTGCCATGGCAGAAAATTATTTGTGCTTTTTCATATATATTGTCCGAGATAATAATGTCATGATGATGAAATATTTGGAACTACATAATTCCGCCAACCATTTGCAAAATTTTAACTGTTTATGCAAACGTTGGGATGACCCAGACTTAGTCAAATGTTTTATAAATGAAAGTATCTAAACTGTAATCAGGGATTTATTTTTTTTTGGCATCAGACGACCAAATAAGAGAAATTTTATTTCATTTGTTTAAGGATAAAAATAATTAATATGCATTATTTAAACAGATACGGCAGGCCTGAGAAGCAAGTAATTAATTATTTAATGGCCTTACGGAGGATGCAGAATTCCAACTAAATCAACTAAGGATGAAGATGAGATCAGCTGGAACCCTGGTCTAGCAAAGATGACTACACACAAGAACCATCAGCATGTTTTGTATGACGTACCTGTGATGGTTGACACCAGCATGTTTTGTGTGACGTACCTGTGATGGTCAGCATGTTTTGTATGACGTACTTGTGATGGTTGACATCAGCATGTTTTGTATGACGTACCTGTGATGGTCAGCATGTTTTGTATGACGTACCTGTGATGGTCAGCATGTTTTGTATGACGTACCTGTGATGGTGGACATGAGGGTGACAAAGCTCTCGCCACATTCTGGAACCTTCAGCGTGTCAATGTCCGCGATGTTTTTGTATTGTGACTCCCAAGCTGTGGTGGAGGACAAAAGGGAATCCATCTTCTCTATGGCAACTATAATATATATAGTTAAATTGTACAAAACACAAGAAATCCATGAATTCTCCCAAGTTTATTTATATCTGGACTTAAATGTGCCCTATGCGAGGATATTTGAATATACGCTATCTGAGGATATCTGATTTCACTAGTTATATTCTTGGTTTTCTTTGTATATTGTGGGAACTACATGTAAATTTCAGATAAAACTATAGACCCCTAATGTGGTCCCATTCTGATCCTAGCTCAAGAGGAAAGATTAGAACTTTTAATATACATGTACGTGAGGAGGCTTGCTCATTCAATTATTTCTACAATCTGTAGCAATTCTATCTCATAAGATGTAACATGTACTAAGTGAAACACTGAGTTACTGTGATTGTGGTCTTGTCAAATTCCAGGGTCATGGTTAGAATGAAACTAAATCTGTTTGAAATACTGTGGCCTTTTTGGCTTTGTAGAAAAGATTTTAACTCCGAACCCCTATTGTGGCCCCATCCTTTCTTGAGGCCATAATTTGAACAAATATGAATCCTCAGTATGAAAGGACACATTCAGAAAGCTTTATTTTTGTTTACTCTTTCTATTCCAAAATATATAAGTAGCCCGGACCTATATACCTAAGGTTTAATTACTTCCAGTTATCAGCTAATAACAACTACTGTATGCATTAAAGAAACCCCATTACCTATTGATCTGAATGGGGTCATCAACTTGTCATATCCACCTTGCCTAAGAAGTTTGCTGACCACTGGTCAAAAGGT
Organism: Ostrea edulis; assembly: GCF_947568905.1. NCBI lineage: Eukaryota > Metazoa > Mollusca > Bivalvia > Ostreida > Ostreidae > Ostrea > Ostrea edulis. The sequence continues at coordinate 20,442,024 of NC_079167.1, read as the reverse complement.
TCTCTGACAATTAACCAATATAGCAAGATGTAAAACAATTAGCCTGGGCCCTCTTCTTCGAAGTTGGAACAATTATCTATTTTTAGGAGGGAACTTGGCCCTTCATTTTCATAATTTTAAATCTCCTTTACCTACATGTATCAACTTTTATTTTTGTTCAAATTAGACTTGGGGTCCTGGAGAAGTTTATAGGAAAACAATACATTTGGAACTAAAATACATAGTGGTGCCTTACACTTTTTTTCTATTTCAATCCATCGGTCAAACACTCTGGGGACAGTTAAGATATCCATGCTGCTGTTTAGACCGGTGGGGTAGTGGTAGATTTGATGAAGTTCATGATCAAAGAATATGGCTTCATCAACAAGGTGACAGAAGAGATGTTCATCCTCCATAATTGTTGGGAGGTCCGCAGCCATCTTCTCCATCACCAACACCACAAGTCCTCGCATGAACTCCACCTGCTCAAAATTAAACATGCATATCAGGAAAAATTATGGAGACTTTATGATCATTTGAAGGCAGTCTTTCTTTGAGAATAAACATCATATAATCAAACCTTAGCATCAACCACATAAAATCCAGCAATTTCCAATAAATGTTGAATTCTCTGGTCCAAAAACGAAGAGTGGTCCCTGATCCAGTTCAAAACTTGTCCAAAGTACCACTCCGGCTGTAAATAATTACAAAACACTATAGAAAATCAAGTACCACTCTGGCTGTAAATAATTACAAAACACTATAGAAAATCTAGTACCACTCCAGCTGTAAAAAATAATAAAACACTATAGAAAATCAAGTACCACTCAGCCTGTAAAAAATTATAAAACACTATAGAAAAATCTAATACCACTCAGCCTGTAAAAAATAACAAAACACTATAGAAAAATCAAGTACCACTGCGACTGTAAAAAATAACAAAACATTATAGAAAAATCTAGTACCACTCAGGCTGTGAAAAATATGAAAACACTATCGAAAAATCAAGTGCCACTCCGGCTGTAAGAAAAATAACAAAACACCATAGAAAATCAAGTGCCACTCCGACTGTAAAAAAAATAACAAAACACCATAGAAAATCAAGTACCACTCAGGCTGTAAAAAAATAACAAAACACTAAAGAAAATCAAGTACCACTCAGGCTGTAAAAAAATAACAAAACACTAAAGAAAATCAAGTACCACTCAGGCTGTAAATTTTGTTTTACAAAATACTATCGAAAAATCTAATTCTATTATCAGTATCTCGAACATTAATATCTCGAATACTATATATGTTGAAGTGAAGTGGAAGTCCAAATGACATCTTATCTGTGTATTTAACCTCAAAATCTCAAACTTTTGGATATCTCAGTTTTTCCTCAACCCCATTGAATTTAAGTTAACAAGGTTTGACTGTATACAACAGCTTTACTAGTTTTGCTTTTAAAGTTACATAAATTAAATTTGATAAGAACATCTTCTCCATGAAAAACACCCCATTACCTTCTCCCAGTTGTTAGTCTGTTTGTTGCCGTAGAAATGGTACTTGAAGCGCTTGTGTAGAGGAGTGACTAAATGTTGAATTGGCAGCAACAGAGGCTTAAAAGAAAATTCCTGTGACAAAAAAGTCAGTGTCTTCTTCTGTACCTCTTTACTCAGGGGTTCTCTGTTTCATCATTAAGTCAGAACTTTATTTGCTATCTGTATTTCTCTGAAATGTGTGGATTCCTTGTCTATCTCATCCCAATTTCAATTTATGTCCTTGTTTCATGTTTGTTTTAAGCTTGAGATACGCCTTCCACTGGTATAATAAAAACTTCTATACATAAAAACAAACCCTCCCCCCCAACGCACACAAACCAATATTTATAATACGTAACTAAATTCTCAAACGTAAAAATATATATCTAGAAATTTTGCACACATGTCTGAAAGAATGATTTGTTTCACACCTTTTATATGGATGTCTGTATTTAAATTCCCATTGGAAAATATGTCTGGTAAATTCGAACCCTATTTAAAGTGCATTTTATATATCACTGTGTGAACTTTATTGTTCGTATATTTAAAAACCACATTCTTGTACATCCTAATTTATTATGAAATATTTTTTAAAGGTTTCAAATATTTTATTTATCGGTACTTGCAAATACAATTTTTCTATGACTGGGACAGGTAAGTAGTCAAATTTTCCAAGGCTTGTAGCTTTTGATGAAAAAGATCAATATGATGTACCTTACAGGAAATAACTATTTATAGGTATCTAAATGTGTCATTTTTGAGACTTCTCTGTATTTTTGGTAAACAAAGGGACGAAATTAAGAAAACAACGCAAGTGATAGAGGGACTACTGTTTTTAATCGAGGCTTAGAAATATTTTGTCTGAATTTCCCGGCAGGCCGAGATTACCGACATTTACTCTATAACCAAACTTTGTTATATCCAATAAAGAATTTCACTATTTTCCTCTCGTAGGGGAATAAACATTATTTTGTAATAAGCATGAATTCATTATAAGCATGTTTTACTGTATCAATAATGCATCATAAACAATATCGCCTCTTTCATTGGTGTTCGGTCCGAACTATTTCAATGAAGGATACGGTAACTGTAGAAGTAGCAGCTGTAAGAAGATGGCGTCCATACTGAGGGATGGATCCGAGGGGGGTGGAGGGGTCTTTATAGAGGTTGCAATTAATGGCCATCCAACAGCTTTCAAACTTTCCTCCAGTAAACTAAAATTGTCAACAACAAAATGGAGGATTCGAACAGGAATACAATTATAGAATTATATCTATAATGAATTTTAAGAACATTTTCTTGAACTTGAGCGTGTTGAGTGCATCTATTCTTATTGGAAAAATTCTTGCATGAATTTTTTGTAAGCAGCATAACTACTGGTACTTACAATATACACATGTCGTGACTAATTCACGTTTACATGTATAATGTATGATAATCAAAAAGTATACCTGGAAAGTCTTGCTTTGAGAAGGTCGTACCAAAACAGAATAGTGTCTTTGAGAAACTGCAGAAGATTCTGACATTGCGAATTCTGTTTCTGTATATAGTATTCTGTCAAGGAGCAGAACTCATCCACTGCCACAGCCGTTCTGTCCGCCATTAGTGCCGAGTGAATCTGAATGCTGAGCGAGAAGACACATGACAACGTCAACCTTAGTAGAACTCAAAGTGAACTTGAGACACATTTATGACAATACAAAGTCAATCTTATAGCAACACTCCAAATGAACTTGAGAGGTGCATGCAGTATGCAAAAAATACACATTTAGTTACTTAGATCATGAGATGTATGATACATTGTTGAAGTTTTATATGCCATAAAATCTTGGAAATCAGTTGAAATCAGTTTTTAAAGTCAGGTGAAAAGATAGCAGTTTATATGCAATTTTTGAAGAATTGTTTATTTACGTGAAAAGTTTCAATTTTGAGGAAGGAGACATGATACAAAAAGAAGTTAATGGTATATACATAAATGATGAATACTTAATGGTAAATACTTTAAAATTATATGTACATAATCATACTATTACTTAAATAATGCTTATTTTCATGATGCACACAAAATCTTAATGGTAAACACTTAAAATAGTAAATATTTCTCTGGTAAATACTTAAATGGTAATGTTTATTTTCATACAAGAGTAATCTGAGTTCGGAGGTATGTTATAATGCACAGTGATAATTTTTGCTTTGTACAGAAACATCATCTACACCTGCCTGATGTTCTCTATGTGTGCGACACATGATAGGTACTGCTTATACTTGTTCAGTTCATCTACTTGGTTGATGAGTGGCGTCAAGTCCTCCACAAGATTCTTGAGTGTTGTACAGTGATCTAGAATATCATGATGTAAAGAGTCACTCTTTGTCTGTAATGCTGTTACAGTTGTCTGTGCTTCTTCGGCATTCTGCAGAGCCTCGTCTACCTCGGGAGGAATATCCCATTCAGTGAGTGCAAGCTGTGAAATTCACACAGAGTCAAATTAAAGAATGCTCTTCCATAAAAGTGGCTCATATTAACATAAAAACTTATACTGTTTATGACACTACATGATAAGATGATGATTTTTTGTGAAATTATTCGTATTGATCAATTTGTTTGTCTATCATCGTAGCTCAGTGGATAAAGTATCGGGTTAGTGACCTGAAGATCCCAAGTTTAAATCCGCCAGTCTTTTGTTCATCTGTTCATATTTATTGAAAATGTTTTGGGAAAATCATGCTTTTCATTCATGAATCCAAAATTGTATGATTTTTGCCTTTTTGGCATAAGTACTTATTACACAGTGCTCTGGAAAAAAACCTCAACAAACACGAGAAGAGGGATTTCGAGGGAAACACTCATTGAATAAAATTATCAATGCAACATTAATTTTGAATTTTAATTCTATTTTCCTGGGTTAGTAAAAAGGTTATTGAGAGTAAAAATGCCAAGTTCACTCGTGAAGACTGCTGATTAAATCAAAACTGAATCACAGCCTTGCAGTTGTTACATGCATCATTAGCTTATTTAGTATATGTTACTACTCTTACTTAAACAGGTTGGGAACAATTCCCCTATAGCGAGATATTCTCGCTAAAATGCGATTATCCCTCTTTAGCGAGAATAAATATATCCTGTACAACCGAGAAAAACACCCGTGGAATACATCTCTTCGTGTTTCACGTGAAAAGAAGAAAAAGTGCTAAAATGTGTGATACTTCTGCAAATATATTAATCAAAACAAAAACACTCACGATGTGTATTGGATTTCAGACTGCTTCCCTCTTACGCAGCAACTTTGACATGCAATTTCATGACTATGTTGTCAATTTCATAGAAACAATTCGCATCATGTTGAGTGCGTGTACCACTTATTCAGCGTTGCACGGGATTTGAGATTATTTTCAATAAAGACGCAAAAACACCTGTTGGTGGTAATGTTTATTTCTCGCTAAAGAGGGATAATTGCGTTTTAGCGAGAATATCTCGCTATAGGGGAAGTGTTCCCAACCTGTTAAAAACAGCTGTACACAAAGATGAATTAACAGCCATGTCATGCTTACACGACTCTCCAATGCCTGTGTTGCTTTCCTTGTCTCTGAATAAAATGATTTTAAGTCAGACAATGATTTGATATCATTCCCAAACTTCTTATTCACTATTTCAACAGCATTTTTTTTGCTCTCATCAGAGTTTGATAAGGGCGCATCCATGTTGGCAAATAGTCTTCATCACAATGACGTTTTTAGAGAGAACTAATTCGAACCAGAAATATTTCGTGTTCAGTTTAATCTTTGCTGATCTCATGAGTTTTTTCATGGACTATTGTAAATATCCTAAGATACTTAAACAGCTTTCTTCTTTTGTAAAAGTTCCACTTTGATTGGAGCATAAAGAAATTTACACGCATAAAATTCGTCGAAAAATTATGTTTTATTCAACGTACGATATGGCATGCAAGATTCAAACATGAATAGAACCTTGAGTTTTGGATCACGTGACATTTATTGAGCGAAAATTCCCATTTACCTCGGAAATCCACATGAGAAGGTAAAAGTTTGATCTTTTTACAGACACTGGTGGTTTCATGTTTACCTTTATCGACCAATGAAAAATTAAAATGTAGCATAATTTTGAACTGTATGCTAAGCCTATTTCACCAACTTGGTTAATGTAGGAGCAAGCACTTGAAGGAAGGATCCGTGTCCCGTGTCGAGGTCCTGTACAAAGACAGAATTTTCACCAGGAAATTTTCAAAGCGAGCCCCGGACTCCTGTTATGAGCAGCTCGAGTCTCATGAAAATTTTATAAACCCCTATTCTATCCGATGATATACCTTAAGAAAACGGTAACATAAAAGCTGTGAAAAACGTATGCATAGATCGATTTTTATAATTTTGAATAGATTTTTTAAATTATACATGAAATTGAATATATAACTCATCATGAACAAAAGGTTGATCTTGACAAAAAGTATCCGGATAAGAGCTCTAATTAGCTGACCTGTGATCATGCGAATAGTAAATCTGTTCCAATCATCGTTTATAATCGAAAATCAGTCGATTGTTGGCAAATTCTTAGCGCTCGATTATTAAAATTTTATTCCAATTAATCGGTTTTTAGATTTTGTTTTCTCAACGACTGTAGTTTTTGAAGAATATTCCTGCCGTGACCTATCTAGTAACCTTAAAAGTTTTGTTTATCCAGGGCTTGAAACTCACTTTTTATGTCACCAGTCGAGCTGGACTGATAAGGTGTAAATTTCAACCAGTCCACAGAAAAATTTACCAGTCCACAGAGGTTTTCAGAAATAAACATTTCATTGATGTTATCAAAATAAAATAACAGAATTTAACTTGATTTGCATCAGACAATATTGTAACACTTATGTGAGATTTATATTTACTAATCTGGTTTATCTGATATCTAGAGAGGAATGCCAAATGTGTGTTTAAGATTCCATAAGCATGTTTTCCAAAATGACGTTTTAGAAAATTGACCAGTCCCATCGGACTGACTAAAACAAATGTCAGTCAGTCCGCCAGACTTTTAACCAGTCACAGACTGACAGGCATATGTTAATTTCAAGCCCTGTTATCGTAATGGCGGTACACACGAAAGCGAAAGTATCCATACACAGGGAATAAAGCATGTTTGCGTGGTCAGATACTAAGATAGACGTACTTTGATTCAGGCATTTAAACGAAGGACCATTGATCAAAGAGAATCTTGATATAATTAGCAAAACCATGTGTGAATTACGCAGGTAAAAACCTTTTTTTTTAAGGGCCACTGTTACTCTGCACGTGCGTATCGTGTTTTGAGTTGCTGATTTAATTTTTACTTGTAATAAGCTGGAGCCTGGTGAACATTCCATTGTAAGTTTCACTTGAACACTTTGTAACAGGTAGCCATTTTTAAACATAGATCTGTTATGGAGAAGTATGCTGTTTAAAAATGGTATCAAGTTGTGAACTTAGGAAAAGAAGGGATCATTTTCTCCTTGGACCTATTTGACACGTGTACTTTTTGATTTAAGGTGCTCGGGTCTGTCAACTTCAAAATGTTATTAGATGAAGATAACAGAGTTATTGAAATTTTTAACTCACTGTCAGACTTTTGGTTGGACAGAATTGAAAGTTCTGTTAGTCAAGACAAAATTTTGTCAGACCAGATGCATGTACCTTGTATTGCTTAGAAAAAAAGAAAAAGAACTGCACCAAGATGCCTTTTATTGCTTTAACAGCAATGCATCTCCCACTCATATCCAGCCAAACATGGTCAGTTTTCCAACCAGGGATTTATCTAGCAATTTTATTTTACTACCCTTTTCCTATAAAAGGGGAAAATTGAGAACCGCAGGCTCGACATGAGCGCCAGAGGCGCGAATATGCTGGGGGGGGGGGGGGGCATGGTTTTTGTCGCGCCCCCCCCCCCCCCCCCCCCCCCCCCCCCGGAAAATTTTGAGATAAATGGAGCAAAATCCTGCATTCTGAAACCTGGGTTTTTTTTCCATAGTTTATTAAGGCCAAAAACACCATGATTATTTAGGGAAAAATATGAAATAATAACAAAAGTAAGCAAAAACCATGTGAGATCAGTACTGTTGTTTAATTTTCTTTTCCAAGTTTACAAGTCAATTTTTCTGTTTTTCTTGTTTTTGAACAATTCAACAAGTTGGTGTAAATCTTCATTTGACAAATTCTTTTCTCCTTCCTCACCCTCACTACAAATGTTGTTACGATACATTTCCATCTTCTGTGTCTAACTCACCTCGTCCATGGACTTCACTGACTAACTGTTTGCCATGGGTTCTACACTTTCACCTTCACGTATATCATTCTTTTGTTTTGAACTTTGACTCTTAAAAAGCTTCTCAATTGTTGGCATCCCAACAACATCTTTCCTTGTAGGCCTAATTCATTTCAGATATGAATTCGCATTATGCGACATTCTTACCGATCAACACATTACTTTGAAGCTTAAACGACGGTATAACGAAAAGCGTTTTAATGAAGAAGGTAAATCAGGATATGTAATAAAACCACAATCGGATAACAACGGAAAAACCACGACGTATCAGAAATAAATATTTTTAAATGTTGTGTTAATAGGGGAATTTTCCATCTCCAAAAGGGGAAATTTCAGGGGGTTTTTAAGAGGGGAAAGGTACCGTTTACCGGTAGTAAAAACAGCATTGATAAATCCCTGCCAACCATCTTGGAACTAATAAACACCATGAAGCCTTTGTAATTTTTGAAGTGGTCCAGGTTCAGTAATTCTTCTTTTATTAGCAAGTTGGTTGTTTGTTTATGTCCCATCAGGAATTTTCCCCTCAATGACACATTGAGAGGTCACCAGGGGTAGGTGCAATACCACAAATTTAGACCTATGCTTTGTATTCTGACTCAAGGCCATAGTAGTGAGGGTTCTTTAATGTGGTAACATCTTCCACAACATTGAAGGTCATATCTGAAAGACCTGTGACTCTCACTGCTAAATGCCAAGCGTTTGGCGAAGAGATTAATAGAATCCTTCATTAGTACGAGTGTGGGATAGGGAAATTCCACCGAAGGGACAAGATTCACAGTCTAGGATGAGGCTTTGCCGAGTCCTAGACCGCGAATCTTGTTCCAGAGGTGGAATTTCCCTATCCCACACGAGTAAATAATGAAGGGTTATTTTTCTCACATTTTACCTACAGTTTAGTGCATAAATTTAGGAGTTTTGAGAAAATTCTAAATAATCAAAATCCTCATTTGAACTTCGATGCAAAAACTAACTAGATAAGCAGAAAGAGCATACCAGAAAATGGTTTACACTGTAAGTGTAAACTAAAAAACTCAAGGTTGTCCACCAGAAAGCTATACTACATTAAAATGTAAAGAAAACAATGCAAAATATTTTACCTCACCTTGTAACGTAAATCTTCACTGTGTAACATATATCGTAGAAAATATATGACGTCACAATCAAATGACGTCGCAGCAGTGTGAGACAGAAAAATCTCACATGGGCAAAGTCGATCTCACACTGGTGATAATGTGAGAAAATTATGCCTTAAGGTTTGACGTGGCCATGGCATGAGCAGAACTCATCGTTGCAACTTTCCAGTCATGAACCGAATGTTCTACCACTGAGCTGCTATGACCTGTCTTTTCTGACTGGGTAGAGGACCTTTTGTTTTGATCAGCCACTTACGTGGCCATGTTGTTTGAGTGGCCATCACTTGCGCATCCTGAACCCGTGTTTTAGCAATTTATCAGTTCAGAGAATTTTGTACTGGCCTTGTCAACCGGACGGACAGTTTTCGACAACTCTGAGATAATAGGATGCATTTGTTCATTGCAAATGCCATCAGTGTATGCCAAAACTGAGGTACCTTGGTGCTGTAAATAGAGATAACACAGAAATCAAAAAGCATGCGACTAGCCTTTCACTATACATGTATCAATGGTACCAAGACGTTGAGAGGGCCCATGGTTCTAATAATTGCTTAGTTTCAGAAAGAAATTGTTGCACAGTGACATGGACAAAATGACTGGATGAGGTGTAAATTATGTTCATGGTTGTTTTTTTTTCTGTATGCTTGTCTTCTCAGCTTATTCAAAGGTTAATTAACACTAGTAACAGAACTAATGGTTTTGTTAATGAATTAGCTACTTTCTTTGGTTTATCATTTGGAATTGTAACATTTAACTTAGAAAAGACACGTAAAGTAAATATCACAAACCATATAGAAACAAAAACTGAATGTCACGAAATTCGAAAACTAACCTTCGTAGTTGTCTTAGAATTGATCAATTCATTGGGGACCTATTTAATAAATGAGACACCTTTTGTTGATTGTCCATAGTTGAAGTAGTTACTACTAAATGTTAAATGTCAGTACATGTAGTTAAGTGGCCTCCATGATTTGTAGACAAGGATGACATTGATTGTTGAAGATCAAATTACCAATTTACATTGGCATTCAGTCATATGTTCGATTCAATGTCATCCCACTATCCAATAATACTAAACTGATTTAATTTTATTGTTTGGTTTTTTTTTTTAAATTCAGGAAGTGTTCAAATATTAAAACACAGCCTTTTCAATAATTATAATACATTTTTTGGTTTTGTATTTAAGTGAAAATGTCGGGAATAGCCATTGGAAGATTGGGTGAAGAACGTAAAAGTTGGCGCAAGGACCATCCATTTGTAAGTTATGTTTGAAGAACAGTGTAAAATTAGGACCATTCATTTGTAAGTTACAGTGTAAAACTAGGACCATCCATTTTTAAGATATTCTTTGCTATTTGTGTTTTCAAGAACAGTGTAAAACTTGCATTATATCCTGAGTAGATCCTTATCTTTGGGTTTTTAACCAGTTTAGCCATTAATGTACTCAGTGTAGAACCAATTTAATTATACATCTTCTCTTTGTAAAAAGAAATTAACTGGAAGATATTCTGCATTGTAGGGCTTTGTTGCAAGACCAACTAAGAACCCAGATGGCACATTGAACTTGTTGAACTGGGAGTGTGCAATACCTGGCAAAAAGGGGGTTAGTACAACATGCTTTATGATTTCCTTTTTATAACATATACAATATACTGTAAGTAGGGAAATTATGACTTCATCTTTTGTGACCTGTTAGATGCACTGTGTTGTAGACTCCATGGGAAGGAGGGTTATACAAACTCAGAATGTTGTTCAAAGAAGATTACCCCAGCTCACCTCCCAAATGTAAGTCCGATTTACCTCGTCAAATTTACTTCATTAGATTTACCTTGTCAGAGCTCACGTGATGATTTCTGATGCCTAGTTTGTATGTTATCTGCCTTTTATGTATACACCTTTCACATTTTTCCATTTCAACCAGACACAAAGCATGTTTTTGTTGAGGATAAAAAGTTGTTCAAACAAAGGGCCACAACCCTTTCCATTTAAAGATATCACAAATCAAAAAACTTGAAAAAATAGCATGACATGTTTTAAAAAATGTTCTCAATACCCACTGTGCCAGAAACTAGCAGAAAAGGTTCTTTAAATTATGAAACAAAGATTCTAATTTGTTTAAATCTTGACTCCAGGGCAACAACAGGCATTGTAAAAGTGTTGTATAAGATTATATAGACAAAATCTATTAAAACCTTCTCTAGAACCACAAGAGTACACATACATGTAGTTATATCATACAAGCATCCCTGTGTTGTGGAAATGTTCAAACCCACAATACCCGCGTGGAGCAACAGTAGGTATTCAAAGTTTTATATATATATATAGGATCTCCCATGGTTTGTGGTTTGATGTGATTTATATTCAACAAGTTGTGTGTTTTGGCTCGGGGATAGAAAACACACAACTAGTTGGATAATACTCATCCAACCACAAACTGTGGGAGATTCTTTTTATCACATGTTAACCCCATCCCTAGTTATTCATTAACATTACTGTATTGTTGGGAATTTTGCTTCCTGGCATTTCGTAAACAAACTACGTAAATTGACATTTGTTTGTGGCGTCACAAACATCGTAGGAAAACATAGTGTAATTATTGAAATTTATGTAATGGGTGATATCCACTGGATAAAGGAGTAGATATACGTGATAAAAAAAATATATTTACATTTTCAATGTTTTTGCCTTTGATATCTTTACCAATTCAGATTGTAATGATAGCCATTGCCTCATGAATGTGTTGCAGTTGTGGACAATGTGCATATGGATCTAAATAAATATAGTATGTTTATTTCAACAGCTGGGTTATCTGACAGAAATGAAAGTAGAATGTAAATTTTATAATAAAAAATTCTCATTTTTGAAATATAATGATGATTTGAGCTACGAGGCGTCTTGTCTGCATACTTTTCTGGAGCTAAGGTGCTTCATGAAGTATGCTGGCATGAAGTGTCGCAGTTCATACCCTCATGTATTCTCAAAAACGAAATTTATTTTTTAAATGTATGAAAATCCTAAAAAGGAAACTTGATCTTAAAAACCACAGGGATGCAGTAAAAGAAATTCAACGGCTCATGTGAGCTATGTGGCCCTTTGGAAATTTATTGTCATGTTCATGTTACAATTATTATTAGACTACAGGTGAATCTCGTTAACACAAAGCTAATGATTGTAGGCAAGTTTGAACCTCCTCTGTTCCATCCCAATGTGTACCCCTCAGGCACAGTATGTCTGTCTCTACTGGATGAGGAAAAAGATTGGCGACCAGCGGTCACAATCAAACAGGTATGATAAACTACCAAGGGCATGCAGAGCAAGTACAGTTTTGTAGCATCCAGCAAGTGATAATAATTATTGTTTCTAAGATCAATGCTGAAATGTCGAACTGAAATCATGAAAATGTACATGTTGTGTGTAAGTTGATTTAGTGAGGTGTATTTTGTAGATTTTACTGGGTATCCAGGAACTTCTAAATGAGCCCAATGTCAAGGACCCAGCACAGGCTGAGGCATACACCATCTACTGGTATAGTCTTACTTTCATTTCATGCTTTACACTGTCTACTGGTATAGTCTTACTTTCATTTCATGCTTTACACTGTTTACTGGTATAGTCTTACTTTCATTTCATGCTTTATACTGTCTACTCAATCGGAACTCCTCGAATGTCTCACTCCATAGATCTCGGATGTAATACGATGACATCCATGAGTGAATTTGATGCATTGTTAACTATGACGTCACAGCCTACTGCACTACCTTACATATGTCACAGATTACAATGCGTCAAATTCTCTCATGGATGCCATCATGATACATCGGAGATCTATATCGAGTGCGCGAGATATTCAAGGAGTTCCAATTGCTGTCTACTGGTATAGTCTTACTTTCATTTCATGCTTTACACTGTCTACTGGTATAGTCTTACTTTCATTTCATGCTTTACATTGTCTACTGGTATTATCTTACTTTCATTTCATGCTTTATACTGTCTACTGGTATAGTCTTACTTTCATTTCATGCTTTACACTGTCTACTGGTATAGTCTTACTTTCATTTCATGCTTTACACTGTCTACTGGTATAGTCTTACTTTCATTTCATGCTTTATACTGTCTACTGGCATAGTCTTACTTTCATTTCATGCTTTACACTGTCTACTGGTATAGTCTTACTTTCATTTCATGCTTTACATTGTCTACTGGTATAGTCTTACTTTCATTTCATGCTTTACATTGTCTACTGGTATAGTCTTACTTTCATTTCATGCTTTACATTGTCTACTGGTATAGTCTTACTTTCATTTCATGCTTTACACTGTCTACTGGTATAGTCTTACTTTCATTTCATGCTTTACACTGTCTACTGGTATAGTCTTTCATTTCATGCTTTACACTGTCAACTAGTATAGTCTATTATCCCCTTGCAATTTAATGCGAGAGGGGATATATATAATATCAACGGACCGTTTGTGTGCAAGTATGAGATAGTACATTTTTTGCTCGATTGATTTCATATTTCCATTATTTTAATTTTGTTATCAAGAGAGGAAAAAAAACCTATTGTTGAGATTTGACCGTTTTGTTGGGATGTAATTTTGTGGCTATCATTTCTGTACAGTCATACATTAAATAGATTGTGTATTTTGTTGTGATTTGTAATTTGTGAAATCTACGAATATTAATTAAGCCTCAACAAAATCTAATAATTCTTCAGTAGTTTGTTTTCATTTTGATACACTATTTTTTTGTATAATTTTATTTCATTTCATATTTTTTGTTTACTGTATAAAAGACAAAAAATTTTTCAAGGATATTTCATGGACCAAATGAAATGAAACCACCCCCCAAAAAAAAATTGATGAGAAATGAACAATAAATATGGTACATCACACACCCCTCCCTCATAAACAATAAATGCACCACACAGCCTTTCCCCATGAATTGATATTTTAACATTGTTGCACTCTTTTGGAATGAAACACTTTCAAGTACGAAAACAGATTTAAAAACACAAGTGTTTGGCAAAGTTGAAAGCTTGTACGGTAACATCTCCACAGCATTATCTAACTACTGGCTTCCAGTGAATGGAACAAACATCTTTCTGACTGTGCAAAATCTTTAAAGATCATAGTTTTAGAAAGTTGGGTTTTTTTCAATATGTATTTTATGTTTCAAAAAAATATGCATTTTTTAAATCTCTTTTTCAGTCAAAATCGAGTGGAATACGAGAGGCGTGTTCGAGAGCAGGCCGTGCGGTTCCGAGATCCCTCCTTATAGTCTTGGTCGAGTGTCAGACATTTCAGGGATATTTTGTTCCAACTTTCAGCACTGATGGCGAGACTGTAGATAATTCATTCAACAGTAGTTTTAAATTTCTTACTGTGCTTTTCTTCATCATCGGGTGGGATTTGATAAAAGTCAGTCCAGATGTGGCTGCTTTATTCTGGACAACTGACATGTTTGTGTGTTCCGACTTTTGTACGAGTGTCCAGTGAAGCTTGACCACCTCTTGTGAAACTGTTGGTGTCTGGTTAGTGAAATGAACTCCTTAAGAACGAGCCATTTTACCACCCATCGTATACAATTGTAAGAAATCTCTGATGATATTTACAGTTTATTAACATGTTCAGGTCTTATGTTTTCATTTAATCATGAAAGTTGTGATTTTTTTTTTGAAAATAATTTCCAAAACATATTATTTTTTTCAAAAGAAAAACAATTTTTTTTAGATGATTTTTGAGAATGTCAAGTCATAGGGTAATGATTCATTATTTGTACTCTGTAATGATGATGTTGTAAATAAAACATTCTAAGAACTTGCTGAGTTTTACTTTTCCCAGGTTAAGGACTACGGATATCGATTGACATGCCTTTCCTTGTAGAGTTGTTGTGACTCCACCCCTTTTGTTTTGGTTCAGTAGTCTCTGTCTTTCACAAACCATAGCCTGTCCATAACTCTGCTCTCTTTGCATGGATTGAAGAACAGAAAATCTCTAGTTGTCTTGAATCAAATATAATGACTCCAGTCAAAGGGTGAAAGGAAATTTTAAGATCGTTTCCGAACTACGTACACATATTTTGCTTTCTTTTGAGATATTTCAAACTGTAGTATGTTACTGCCCATGACTTACAGGGGGGTTGTGAATGAATGTCATGTCAAGCCAAGATCACACAATAAGATAATGAAATTGTTTTTGAGCTGTAGGTTTGCCAAAGGTCTGTCCCGGTTACAAAACAAAAGAAATCCTGATGACTATGAAGTTGTGGAACATTGACTTGTGTAGCATTTTAGCTCGCCTGAGTTTTTCTGATCACCCATATTCCGGCATCCGTCCATCGTAAACTTCTAACATTTTTAACTCACTGGGCCAATTTCACAATAGGGGATCAAAGTTTTACATACAAATATATAGGAAAAATCTTCTCAAGAACCACTGAGCCAGAAAAGCTGAGATTTATATGAAAGCTTCCTGATATAGTGCAGATTCTAAATCGTTAAAATCCTGGCCCCCGGGGGTCGGATGGGGCCACAATAGGGGATCAAAGTTTTCCATACAAATATATAGGGACAATCTTTAAAATCTTCTTCCCAAGAACCACTGAGCCAGAAAAGCTGATATTTACATGAAAGCTTCTTAACATAGAGCAGATTCAAGTTTGTTAAAATGATCGCCCTCGGGGGTCGGATGGGGGATCAAAGTTTTACATACAAATATATAGGGACAATCTTTAAAAATCTTCTTCTCAAGAACCACTGAGCCAGAAAAGCTGATATTTACATGAAAGCTTTCTGACATAATGCAGATTCAAGTTTGTTCAAATCATGGCCCCCGGGGGTCGGATGGGGCCACAATAGGGGATCAAAGTTTTACATACAAATATATAGGGACAATCTTTAAAATCTTCTTCCCAAGAACCACTGAGCCAGAAAAGCTGATATTTACATGAAAGCTTCTTAACATAGTGCAGAGTTAAGTTTGTTCAAATCATGGCCTCCTGGGGTAGGATGGGCCACAATAGGGGATCAAAGTTTTGCATACAAATATATAGGGAAAATCTTTTTCTCAAGAACCACTGAGCCAGAAAAGCTAATATTTACATGAAAGCTTTCAGACATAGTGCAGATTCAAGTTTGTTTAAATCATGGCCCCTGGGGGTACGATGGTGCCACATGGGGAGATCAAATTTTTATACACAAATATATAGGAAAAATCTTTAAAAATCTTCTTCTCAAGAACCATTGGGCCAAAGAAGTTCACATTTACACGAAAGGTTTCTGATATAGTGTAGATTCAAGTTGCAAAAACCATGGCCTCCAGGGGTAGGTTGGGGCCATAATAGGGACTACGGTTTTACATGCAAATATATATGGAAAGTCTTCTGATATGGACCAAGGTGACTCTGGTGAGCGATGTGGCCCATGGGTCTCTTGGTGTTTTTTTTTGTGATGGCTGACTTAAAACTTGAGTATGTCATTGACCTAAATGTGCGTAATGATCTTGAAACTTCATTGTCGGTAACTTTTCCAGATTTTGAAGACACCCGAGTCACTTCCATGTATTTTATTATGGTATGGCACAGTGCATGTCTCGACACCATGTGTGTCAGATAAAAAGTACTGTTAAAAGTCATCAGACTTGGTAAACATTTCCGAAAGACAATAGAAGCCAACTGTTTTTCAAAGTCAAACTTCCATTCATAATTCAATGTACACCATGTATGAATAAAAATGTTGGTACCAAAAATAAAGGTCTTGTCACAAGGAATACATGTGTGAAATATGAAACCATATCACTAACCATAATTCAAATTTATGACTAAGGTCAAAGTTTTTGTGAACTAACAGACCAAAAACTATTTGCTCCTTAATCTCAGATTACCAGGGCATAGAAAGAGAAGAAACCAGCATAATGTTCTACAAGACTATAAGATGCTCTCTTGCATCAAGTAACAACAACACTTCTAATGCCAGTATTTCATTGTGTGATATCCAGGTAACCATTTCAGTCCCTTGTAAGTAATACCAACAATTTTTCAGTTTCATAACAGTTTAATAAAATACACTGCAATTGTGACCAAATATTGGTACTACACCAAACAATTATAACTAATAAGTAACAAATTTTGCTCTGACATTGCCGTAATATCATGATATCATTTAATACAAAATGCCAATCCACTCTTGGATTTAGTTCCTGCATACATACTGCCCTCAACCAATGACTCCCCTAACTTCAGACATTACAATGTCATCTACCATCAGATGACGATCCCTTGATTTAATGAAGTCGTTTATTGGACTGAAATTGGGGTAAATTTTTGTGACCAACTTGTAATAAACTCAAATAATTCTACTGTCTTTTGAGGAATTTATTTTCACAAATATTGAACTTAATAAGTGTCACTATTAAGTCTCAAGTTAGGGCAACTAGAACTGTTCTAATAGGACTAATACCCCCTGCCGGGAACATTGTATGGTGGGAAAAAGTGAATTTGTGCTCATTGTTATTTAAGATATACTGTAGACAATGACAACATAGCGCCCCCCTCCCCCTCAAAATGGATAAAATGAATAGCCATTACTTCCTTAAATATTAAAAAATCTCAATCAGAATAGCAGTTTTACACAAGTTTTAGTTAAATCTGTTCATCGTGTTAAAGATATACTCTGGACAAATCGATCTACAGATGGATGGATAAGGTGATTTCAGTATACCCTCTAAACTTTGTTTTCAGGGCGGTATAATCACTAATTATTTCCCCTTCCTTCCCAACCACAGGGCGAGTCGTAATGTTCAGAACAACAAATTATTTCCCCTTCCTTCCCAACCACAGGGCAAGTTGTAATGTTCAGAACCATATAGTACCAGACAATCTATCCTCTGGTTACTGGGTAGTTCACTTTTTTAAGACACCCTTGCATCACACCAAGTCGTCCTTCGGTTATTTTTAGAACTTTCAGTTTAAAGCTAAGATTGGATTACACCTGATCCTCAGCCACACTAGCTGCCATCATGGCCTGCTGTAGAGTATCACCAATGTTAGCATCAGGTGCCATAGCTACAGCCTCAATTTCATTGGTTGAAGCCACCTCCGCCTTCGAATTTCCAGATATTGCCCCTTTTTCACCTGCAGAGTTTCCATCGCTTCTCATGTCCTCAACTGACGATGCCAACAGAGTAATGGTTTCCAGCGTCTCTTCATTCTGACCATCAGATACAGCTGAGGGATTCATAGCCACAGCTTCTATTTTGTTAATATCTGAAGGGTCGATGGTGACAGCCTCGATTTCACCAACAGAAGATGGTGCCATGGCAACAGCCTCTATCTGGTTATCAGATAATGGTAAAGTCACAACCTGGCCTCCATCGTTGATTGTGGAAATGGGCATCATAGCTAGAGTTTCTCCCGTTTTAGAATTGAGAATCTTCATGTTCTCATCAGCATCAGTGATGACAACAAAATCATCAGTCACTTGAACACCCTCCAGAAAGTTTTGATCCACCTCTCCTTCTGTGATAATCTCTACGTTTTGTAGGTCCTCGGCACTCAGCCCCGTCTGTACCACCACATACTCCGTAGCCTCCTCTTCCTCCTGCAACAAGTGTAGTCAAATTTCATTCAAGAAACCATAGCCTTCAATGCTCACTTTGTGTTGCTTTGCTCTTACATAAAATGAATACAATCAATTTTGGACACAACGAGTCTACACCAGGGTTCTCTGTAGGATTTGTTTTAAGACAAGCCTTGGACTCGTGGTTTTTGAAAAGATTTAGTCCCAGAAATTTTATTTTGAGTCTTGGCAAATTTTAATGACTCCAGAAGTTGCATATAACATGCTCATATAAACAATACCTGTAATCTAACTGGATTAGACACCAGATAATTAGCTGACCTTATCTGTAATTTACCTGGATTAGACAGCAGTTAATAGGCAGACCTTACCTGTGATTTACCTGGACACCAGATAACCGACAGACCTTACCTGTGATTGACTTTGTGATTGCTCATCATCAACTATGTATTGCTGGGTGTCTGCTACAACAGATGAAAATTCTGCCAGCACTGTGAATTCCTTCTTCTCCTTCTCTCGTGCTTCCTGTAGCTGACGAGTACAGGGAACTGAAGACAGACAGCAGAATGAATCTCATGGATATAGTACAAATGTATCTTTTATTATGAAATGTGACTTGACTCATGATTTTATTGCTTTTTATATGACAAGAGATCCAAGAAGCTGGTATATAATGATGTTGAAGTCATTGTGTAACAACCTTTAGCTTTTAAGTGGCGATTCAGAGTTCCGTGTTCAGCAAAAGCTCGTAGACAGTGCTGACATTTAAATGGTCGCTCTCCTGTGTGCATCCTCTGATGACGAAGCAACGACCCTTTTTCTCGAAATCTTCTGCGACAAAATGGGCATACATATGGTAGAATGGTTGTATGAGTTCGTAGATGGACTTTCATCGCATTCTGAAGGGAATAAGGAACATCGTAGAATTGAATTCATTGTACTAAAATTTATCTTCACATTCATGTTTTTGAATACCAATCTTCTATGGTAAAGCTAACTAATAATCTCAAACTGTTGTAAACAGAATGTACCCTTACATTGGTTTTAAATGCTTTGTGACAAACAGTACACATGAAAGGCCGGTCTACAGAGTGGATTTTGAGATGTTCCCTGACGTGGGATATCCTCTTGAATAGTTTGCCACACTGGCCACACTTAAAGTTCCTGGATTCATTATGAACACTGAGATGTTTGGACAGGGTATCCTTGGTGATGAAGCTCTTGTGGCAGTGCAAGCATTTATGGGGTCTATCACCTATAACAACAAAATTTATATTTGTAAATTGATTTGAGAGAACATTACTGACAGTGTACAGCTTACTGATGTTAAACATTTTGAACAGACAAAAACACATGTATTATTTCAGACTGATTTTCTTCCCTCAAGAAAAGAGGAGCAGACACTGTGGAGCTATTATTATAGTTTTGTTACCTATATGAGATTTCATGTGGAGTCGGAGGTAGTTTTGACTCTTGACAGCCCGGGCACACACTGGGCACTTGTAAATATTCCTGGCCCTGTGTATTGACGGCTCTGGTTCTTCAAGCTCCATGTTTGAGGGAAGTTCCAATAACTGATTGACAGCAATCCGGGCAACCCTTCAAATATTCACAATAAAATGTTATTTGTATGTTAGCTGCAAGCAGGACATTTTATTTTAGTACAGAAAATACATGTATGTTTCAATTATTGTCTTGTCAAAGATTGTACCTGCTTTGGTCTTGGTTATTTTCTGAAATGGATGTTCCTTCTGGAATTTGATTGATAAGTTCTGATCCCTAAAATGAATATAGGACAAGTTGTACATGAATTACATTACACGTTAACATGATGGGGTTAGAATCCGTAAATTCACTGAAACCCAAGACCAGCGAACAACTGTTGGTTTCAGATAATGTTCCAGTATATACACTGTATGTGTACTTATTTTTAGCGTAATCAAAAATTGGCGGAATCTGAGATGACATATTATTTGGCGTTATCATGATTTAGCACTTACATTATGTATGATGATGAATAAATAACAATTTTCAAATTGCAGAGCAACCATAAATTGGCACCCTTTCTTCATCAAAAGCACTAAAATATGAATCCCGCTCAGATAAGTACACAGGCAGTGTTAGATACTTGATACATGTAACAGCCTGTGTAAAATTTTCTTTTTGATACATGTAACATCCTGTGTAGAATTTTTGTACCCACCTTGAGTTGATTTTGATGCAGTGTAGTCATGTGATTACTGAGTTGACTACGACTCTCTGCCACAAAATGACACATTCCACACCTGAAAGGTATGTCTGCCAGGTGGGCTCTCAGGTGAATCTTCAGAATGTCACAGGACAGGAAGTCTTCCTTACACACCTGCCAATATAAAGATTGCTCAGAAAATGCAGTATCTTAGATTAACAAGAGATGAACACAAAATACAGGGCCTAGAAGTCAAAACAATAAGTCTACTCCAACAATCCTGAAACAATGAGGGAAACTGTGTGAGGATTCTGACAATTGCAAAATAACAATGGTGATGATATGGGAGGCCTGTCACAATCACTAAGAGCTGGGTGTGTGTGTTTGGGGGGGGGGGTGCTATGGGAGTAAAGGTGTGAAAGGACATTAACAATCATTAAGCAATAACGTGGAGTTGGGGGATGCTGGTGAGTACACATCTTCACTAGCTATGGGTGACAATCCACGGTGTTTATTCGCCATGGCAGGGATCGAAAAATTAACTTTTTTCACTACTAGCAAATTTTAGCTAGTGGATTATTTTCCAACTAGCGAAATTGAGCTTTTACTAGCATTCTTCAATCGATTGTTGTTTTACAGGAATTTAAGAAAACAAGCATGTATCTATATAACAAAATACATGTATAGGGAAAATCTAAGACTCTTCTTTAAAGTGCAATAATAAAAATAATATTGAGAATTCTTTCATTTCAAATTTAATGAATTATCAGACAACATACATGTATCATTGGTGCATGATGAGGGTCATAGGGTACACTTGTGCGGCGAACTTGCTGTCCAGAGATCTACCACCTATTTACAACATTATGTGGTTTGAAATCTTGAAGACTGTTTGCGCCAATTCAACCTATATGTTCAAAACTTTTGGAAATTTCATCTAAAAAATTCTAGTTGAAAAAAACCCCGAGAACTCTTAAGTGTTTGACTATAGACTACAGAAGGACACCGCGGACAAGATCAACATGCTTGCTATTTAAATCAGACGTCTCAGTGAGACACCCGATGTGTGCATGAAGTAGGCCATCTTCGACATCACTGACTGAGATGACCTTGGTCTTAGTTATTTATTCGATCCACGTTTACTTTTTCAATACTTGTATATTCATTCTGTAAAGCGTTTCTATGCACAAGACAAAATTATTGTAAACTTCATAGTACAGCCAATAAACAAGGAAATCCGGAAAAAAGATCGTTTTTTTTCCACTCGCAAAAAGTTGCGATCACTTGTGATTTTTCACTTGCAATTTCAATTTTTAACTCGCATTTAGCGAGTATTTCCCCTTAATTTCATTGCCTGCATGGATCGTCACCCTTGGCTAACAAAGATGGTGAGCAAAAAGACATCAAATCCTGCATACCTTGCATTGTGTGGGATTTATGATTTCCCCCTCTAGGATGTTGTCTGTGGACAATGTGACCACATCCATATTGATTTCCTCCACCGTGGCAGCAGCTTCTCCATTCTCATTGGACGCAATGACCTCTGCGATCGCACATTCTGTTTCCATGTCCCTTACTGCCTCCTACAACAAATGTACAGGTCAGATAGGGAAATGTATTATCTAACTGCCTCCTACAACAAATAACTGCCTCCTACAACAAATAACAGCCTCTTACAACAAATGCACAAATCAGATAGGGAAATGTATTATCTAACTGCCTCATACAACAAAGGTACAGATCAGATAGGGAAATGTATTATCTAACTGCCTCATACAACAAATAACTGCCTCCTACAACAAATAACAGCCTCTTACAACAAATGCACAAATCAGATAGGGAAATGTATTATCTAACTGCCTCCTACAACAAATAACTGCCTCCTACAACAAATAACTGCCTCCTACAACAAATGTACAGGTCAAATAGGGAAATGTATTACCCAACTAAGTTGATTCATGGCAAATATGAAGGGGATTCAGCAATTTTTTTCTACCCACTGGTACCGGTACCCATTCAATTGGGAAAAATGGCGTCAAAATCGAACAAATTGGGAATTTTCTACCAATGTATTGGCAAAATGATTTAAACTAAAAGAAAAGAAAAAAGAGAACAAAACAAGAAGTAGTCATCTCTTTACAAACTTTTTTACACTAATATTTGCTGTTGTGAGACATAAGGAATCGTCATAGGCTCGTATTAGAATTGTCGTAGTTCTACAAAACACGCGCACTGCCATGATCTGTACTTTTGATTTAATACCAGAAGTGGACATTTTAGTTAACTTGTACATTTCAGACTAAGAAAATTACGATGTCAGCGGTCTATTTTTCGGCAAGTAAATTGGGAATTTATAGTCTCAAAATTGGGAAAAATCAATGGTTTTTGGCATTGGGAATGGTACCATTTATCGGTACCTGTTATAAGGAAAAAAATCGCTGGGATTATATTTTCACAGTACCTCCTGTTCCTCATCCTCCCCAGAGGGGATCAGTTTGGGTTCCACTTTAGCCTGAGGTCCATACATAGCATTGGCTGACCAACGTTTTCCATATCTTGGCAAATCAAGGTCAGATTTGTTCTTACAGGGCACCCTTTGTATAAATAAACAGGTACATGAATTGTCTATCTATATTGAATGAAGAAATCATTGTGAATATTGGTTAAGAATAAAAATAAATAGTAACATCCATGTATATACTCTTATGAATTTTCAACTGCGATGGACTATTCATGAAAATTAACATTTTCAAAAGCTAAAAAAAACTTGCTGGGCATTATTGTGATATTCATTGTTTTTCTTCTGCGTAGTTTATTCCCTTCTACTCTGTTTTTTCATATCAAATCTTTTGTTAGTGCTTTGCTACACTTACCGTGATTTTAGATGCCTTGTTAGAGCTCCCGATTCTGTAAAAGTTCTTCCACACTCATCACACTTAAATGGGCGTTCTCCTATCAAATATATATCAACATTTAGACATGTTAGATATGTGTGTTGTTTTGTACACTCCCTAAATTCTCATTTTTATAAAAGGCTCTTGGTAAAAAAAACTTCTTTGAAATTAAGCATGTTTGGTAAATTCTCTCCAAGAAATGCATGAATAAAAATAAACCTGTGTGTCTCCTCATGTGCCTCTTCAGAGAACCTTTGGTTTTGAATGCATAGTTACATCCCTCAATGGAACAGGGAAAATCTCTACTTGTTGAGTGGGTTAGCATGTGAGCCCGCAAAATGGGTGCCTGACAGAAATATTTTCAACAAAATAAACATCCATTTCAAAATTTTAAATTAACACAAATCAATAAATAGTTAATCAAACACAAACCATAAACATTCACCAAATTCTGTACCAACAGTATCTAACAAACAGAAGCAGCACCTCTTTGAATCTGTGTCCGCACATTGAGCATATATACGGCCGGTCCCCCCTGTCCTCCGTCTGGATAGGAATGTGTTCCACCTGAACTTCCTTAGTGTTGCTCTTGGTTGTCACACGGAGCTCCTCCTTGATGTTGAAATCTGTGTCAGTGGGGTCAGGGTCCTCTTGGACTGTGGCTTCAATCTCCTCCTGGACCTCGCTCTTCTCCTCACCGTCGGATCCATCCCCTACAGATGTGGTGTACTCCCCTGACTGATCATGTACGTACTCTACGTGTCTCCTCAATGTGGCTTCCCTGCATTCCAAAAATAGTTTCTCAAATGAAACAAGATGTACTGTGAGCAATGCTCACTAAGAATACTCCCCGTTTACCCCAATCTCCCAAAGGGTGTTGTTAATAGCTATAAATTACCTCTTTCCTCAGTGTAAAAATATGGTATGCCTTTGTAGAAGAAAATGGAAGATATAGTCTGAACACAAATCCATGGCATAAACCTATAATTTTGACCTTGAGATCAAAGGTCAAGGTCATAAAGAGGTCAAGGTCATAAAGAGGTCATGAATGTACATGACACATAGTCTCATGGTGATACACCCATGTCTTATGGTATGACTATGTCAAAATCCTATAATCAATTTTAACCTTGAGCTCAAAGTTCAAGGTCATATAGAGGTCATGAAGGTACTCGACACATCGTCTCATGGTGATACACTAATGTGTCAAATATGATATGCCTATGTCAAAGAACAAAGAAGTTATGGCCCAGACACGAATCTGCACAGACAGACAGACGGACGGACGAACAGACAGACAGAGTGATTCCTATATACCCCCCAGAACTTCGTTCGGGGGGTATAATAAAAGTTTTATATTGGTTTTTCACTTGTGTGTGCATTACTCTTTTGGAAATTATGACAGGTGCTTTATTTTTACAAAGATGGCTACTTGGTTAACATGTGATGGATATACTTAATGATTGATTGATTGAGGTTTTACGTTGTTTTGGCAATATTTCAGCCATTTTACGACATTTAACCAATTGAAATATGTTTGGTTGTGAGTTTTTCAGTTTCCCTGACGGTCCCCAGCGAGCCTAGACTCTTTTTCGAACATCAGGGAAACGCTCTTTTGCGTGCCAAGGGGGTTGTGATCCTTGACATGGGACACCCTTTAAGGTCTCATCCGACGGGCATGATATACTTATTGTCTTTGAGACAATATACTTAATGTCTCAAATGCAAATTTTCAACAAAACCAGGCAAAGTCTATACTTGTTACCTGTTGAATTTGATGTTGCATTTTGGACACCAATATGACTGTTTCTCGGTTATAACCAACTCTGGATTTACTGGCTCTGCAACCTTCTTCTTTCCTGTCAATCACATAAAATAAGAAGCATTTAGATTCCCTTTAGACATACAGAAAGTGTAAGTGCATTTCATTGTTTGAATAAGTAATGTTTGGCATGCAAAAATCTGATTCCAAGAGCTTTACTTAAATTTCAAAATCTACAAGCCGAAATCTTTCAGTTTTCAGTACTTATTTTATTACAGGGACTAAAATGGTGCCAGTTTTCTCCTCAAAACTACCAAATTCCACAATCTGGTTACCCGTATAAAATTAACTTAGCCATATTAAACATTTATCATAGAACAAACTTCAACAAGAAAATAGAAATCATGAATTTAAAACTACATGAAAATACAGTGGAGCCTCGTTAATCTGGACACTTTGGTTCCCAGCAAAATCGTCCGGATAAATGAAGCGTCAGGATAATTGAATTGTATATTTTCTATCTTTACATAAGTAACCAATATATGCCTACTTTATTGATGCCTAGTGAATTAAACACATTCCATTTGCATTAGTAAATAAATTATGATAATGTTAACATTTACATGTATTTCAAAGCACTAAAATTTAATGTACGTGTTCAGTGTATTTGCCTGTGCTTAAATTGTACATATATATGAGCCCTACAAATAAATATACAAAACTGTGTACCGTATGCACTAAAACAAATAATGAAGCACTATATGTAACTATAAGTAAATAAATCATTAGTAACTAACATTATCATTTACACTTCAAACATTTCATCACTTTTACTTCTTAAAGAGGCTGGTTTCCATCTGTCACGATTCACGGGTTCGGCGGTCTGTTAAAATAATCTTCATCGTCCAAAGTTGATATAAGAATTTTGTGATTATCATGTCAGTTGAAAACATTCTTAACCAAAATTCAATCTGCCAGAATTTATATTTCTTATTCTATAATTATCCAAGACAATATCGGGAGAATAAAATCATTTAAGCTCGTAATATCAAGACCTACTACTGCTTTGATCTAGCCACACGTACCTATTATTTTCATGATGCAATAATAACGGAACAAAACTCCGGTGAAACTAACATTACGGGTACATACAAAATTTTATTGTCATTTTCACTTCTACCCAGAGTTTAAAAATTCGAAAGCAATAAAGCTCTACAGCATCGTAACAAGAATCAATCGTACACAGGTACATTCTACATGTGTGCCATTATAAACGTTAAAAACTTACTACATATACATGTGCATGAACATACATGTATATTTCACGCCAATCAACAGTATAAAATCCAGAATCTAGAAGTATAATCTACACTCTTTAGATTTGCATAAGCCGATAATCAATTTACGAATCAGTACAACTGACATGTGTAGCAGTTTAAAAATTATCATTACGGCATGATGTTTAATTTATTAATACTATTAGGCTATTGATCAAGACTATAAAATAATATGCAACAGATGTATTTACAAAATTCAACACTACACACAATAAAGATCTTATGTGCGTAAATTGGCAATACAATGTCTCGATCTAACTGACATATCATCACACACCACCTAATTATAGGGAGGTGTTGACAGGGTACAGGTAATCGCTTCAAATTAGACAGTTTGGCTTGTTTTCTTTATAATTTACGCCTTGCTAAAATTGTCCGACACAGACCTTCCCTAAACAAAATTACCGTCCGGATTAACGGTACAATTTTCAATCCATTATAATGTTTTGTAGTAAAAAGTGACCGTCCGGATCCGGAACGCGAATTTCCGGATTAATGATGCAAAATAATGTATAAAAATTCCGTTCCCTACAAAAATCGTTCGGAAGGTGAAGCGTCCGGATTAATGGCGTCCGGATTACTGAGGTTCCACTGTATTAAAAATATCTTAGCAGCAGTCTGCCAGCAGATCTAAAGATCATGATGTATGCAGTTTCACAAAGGGCAAAAATAGGTTGAAAGACTTTTTTTTTTTTTTATAACAATCTGACAGTGATTCCGAAGGTCCGTACCAATGTCCGGTAATTTTTGTTTTGGTCCAATCAATATCAGTTGTTGGCCGGACCAAGTGTCCGATGATTTTTTTTACCAATGAAATACATGATCAGGTAAATTTTCAATTTTTAGCAGCATGTCCCAAAATTTACTCTGTTTTTTAGTCAATGCAAACAGAAAACCTGTTTACGTTGAACTCAAATATCTATCAAACTTGCAATCATCTTCAATTCCCCCAGAGAGGATGATAATACAATTGAGCAATATCCCGTGAAATTACAGACATCTTTGAAGCGTTTGAATTAGGTAATAAATAACAAGTAAATAAAGCGTTTAAACTGATCAAGAAGTACTTGAACAACATGGACACGTTTGATTTGAGTTACGCGAATTGCTCGAGTTTTAAAAAAACGTATATTTCATAACACTGGTGTTGAACACGGGTTGGAAAAGTTTACTCCACTGACGAATCTGAAGTGAAATGCTTGGGCTAATAAAGTACGTCGCTGATGCCATTCTGGGACAGAAATTCAAATTTACATGAAAGCTTCCTGACATTTTGTTAAAATCATGGCCCCCAGGGGTAGGGTAGGGCGACAATAGGGGATCAAAGGTTAACATGGGAATATATAGGGGACATCTTTAAAAATCTTCTCAAGAACCACTGGGCCAGAAAATTCAAATTTACATAAAATATTAAGCTTCCTGATACAGTGTAAATTCAAGTTTGTCAAAACCATGGCCCCCAAGGGTAAGGTGGGGCCACAATAGGGGATTAATTTGCAGGTAAAATTTTGGTCTGGTAAAATGTGATGTGACCAAATGCCCAGTAAGTACCAGAAGACCTTGGGAAGCACCGATCTGAATAATTGGGTAGTGGGGCTATTTGTAACTTCAGAAAATATGTTTAAGGACGGTGATATGGCTTATAAACATTGTATCCTAAAATAACTTTCTGTAAATGGCAAGCTTTATATGTATCTTTGAATCAGGTGGCTTAACAGGTTGGGAGCACTTCCCCTATAGTGATATATTCTCGCTAAAATGCAATTATCCCTCTTTAGTGAGAAAGTAAACATTACCATACACAGGTGTTTTGGTGTCTTGAATTGAAAATAATGGCAAATTCCATGCAGTGCTGAATAAGTGCAACACATATTCACTTCAGCATGATGCAATTTGTCTCTATAAAATTTAGAATACAATCAAGAAATTTCATAAAAATGTTGCTGCGTAAGAGGGAAGGAGGCTGAAATGTAATGCACATCGTGAGTGTTTTTGTTTTGATTAATATATTTGCAGAAGTATCAGACATTTTAGCACTTTTTCTTCTTTTCACATGAAACACGAAAAGATGTACTCCATGGGTGTCTTTCTTGTTGTATGGGACATATTTACTCTCGCTAAAAAGGGATAATCGCGTTTTTGCGAGAATATCTCGCTATTAAAGGGGATGTGTTCCCAACCTGTTTAATAGAATAATAGTTAAGTTTTAACCTCTTTTTCGCTGTTGTTTGTTTTCTTTCCCACTCCCCCTTTCCTGTGTGGCTTTCTCTGGTTTCTGGACGAGCTGGGGCACCAGCATACGTCTGTCGCTGGTCCTGGATAACTTGACTTTGAAGTTGTCATGTTTCACCTTATGTTGAAGGTAGTCGCTCAGATTTGTGAAGACAAGCTTACATTTCTTACACAAGTGAATATCCTCATCGCCCTCAGTGTCGGTGTCAAATCCTGTATCACAAAACGATACATTACTCTATTTTTTGCACTAGTACTAGCGATCAAGCACGTGGATAAATCAACTGCAACATTGAGTTAGACAACAATGGCGGTATGTGAGAAGATTGCATTAGGTATTTAAAATAACAACAACTGCATTTTGCTGTAGAGTGACACATTCTTAGTGTGTGTATACGTTCTAATTAAAATTTGCATTAATTTCGTCTGCTTTACCGTCAAAAATGATTGTTTCTGTTGTCTGGTTGTCGTTCTCTGTCATGGCGTCTTCCTTGCGACTGTCGTAATCTCTCCTTCCGCAAGAGGGAAGCGGGAAATTTAAAAAACAACAACAACAAAACCGAATCCGCAGGTGCATGTGGTAGAAAGGAGAGTTATAGCGAGTAGAACAGATATTAAACTGCACTTTTCCTTTATTGGTGAATAATATTCATTCTTTACTATTTGTTCAAACAAGAGGCCCATGGGCGCCATGGCTTACCGGACATAATTTCTGTCAACACCCTGCAAATTCCAGGTTGAATATCTGTTTCTTCCCTTTTCTCCAACCCTACATGACGTAGTTGCACCGCTGCTCCTCATTTAGTTTTTCTTTAAGGGGTCCACCGAACATAAATTCACAGTGGGCTTTGAAAGCCTTAAAAGTCTGCTGACTCCCATGCCATCCGAGGATTTTGTTCCTTAACTGATGTCATCTTGCAAAAATAACTATAAATTTTCAGTGTAGCATCAATAATAATCCTAAACATAACAGTCTCTGTTGAAGAAGACCTAATTATAAACCCCAAAAGGACCCCCCCCCCCCCCCCCCCCCCCCATGTAGATCTATATACATGCACTGTGTTAAAGTTGATCCATCATAACCCCAAGATTCATAATTTGAATTTTAAAAAACTTGAATCCACACAATATAGGAACGTTGATTAACATTATGATATAATTTAGTGTGGCCCTGCTACTCTTGAGAAATTATTTCGTGTATTCCCATATCAAACATTGATCTTTTGTAACCAGTTGAACAAACTGAATATGTCTGCATATTCTAAATTTTAAATGACTAATCAGTAATCATTGTCATCTGTTATTGAGATGCAGGTTTTTGGAGATGTTTCCCTAGATTTTCCCACGCCAAACTTTGATCCCCTATCATAGTCCCACCCAATCCCGGGGGTCACAATTTGAACAAACTTAAATCTGCACTACCCGGGGATGCTTGCATATCAATATACATGTGACTAATCATGACCCTTCTGTTCCCAAGAAGATGTCCCCTATATGATATTATATTCCCATGTAAAACTATTGTATTGTGGCTCCACCCTACCCTCGGGGACCATGATTTGAACAAACTTGAATCTACTTTATGTCAGAAAGCTAGCTTTCATGTAAATCTCTTTTCTTTTTTTTCTGGCCCAGTGGTTCTCGAGAAAAATTTTAAATGACCCTACACTATTTTGCCTTTTCTGGATTATCGCCTCTTTGAACGATACATGGCCCTTCATTTGAACAAACATGAATCCCCTTTACCCAAAGATGATTTGTGCCAAGTTTGATTGAAATTGGTCGAGTTGTTTTGGAGAGGAATGTGAAAAGTTTGCAGGCATACCGACGGATGGACAGATAATATATACTTGTAACTGAGTAATATCAAATGTTGTCTTAGTTACATATAATATTGAATGGTATTTTAGTTAAATGTAATTCAGTAAATATTGAATATCATAGTTACATGTAATTCAGTAATATTGAGTGTTGTCATAGTTACATGTAATTCAGTAATATAGTGAATGTTGTCTTAGTTACATGTAATTCAGTAATATTGAGTGTTGTCATAGTTACATGTAATTCAGTAATATTGAGTGTTGTCATAGTTACATGTAATTAAGTAATATATTGAGTGTTGTCAAAGTTACATGTCATTCGGTAATATTGAGTGTTGTCATAGTTACATGTAATTCGGTAATATTGAGTGTTGTCTTACGGTAGCTATACATGTGATTCTCCATCCTTTTTCACTTCATAGATAGATAATGAAAATAACAATGGAAGAATAAAAATCTGATTACTTTATATAGGCAGCTGGAAATCAAATTATGGAAAGATAGAAGATCTAGGGTTTATAGATTACATGTAGGAATCACAACAGATTGGCAGATGTGAGTACACCTTTAAACACATATGTTGTCCTCACCTCATAGTTGGTGTGGATTATTGTATTGCATGTAGCAACAGCTGTGTCGTTTATGTACAAGTACAGTGTATATTACATAAGCAAATCCCGATAGCGTCCATCTTCATAAGTCAAGGGTTAATGATTCGTAACAACGAATCAATAACCAAGGTTGACTTGTGAAGATGGACAGTGTCCAATATTACTGAATACACATGTAGTATACATATATATATATAAATGTAATATATATAGGAGAGAGGAGAAAATCTTTGGCTGGACCGGGAATCGAACCCGGGACCCCTGCGTTACTAGTCAGGTACTCTGACCAGTGAGCTATACAGGCCAATATCCACGGTCCGTATAGCCTTAACTACTACACACGTAACCCGGATGTCCTGCGTCACTGAATATGTATGTAACCCATTCAGTTAAATGTCACCGATATGTATCTTGTTGAGGTGGATGCTTATGGAGCGCCAAATTAACATAAACTCAAATAATTGAAGATATCTTCAATTATTTGAGTTTATGTTAATTTGATCTTCAATTATTTGAGTTTATGTTAATTTGATTTTCAATTATTTGAGTTTATGTTAATTTGGCGCTTCATAGATGCTTGCATGGTTGAGTATACCACCTCTGGTGTGTCCACGGATCCGTGTT
Source organism: Ostrea edulis (assembly GCF_947568905.1). NCBI lineage: Eukaryota > Metazoa > Mollusca > Bivalvia > Ostreida > Ostreidae > Ostrea > Ostrea edulis. Next base: position 20,410,049 of record NC_079167.1, on the reverse strand, counting down.
TGCCCTACTCTTAATTGTGTATTCTTTATAGAAATTCTGAGGTCACGGTTCGCTATCTTCACTTTTTCAAGTAAATATTGGGCACTGTCGTGGTTTATTTATTTATTTATAGATAGACAGAGATAGATCAGGCACGTATCATCATTTTTCAAAGTGGGGGTTGGGGTGGCAAACGACTTTAAAAAATCTTGATAAGCCAAGAAGAGGCTTTAAAAAAAATTTCATTTCATTAAATCGTTGGGAGAGGGTGTAGTCTTTTTACTTTCGATGCTCATACTTAACTAAATAGTTTACACTCATCTTATTCACTTCTACTGTCGTAGAAAGTAGGGGGGGGGGTAGGCATCCAATATATCTCTTATTTGCATGAATGGTCATTATAAAAAAAAAAGGGGGGGGAGACAGGTCCCTATATGCCCCTCCCCGATTGTACGTAGAAAGTAGGGGGATAGGCATCCAATATATCTCTTATTTGCATGAATGGTCATTATAAACAAAGGGGAGACAGGTCCCTATATGCCCCTCCCCGATTGTACGTGCCCCTAGATATAGATGATACTGTCGTGGTACATTTAACATACAGTTATATTGAATGCTGTTGCGGTTACGTGGACAATAAGATAAATGTACATATCGTGATCATACATTGGATTGATTGATTGAATATTGTTTAACGTCCCCCTCGAGAATATTTCATTCATATGGAGACGTCTCCATTGCCAGAGAAGGGTTGCAAAAGTTAGGCCTATGCTCGGCGATTACGGCTGTGACACGGGACCTCGGTTTTTGCGGTCTCATCCGAAGGACCATTTAGTCGCCTCTTACGACAAGCAAGAGGTACTGAAGACCTATTCTAATCCGGATCGCTACGGAATGTGATGCATTGGACTAACACTGCCACGGTCACGTGATGTACGGTAATACTTGTTATTGCAACGTCTTTCCATGTGCCCGGTGTGATTTAGCTATGTCACTACAAACTTAAGATTATCAATGTTTACACACATGAAATCGATTGTCTTTAAAAGTTAGGGATAATATTTGAATTTCAGATTTAGTGAATCTCTCCCAAGAAGCAGTATTGAAACAAACAAGCAAATATTTGGTAAGGATTCGAATCAAAAGTTGACCACTCGAAGGCGTGAAGACCTTCAATGAACATTTTAAAATGCGAAAGTAAAACGATTATTCTCTTCCGCTAAGCAAATAAATATGTTTTCTTAATTACCAGATGGTCAAAGGGTATTAAACTTTTAAAATGAACACTGTATTTGTTTAAGTTTGGACACTAAAATAGAGCCTGGTGTTTGGTCGTTTTTTTTTTTTTTTTACCGGGGTATGAACAGTAGGCGCTCCTAAGCAAACAGGGGTGAATGAATCAAGGGTATGTATGTTTAATGTTATAATATTCATACATATATATATGCTTATATGAATGACAATGATGGACAACAACCAGCCAATGTTAGAACACTCTACCTAATCCAAGTGACGAACGGCGCGCACCTACTCGTAGCCGCTCCCGTTCATAGATCAAATTGCTTAATTGTAAATTTCCCTGTGTAAGAAATTGCAAAAATTATCGAGATTTTGAATACATTAAAAACTGAATAGAAATTCGATTTTTAAATCAGCAAGAGATATGAAACTGTACATGGTGTTTGATTTTTAAATCTCAAAGCTAAACAGCGGGGAGAAAAACATGGACTACCTATCGACACTGGTGAAATTTTCTGGACAACTTCATCGACATAGAAAGGTAAGTAAATGACTTTTATACCCGATTTGTTTCCTTCAGAATCAAATATCATTCGAAACAGAAAATTAAAGTGGACAAGTGAATGTGAATAGGTTGCCATTTCGTTTGTCATGTTTTGGAAAGAAAATATCACTATTCAGCTCTGCGTTTATGTCAGTTTAGGCAATTTTGAATTGAGAAGGTGTTAAATGCACCACATTTGATCTCTTTTCAATGCGCTCATGCTCAAATTTCAATTCGTAAAATACTTCATTAAACGAACAGACACACGAGAAGACTGAGAAGTCGTAAAGGATGGAATTAAAAACAGGAAAATTCGTTATATTTGTTGGTGATGAATGGATATTAAATGTAAGACCACAGAACAGTGTAAAGTAAACAAGACTGAATTAAAATGTAAAACGAACAGAAGCTGTCAATATTCCCCCTTTTTGCAAAGTAAATACTTCTAGATTTTATGAAATCAGAAATAATCTATTTCTTATGGATTTACAGCACCATTCCGGCGCGGATCCCGTGCCCAGAGAGATGGGGTCCCCGGGGGAGCGACTGCGACGATGTGTACGACTGGTCATCGTCTGTGTGCGGCTCTGTCAACAAAGCCAGAAGAGGTTAGCCCGACGAAATTATTTAATTGTTGATGTTAAGCGGCAATGTTATGGTTCAGTTGCTAAAGAATTCGAGAGCAAACAGAATCGTATCTGGTTTAGCACTCGTGTTTAATAAGTATTCGTCATAGAATTGAACATAGTTAATGTAGTATAAGTTTTATCATTAGAGGAGAAGGAGAAATTAATGAACTATACTTCCACGCATCGACTAAGTAATTCTCCCCACGCACCGACTAAGTAATCCTCCCCACGCAGCGACTGAGTAACCCTCCCCACGCACCGACCAGTTTTAGTAATCTGCAATCCGTCTTCCTTACTTTGAAATTATTCTTTGAACACAACACGTGGAGTTGGGCACTGTCGGATGCGTGATATTGAACACCACATGTTTCTTATGAATGAAATAATATAATATTCATTCGTACAACAAATAAAGCGTGAATATTTGTTTTGGATACGTCGGAACATATTGTTTTGGAAGAAAAATGTAAGAAAGAAAGAATGGAAGAAAGCAAAGAAGGAAGAAACAAACATGACCTTCTAACATGTTGTAGGATGGGATCTCTCTAGATAGACTCTACGTGTTGTCATAGGACAAAATATCACTAACTATACCCCATCTATTTAACTAATTATTCACTAGCTAATTTTGCAGGTAGGGATTTCACTAATTATACACAACCTAATTTTGCAGAGTGGAATTTCACTAATTAATGACTAGCTAATTTTGCAGGGTGGAATTTCATTAACTAATGACTAGCTATATTCGTTGCAGGGTGGAATCTCATGGCTCGGAATTTCTGTCCGTTCTACAGTATATGAACACATTGGACGTCGACAGAGGGGGGCTGTATTTCGACCCCTCAGACTACAGGAAAACCAACAAAGAGGTCAGTGCATATATTGTATAGATTTCAGTGTATATATTGTATAGATTTCAGTGTATATATTGTATAGATTTCAGTATATATAGTGTATAGATTTCAGTGTATATATTGTATATATTTCAGTGTATATATTGTATAGATTTCGGAGTATATATTGTATAGATTTCGGAGTATAGATTGCAGTATATATATTTCAGTATATATAGTGTGTAGGTTTCAGTGTATATATTGTATAGATTTCAGTGTATATATTGTATAGATTTCGGAGTATAGATTGTATAGATTGCAGTGTATATATTTCAGTATATATAGTGTACAGGTGTCAGTGTATGTATTGTATAGATTTTAGTGTATATAGTTTATAGATTTCAGTATACGTATTGTATATATTTCAGTATACATATTGTATAGATTTCAGTACATAAAGTGTATAGATTTTTGTTATTTTGACTTTTATAAGAGTACATCTATTGTAAGTTACTTCAAACAAAAATTTTAAATTGAACTTAGATGTGGAAATTCACAGATCTCTGTACTACTTGTTATCAAGATGTTAAAAAAAAATGACGGAAACAGATTTATCACCCAAATATGCATAGGTACATTAAAGAAACCGAGTTTAAACATCGTGCTTTGAAACAATACTAAATTGCACGCGATTTTAAGATCCTCATTACATTTCGTTAGATACATTCAGTCTTATTACTTCATAAATCACGAGCTCCCGGTAAATTCCTATATAACGCTAGACTACTTGATAATCACCCAATCGCTAATATTTGTTTTCCTTTATTCAGGTGCACTTCAAAGGCACATTATGAAAAACAGACACAAACAACCAAATAAGACAAGCGGTTATCATCAGCCTTATAAGGAAGTAAATAACCTCTTGACAAGATTATAAAAACCCATGATCTGTGGTTGGGACTTTGTGTCTGAAATGAACGGCGGTTTTACCTCGTAAGCCAACAGTCGTGTTACTCTTTTGAAATATTTAAAGAAAAGTTCTGACCTCTTGGGTAAAAAAAATCTCCAGTTGCAAAGAATTTTCAGCATAATCAATCTATCTAATTACTTCTACACATTGCATGTAGAGTATTTAAAGTGTAAGTTGTTAAAGCTGTCTTTCTGAATATTGCACTGCTTGACATTCGACGTGCGATGATAGTAATTACATATCCATGTATCGCTAAGTCATTAGAGGGTGAGAAAACACGTTCAGGGCTTGATGTTATCACCGATAATTAAGTACAGCTATTTGTGAGAACCAGGCAGGGAGTGATTCATGACTTTCTCAGATCTTCAGGAAATTTTGATATAAAGTTTCATGGAACACTAGAATTAACATCATTGGAAATTATGATTTTTTGGTCAACCTGTGTTGCTATGGAAACGAGACACCATGTGAAAGTATTTGTGGAGCAAACAACAAATGACATATTTTGTTAATTTAGCTACTATTTTTAAAATGCTTAAAGAAATCTTCCGAAACCAATAAATCCAAATATTTTTTTCTTCTGGAAATTACACCAAAAATATTTAACGCTTATCATAATAATATTATTATTCATGATTTTTAGTAAATGTTTAATTACAATTTATTGTACATTGTTTCATCATTTAGATTTCTCCTTGAAATCTAACATTTTTCAGGGACATGTTATGAAAAAATTCCACATCAGCCAGAATTTTAAGGACAGAAGATAGAAAGTGCACACCCATAACAATTAAGATTAAACCCATGGATTAAAAAGAATATAATGTGTTTACTATGGTAACGAAATAACATGAAAATTCGTTTTTTACCAAAATAGCATAAATCATCACATTTTGGGTGCATATTGTGGAAATTTTTGGGTAAATCAGATAGAAAGTACGCATACTAAACAGTAAACAGTACAAAATTTTAATATAACAGTGGCTTTTTAGTACTATTTTGTTACCATAGCAACTAATTATCCCAACAATTCATCTTCAACAAAAATAACATGAATTGTCACATTCTGAGAGGATATTGCCAAAGAAGAACGCATGTTTAAAACTTTTGGGTATATAACATCCTAAACATTACAAAATTAAGATAAAACGGGTGGGGTTTTCACTTACTATTCAGCAACAAAATATCCCAATAATTCATTTTCGACAAAAAATGAAACAAATTATCACTTTTTGAGAGGATATTGTGAAAAAAAATGAACACGTGTTTAAAACTTTAAACACAAAAGACAAGTGTGGTAGAGTTATCTCGCTTGACTTAGGATATTTTTTTAATTTTGTTTATTAATAGGAGAGGTTGCCAGTGGAGGCCAGACGTATTCTACAGAGACCCCAGGATCTCCGGACAGACAGAGAGATACATTACGTAAGACAATCAGAGTTATCGGAAACTCACTTACACATCATAAAACGAGACTCGGGCGATGACACACTACCTTATAGCAGGGACCTATATACTATATAGCTCCCTGCTTATAGCCTTTTCTTGACGAGTATATAATTTTGACGATTTCTAAAGATTCATCAAAGTACATTAGTATACATATACATTATATAAATAAATAGATAAGAATGAACTCACAAAAAAATCAATGTTTATATCATATAAACAATGCAAGAGACCATGATTTACCTTAAATTCGAAATTTTTAAAGAGTACGCGCCGGGTGCCCCTTCCCAAAATCCGCCACTGTTGTAGACATTTGTGTCCCAGCAAAAACTCGGCTATAGGATATCATACGAAGAAATTGGGGGAAATGGGGGCGTTAGGCCAATTTAGATGTGAACACAAACTTCAACGTAGTGTGAGACGACTACTAAATGATAAGTTCTATTACTATATACTGGGTGTGTAGAGAATAATTATATAATGCATTAGGAACATCCCTGAGATTGGAGAGTTCACGCTTTCACATTACTACCTTATTCTTAACAATTATTCAGTCTTCCTTCTATCAAGAATCAGTTCAGAAATTGTAATCAAATTCTATCCAAATGACGATTTGGGGAAGAAAAACAACTCGTCATCAAATATAAACCTTTGTAGCCTACTGTTTTGTAAATGAATACCGCTGAAAATCGAAGATTTTTTTTTATCACATTCATTGAAATGAGTTCTACCACGACGACAGCTAAGAAAGGAGTATTTAGTTTACAGCTAGAAACCTACTGCTGGATTTTTGCTTCCTTTTAAAGAGGACAAATTGAATAATAGTTTAAGCCTTACTTTCCCAATAATTGGTGAACCGTCTTGTTTTAAATCATTAGTGAACTTAATCCAGCCTGGCTAAAACCAGAGCTAATAATTCGTGTCCATTGCCCTGACAAATCAATATTGTGGGGATTGTGATGTCTGCGGTGTATCGGCTTTCATAGTGTGCATCTCTATATTCCCTTGTCTACATGAATTTTTATATTGTGTAGATGTGCAAAAAAGTTTCGGAATTTCCATTTCCACCCTTGGACCCAAATGGGGGTTGAAAAACGTTTATATATATATATATATATATATATATATATATATATATATATATATATATATATATATATAAAGAAATGAAAAAACAAAACAAAACTGGTTGGACCAGAACTCCTTTTACAATTAACACAGTAGCCAAATCATTTCTGGAGATGATTGGTGGTGTCCTTTAGATGTGCAATACGTTTTCTGGATTTTCTTTTTCACCTTAAGGGCAAATAGAGTGAACAACGATGAATAATAATAAAAAAAACAACAACACCAAAACCTTGGTATTCAGCGCATTGCGTCATGTGCAAAAAGAATATATTTGCTTAAAGGGTTGGAATCTCAACCATTTTAAAGATATTTGAACAATCAAAAAATGACAAGGGTTGGGATGACCCTGGGACACTTGCCCATCAGAATACTCAATCCATCTTGATATGTGCAGCAGAAAAACATATGGTTTAGGAGTTAGGACTTCACTTGTTTTAAATATATTTCAACATATTATGGAATATGATTTTGGATTACTCCTGGGCACTTGTCTAACATTCCATCTTAACATACGCAGCAAGAATAGGCCTATATATAAGATAGGATATGTTATATGGTAGCTACTGTGGGCTTCTTTGCTAAATGTACAAGTACGACGGAAAGAACACATTATAAAGATAAAAATATTACTGTCTTATAACAGCATCAAGAACAATCTCTAATTCGTCTTCCTGTTTCAAATGCCGGGGGTTTTGTAATGAAAGGCCAGATTTTGTCAACATCTATGGACATATATGTCGCAAAAAAAAGAGAGAAAGAATTGGTCGTTTAGAAAATAGATTTAGGTTTCTTCGTTAGCTAAGGGCGAAGATCTGCGTTGTTTCTCTACCCTGTGGATCGTCACGTTTGGCTGACGAAGATAAAACAGTTATTATTGTATGAAATTCAGAAACCTTTCTAAATAGTATTTACTTTTCATAAAATCTTAATCAAATGTAGACTCTGATAATGTCTTTGTTGTTTGGAATACTGCTACAAATCGATAGAAACAACACGGAAGCTTATCTCTTTAATTAAACGATAAAGCTCATGGATACCTACTGAATTTTGTGGAAAGATTATGTCAATGATTCATTATGTCGCCTGTTAAAATAGACATTGAATTGAGACCGTTCCAGTTTCATCAAATGTCCGTTTTCATCATCACTATAAAGTACTTCGGACTTGGATGACGCTCAGATAAACAGAGGGAAATTGTCAGCGACGTTCATGCGATTCGGCATCAAAAAGCTTATCCAAAATCTATCACACATATTAACCTTAAACTTAATCCGGACTAAGGTATCTGGCGACAAAAATCGTAATTTCAGGTCTAATTTATATCAACCAATCGATATTGTCCACATAGTAAAGTCTACAGCATATTTCTGACAGCTCTGGCATTCGTCGGTTACATTATCAATATGATATAGATTTCATTGCAAGGAATATTATGTTCCTTTGTATACATATACATTGTCGCCATCACGATATAGGGGGCACCGCTAGACCGAATTTCTGGGCATTCTCTCACCAGAGGGCTCGCTACGCAAGCTTCACTTTCACCTCTGTAATCGTCTGATAAATAGTTCGGCTAACCACATGATCTCGCACGGACAAAATAGCGTCTTTGACTCCAACAGAAAGACACGTTTCTGTTCTTTGTGTAATGTCAGATTTTCATCATTATAATCTAATAGTTTTTCTAATGTACTTTTATGTAGAGTCCATAGTTACGAAGTGAAAGAGAAATTAATACATTTGACAAGACAAAATAGTTCCATAAATATGGAGGTTACACTAACGTAATACAGCGTTTCGATACCTACCAATGTGTTTTTAACTCATAAATTTATGTTTCATTTATGAAAATGATGCAGATTTATTTTATTTTCAAAGACGCTCTGTTTTACAAAATTCTTGTAAATCAGACGATAACAGAGGTGTTGTGGAGCGTAGCGTAACGCCCTCTGGTGAGAGATTGATTTCTGGGGTGTCATCATACGTCATTGAATATCAGTTGTCTTTGTTGTGCCAAATAAAAAGAATTGGATAAAAAAGAAATTATATAATCTACAAAGTACAATTTCTCTTAATGAAGAAGGTACAATGAGTTGCTATTCAGGAATTTCCTAAAAGAAATTAATTCAATATTTGAAAACGCATGAGGGCCAGTATACGTCATGGGTATATTCACATTCTATTGTCATTTCTGTCGGAATTAAATTTCTAGCTGTTGAAATAGACGTACTACATTTATAAAGATTCATACGCCAATTATTTACACCTGCATTGCATTCATGAAGAAATGGCTATCATTGCGATTACGGTAGTTAAGATATCGAAGACAAGAACATTAGAAATGTAAATATATGTACTTATCAACGAAACTGTAGTTTTTGCCAAATCCACGGAATTTGTTGTAGACGAAAATGGATGACACCCTAATGTGGAGACATTGTAAGAGACATCACGGTAATGTGGACACGTGATGGGAAAGTTGTAATCTTGTAAACAAATACGACAAATCGACACGATGTAGACATGAGTTTACCAACATTTTAAAAAGGATGTACACGATGTTGAAAATAACAACACGACCTTGCTCATCAAATGATAGTACATTTGTATCATTGGAGACCCTAGTATTCGCATTTGGTTGAGAAGAGGCAGCAATGCCCTCTGAAAAGAACCCTGCATGGGGCATGTGATATTTGTTTATATCAGACATAGTAGGATTAATTCTTGCTCGAGGTCTCATGTTATTAAACACTAGGCTTTTTTTTTTATGCAATTAAACTATAGGAAACCAATCATACAGGCCAACAGGTAAGAAATTAGCATTGTTGGTATTGATTTTACATCAGAAACGTCACGTCAAAGCTGGAATTGGCAGAAACGACAGATAGAACCAGAGATGCAAAATTCAGATGGAATTTTGTTAAATTCAGAATTTAATTCACCATCTGGGGATTGTCAATTTTACGGAACTAAATACATAATTTGTTATTAATTACCGATATTAATGACTTTAATTGAAATAAAATCAGGTTCTGTTATTAACGATTTTACATTTTCTGCTTGGATAGCTCCAGATCGTTTTACGGAAGATAAAAGCGTTTGCGGAGTATCCTAATGAAATGCAGATCAAGCTGTGCCAGGTCGGATGGTTTGAGGCGTAAGTATAACTAGCAAGAGCCAATCATCACCTTTTTAAAATCGGTGAAAAATACCTAAGAAAAGCCAATGCAGATGATTTGTTGTAAATCTGAGTACAGCAAGAAAATTCTATGTCGTAAGCCTTGTTAATTTTGAATATTGTGTTGTGATATGCAGTAACTACAAAAATTATGTCAACGCCATCAAAACTTTCGTCAACGCCAACAAAAATTACGTCAACGCCAAAGCTGCAATACGAAGAATTTCTTTGTAACTGTATCTAGATTTAAAATTCAAAATTATCTCTTACATGATTAAAACCAGAACGTATTAATCTCATAATGAAAAAATGTATTAAGCTTGCTATATATTTTTTATAGATCAGTGGCGGATTTAAAGGGGGGGGGGGGGAGCCGGCGCGCCCCCTCCCCTTAAAATTTTCAAATTGAGGGTAAATCGTCGTCTCTTGTTTAGAAAATGTTAACGATAAAAGAAGCAATAATTTCTTCCGCTCTCAGAGAAATAAATGACGAAATCTTTTGATTTATTGAATTACTTTTATTTGAGAACTTAATTACATTTTTTCCAAAAATCCATAGGCCTAAAATTTGCGTAATTTTATCAATTTCACCTTATCAAAAATGACAGAAAATAGTAAAAATGACAACATAGGAGACATATTTCAAGCTCAATAAAATCTGTAAAATCCAGGAACTTCCGGGGGCTTTACTCCCTGGGCACCTACTGCGCTTCGCCCTGTACCCACTGGGGGCCTCAAGGCGGCCCCCAGACCCCCTGCCTCATAAAGTTACCCCCCCCCCCCCATCGTGATTCTTGGATCCACCCTTGTAGATATTGTAATATACTTCGCCCACAGATAAGATTAAATCTTTTTTTTTTTATCACAGGATAGTTAAATATATATTCCCAGTGTATATATAGCTTGGAAGGGTTTTAGTCTAGCAGGGCCGTAAATTAACCTTCAATTTGGAGGAGGCAGGAAATTAGGCGGGGGTCTGGGGGCCGCCCAGGCCCCCAGACGCTGAGCACATTTTGTGCACACTGAACACGTTTCGTGCAAAATCCTTGATTCTAGGGCCTTCTAAGATGTTACTTGACTAACTCATTCTAAAAGAAAGATTTGGAATGCTTTTTAAGGGAGGTATCATGTTCTTAGTTATTGGAAACAACATAAATTCTAATGAACTTTAAATTTTAATTTTTTTTGGCTCAAAAGTTGGAGGAGGCAGCTGCCTCCTCCGCCTCCATGTAATTTACGGCCCTGGTCTAGAGATGTTCAGTGACTTCTCCTTCGCCAAACGCTTTAGTAGTGAGAATCACAGGTCTCTCGGGTGATAACTTAAAACAGAGGTCTCGTGTCGCGGCAGGTGTTGGCACGATAAACGACCCTGAACGCCAAGCATAGGTCTAAAGTGGCACTTCACCTGCAGCTTGTGACGTTTCAATGTGGTTGATAAAGTATCGAGGGGACTTAGAAAATTAACAAACAAGCGGGGTAAAATCATGAAGTATTATCAGTCAATTCTAAAAGTCGGTTGGAATCGCTGTGTTCGGAGGTACCTAATGTAATAGCGAATGCAGCATCTAAGTTGAATACTCGACTTAAAACTCCACCGAATGAAAAAATCTTCAGGGTCATTTGGAAGATATCGTAATTTGTCTCTAGTCATTGGCTTTTTCCATCGTGCCACACGCGAGGATCCATTGCTCTCTTGATTACTACAGCATCACATAGCAATGTCTTATCCAGTCTTCACACCATCCTACCGATGTTTTACTCGATTAAACGGAAATTCCGGATGATATCGTTATTATATTTCAGCAGCACGCCTGTCACTAATGACTTAGTGTCAGAATAAATACACACAGTATAGACAACACAAATATGATTTAAGGAATATATGTTTTATATAATCTGCGAAGCCAACTGTTTTTATGTTTTCCATAATACAAACAGCCGAGACATCAAATTTTTGGTTTCCATGTCAAGGTGAAGGGAAGAACAGCGTAGTTTATTACTGATAAGACATTGGTATGAAAACATCCCAATAAACATGTAAAATTATTAAGCTTACATAGAAATTGTTACTTTTATGGATGTTATGGTGATGAGCAATAATAATTCTACCAGCCAGTTTATATTCTCATTTCTTTTGCGGTTATTCTCTTTTACTTGGGGAATGAGATTATAAAATTGTGGGATATTCTGCTATTGAGCGACTGTAATTCAAAACGAAACTGATAAGTATATACAAAATTGAACGGTGAAAAATGTATACAAAACGGAACCGGTTAGAAGTGTATACAAACCGGAACCGTGAAAAGTGTATATAGAAAACTGAACCGGTGAAAAATGTAAAAAAAAAAATTAAAAAAAAAATGGAACCGTGAGAAGTGTTAACAAAACGGAACCGGTGAGAAGTGTATACAAACGGAACTGGTGAGAAATGTTTACAAAACGGAACCGTGAGAAGTGTAAACAAAACGGAACCGTGAGAAATGTATACACACGACTGCATAATTAATTATCCCTCAACAAATTATTCTCTTTTCAAACCAGCTGGCAATGCTTGTATATGTTTTTATGTATTGTCAATGCCGTTATTCGTATATAATTAAAACCACGAACTGTTAAAATTACAGATTTACTTCTCCCAAAAACGGAATTAAAAATGATAAAGACAATACACCCAAAACGTCACAGCTACATAACCTGTTCAGTTGACAAATAGATTGCTATCGATGTGAGGGAAAATCAGAAAATCAAATTTAGAACAGAGCTAGTGTGTGAATAAGCGTTTCTAGATAAGGCGACAATACTACCGTGTTTGGTATTAGTGTGATTGGTCCCATCAAGTGGCGCAGATTCTCCCTCTTTGCCACGGAGCCTGTTTGTTACTGTCAGGGTAACATCCCCGGACTTGGACCTCCTCAGAAATGACCAGACATATAATATTGACATTGTCCACTCATCATGATAATGGACTTTCTTAGCTTCGTTATTTTAACGTCTTTTCATTCATTCCCAAGTATAGCGCCGGTACAGAAAACTGGGCATTTATTGCCAGGAGTATATAGTGTTTTTACGAGAAGGATGTTTAGATTTGACACATGTGAGCTTCCTTAGAATCTCTTCTCTCTCAAGACGACAGATTTCAGAATGCTCTTAAAACATCAGCCCAGGCAGAGTCTCACTAAATCACGTGCATGTTGATTTATTTAGAAAAGTAATCCCCCAGTATGTCGTATTCTTATGTTCTTTTCTCTCCCAAAAGCCATTCAAAATTTCTGGTAATTTTCATATTTATAACATTCGTATGGGTCTCCTCTTCGCAGATTAAGCAAGGAAGTATCCCAGTAAATACTCAATCTTCTTTTCATGTGTTGAATGTGTTAAGCACTTAATTCAAAATGAAAGGCGACACAAGACACACAGACAGAGGTCGTTTTTAGATGCATTTTCAGCTGCAGAACTGGACAAGACCAGCTTTGTGTGATTAGTGAATAACTTTTCTCTTGAATTTAGATTGGATATGTATTAATATGTTTACGTTTGCATCTATAGTCTCCATTAAAACAATATGATAGTTCAATGGCCTGATATTTTATAGTTAAAGATTTTGTCATAAAATAAATCTGTATTTTGTTGAGCACTTTCAAGCTTTTCTTATTAGTGGCCAGTATATGTGATTGTAAGAATGAAAGTCCGTGTCGTGTATATAAGGTTTTCCTGCTAGGTGCATTGTTTCCATATCCTTTTGTTCTGTCTGAATCCTGCCCCACTCTTAAGTTGACAGTATTTTCATATCATATGGTCTTTGTAACAGTCAGTCAGTCAATCTGAATGTCATTTCACTCTCAAGCTGTTCGTACAGGTTTTTAGTTTGCTAAAACAAACATCTATCTTGATTTTTCTCCTTGAATCTATCTTCATTTTTGCATTTTGAATCGAAGATCGGTCCTCATATTCATAATGAAGTTGAATGCAACAAAATTAGCCCCCCCCCCCCCCCTCCAAAAAAGATCCTATATTTTTCATGAATGTTATATATTTCGCGTATGAATATATCATATGTGTACTTCATTTACATGGTTTTGAGGGGAAAAAAGGTTGCCAGTTATTTTCTTAATGTTTAACCGAGTATCATTTACAAAATTATTTTTTGATTGTATACATATACAGTACAGTACCATGGGATTATTAACATTTGTGTAGGCCAAGTCCTTTGAATTTTCCAAATGTTATACAGTAAAACACACTTATAGCGCATTGCTGGGATAAAAAAACCCCACACCAAATGATTCGTTATAAACGCAATTCGTTATATTCAATAAGTTCATAATATGATTTAAAACTACAGGGAATGAAAATCACTTCGCTGCAGGCATGAATTCATTATAAACGTGTTCGCTGTAACCCTGTTTTACTGTAGTTGCATTGGGATGAAATTACATGGAATGGTTTCTGTACATATTCTTATCATCAATATACTAGTAAAATAACTGCTTTAGATTTCGTTGATCTTTTAAATTCGTGAAAAAGGATACCGACGAAAATCGAGCCCTCACAATATATAATAGTTTCACGGTATTTGAAACATATTCTGCAAATAAATGGCCGATGTCGACCTTCTGGAGAGTACAAATATGTCTTTGATAAGAAAATGCATATACGCTAGGTATTCATTTTAATTAGAAATTCTGATTTCGTGAATCATATTTGTGTTTGCATAAACCACTGCAATTTCAGGTACAATCCACGGCGGGCCATCGTGAGACAGGACCAGCTCCCGCAATCCTTTTACTTCATCATCTGCGGTACAGGTAAGAAACTATGTAACGATAAGACACCGTGATATAAGAAAGAAAACCCTGTAAACCTCATTATCGGAGGGTCAAGTGCTCTCTGACGTGTTTCATACCGATTGTTAGACCGTTTTTGACACACTGATTTTATATACCTGATCAAGATATAGGGGCTCACGGCGGATATGACCGGTCGACATGTGATGCTTACTCCTAGGCACCTGATCCCAGCTCTGGTGTGTCCAGAGGTCCGTATTTGCCCAACTCTCTCTTTTGTATTCATTAAAGGAGTTATGAGATTGATCACTGTTCGTTATCTTCACTTTTTCATCAATAACTTTTGTAATACTGACATTAACCATTGAAACTCACATGTGATCTTTTTTCGAGATTTTGTGAGGAAGATATTTAAACAGAACCCCACCCCCTCTCTCTTTCTTAGATGTGTCCATAATGTTACCAGTCAATATACATGTATCAACATTTAAAAAAAAAATCTTTTTAGAGATAGACTTTTTACAAATACATGTAACGATGGCACTATCCAATATAATACTAGTACACAAACATGCTGAAATAGTGTTTCCGAATGGACAACATCATCGTGTTAATATATCTTTTAAAGGTTAACAAATATCTCTCCGCGGCAGTCTGCTCTAAAATTCCCAGCTGTTTAAGTAATCTTAACAAGAGACCGGGGATCACAGGCTGCATGAATTTTATAATTCCGGGAAACTTTTTAGCAAACTTTGACTGTTTTATTAGTATGCGGGGGATAGACATCATTTTGATGGATAGCTAACACACAGTCCTCGTTGCAAAGTCTAAAATTCCGCGACCGTTTTCATGCTATAAAACTTTGTGACATATATTATGCATGTTTTATACCTATAAAAATGGAATTTGTACATGGAAATTTACGATATCTTCCAGGGTAGAAAAGATCATGAAATCTTTTACAATCTTAATAAAACGTTGTATTCATCAGCCAAAAAATCAAATGCGTTTGGATATACATTGATTACGTTGCTAGGGAATACAACAATGGTGTGACTAGGTACTATATTGGTATGCGAGGATAATGAACTTAAATATAGAATTCTCACATCAGGAATAGCTAATAGAAATGCCAATAGATTAATAAATAACTTGACTAATAGATCATTAGATATATCAGTAGAAAGAATACTAAAATACTAAAACACTCAATAGATAGTAGGATAATCACGAGTCCGTTTGTATTCTATTAATGAAAACGAGAACTTGCCATCACAACTTATTGTAAATCATAACTGCATTCACACATTAAGAATAGCTAGCAAACTGGTAAACGATTCATAATAATCATGTCCACCTACTGATCTTTTCTCGGTGGATCTGGTCGAAACTTTAGGCTTACCTTCCTCCTTGGATTCGGTCAACGCCCTAGAAATAATATCCTCCTTTGATAACGCACCAGGATTTACATCCTCCTTCGATAACGCGCCAAGGTTAACATCCTCTTTTGATAACGTCTTAGAGTTGACATTCGCCTTGAATAACGCTTTAGGGTTGGCATCCTCCTTGAGTAACGCCTTAGGGTTGATATCCTCCTTGAGTAACGCCTTAGGGTTGATATCCTCCTTGAGTAACATCTTAGGGTTGATATCCTCCTTGAGTAACACCTTAGGGTTGATATCCTCCTTGAGTAACGCCTTAGGGTTGATATCCTCCTTGAGTAACACCTTAGGGTTGATATCCTCCTTGAGTAACACCTTAGGGTTGGCATCCTCCTTGAGTAACGCCTTGGGGTTGACATCCTCCTTGAGTAACACCTTAGGGTTGATATCCTCCTTGGGTCTAGTCGACGTTCTAGGTTCTAATCATTCCCGGATTTGGTAGTCACCTTATGATTAACTTCCTCATTTGATTTGGTTGATTCCCTAGGACATATCATCTTTGAAGTTGGCCAGCTTCCTGGGGTTACCTTCCTTCTCATCATCCTCTCTCATCTTTGACGTCACAAAACATGCAACTGTTATCTGTATTTATGTCAATAACTCACTGTCCAAGCTCAAAGTTGCATCGTCACTAATATACCTTTTCTGTATCACACAGGAAGGATAGAACTATTTTTGTGGCTAGGGAATACTAAAATATGAATCTTATAGACAATTATTAGATGAATTGATAAATAATGTGTATTCTGTTATCTTTGAACTGAAATACTTCTAATGTAATTGTATGTAATGGACGAACGAAATTCTGCAAGTAAAGTTCGACTCCATGTCAAGAGAGATCTGAGTGTAACCAATTCGAAGATGTTCAAAGGAAAAAATGAGAAGGAACTTTATGTGAACAATGCTTATCATACATTTTTTTTTTTTTTTTTTTTACAAGAAAACGATTTAAATAGTCTTTTAATTAAAAAAATTGTTGAATTATTTTTAAGAATTAAAATACAAACATACAGACCGCACGTATATGCTGTCGTCGTTTTATTCAAACAACTAAATTGAAAATATTTGAAAGGGGGAAATTCTCAATAGGAAATTAACCATAATGAAATGATTTGGTTTTTTTTCGTAATTAAGTTATTTCTATTTCATTACAACAACAGTGTATGAATTACATTTTGTAACATAATCAAACAAGTCATTAATTACATGTATCTGAAAAAGGTGAAGATAAAAACAGTGATAAATCTCATAAACCGTGTAGCATTAACTGCCTCGGTTTTGAAATTCATCGTACGCAGAACATGTTCTTGTGTATCAAACCAGATGGGATACATAAACATCAAATGCAAGCTGATAATGGAATATTACTTTTGAATACCCGGTATGGGAAGTTGACGATGGAGAAACTGAAGTTTGTTAGAAAGTTGAGTTGTTATTTTTCCATTACGTCTATGTTCAGTAAACTTCCAAATGAAAGGTGAAGATAACGAACAGTGATCAATGAAAGGTGAAGATAACGAACAGTGATCAATCTCATAACTCCTATAAAGGTGAAGATAACGAACAATGATCAATCCCATAACTCCTATAAAGGTGAAGATAACGAACAGTGATCAATCTCATAACTCCTATAAAGGTGAAGATAACGAACAGTGATCAATTTCATAACTCCTATAAAGGTGAAGATAACGAACAGTGATCAATCTCGTAACTCCTATAAAGGTGAAGATAACAAACAGTGATCAATCTCATAACTCATATAAAGGTGAAGATAACGAACAGTGATCAATTTCCTAACTCCTAAAAGCAAATATGAAACAGATGTCAAAGACTGGTGTACTTTTTATTTCGAATTCACTGGGATATATCGAATCGACATACGGATGAAAATGAACATTGATCATGGATAGAACGTCGTCTATGTCCGATTGAAGGTCACAGCAAAATATTCTGCTTATATAGAAGTTTTTGAATAACGTTTGCTTCATAGAAATACAAAAACAGATCAGCTAATAAAGGAGCACAGTTTGATTCCTTTTCACAGCAGAGATTCTGTGATTTATTTAAACACACTGATGTTCAACATTTTGATGTTAAACGTATAGATGTTTAACATTCTTATGTTAAACATACTGATGTTAAACATTCTGGTGTCCAGCATATTGATGTTAAAGGGAAAGACAACCCTAACCACATTGTTGCTTTTATGAATAAACTTACTTATATCGTAAATGATAGTTTTTAACAACAAAAATCCTTGCTTAACGATTAAATCAATATTAATTTATCATATATTTTAAATTACCCGCCGCTAAGAGAGCGGCCATTGAAGTTTGATTTATGACGTCACATCGTCGGTTCCGGTTTATTTCATCAGCAGCACTGTAAACATGACAAGTCACGAACAGTTTAGTTTGGAGTCGTA
Organism: Ostrea edulis; assembly: GCF_947568905.1. Taxonomy (NCBI): domain Eukaryota; kingdom Metazoa; phylum Mollusca; class Bivalvia; order Ostreida; family Ostreidae; genus Ostrea; species Ostrea edulis. The sequence continues at coordinate 20,391,449 of NC_079167.1, read as the reverse complement.
TAATTTTGAGCCCGTTTTTTCGCAAGAAGAAATTAAAAAAAAGAAAACGTTCGGTCGAGTCGCAGTCCAAGAGACGGTACACGTTTCTTCATACAAATGACTCGAACCTCAACATGTCATTACTCAAATGATCGATCCACGGTTTACATAGTCTTTTCTTTCAGATGACTTGGTTGGGTCAGGAATTTCGAAAGAAAAAATTCACATTTCCCCTTCGCATTAGTTTAATTAACTGCTTGACAGGAAGACATCAAACTATTCATTCGTAAAATCTACCACATGCACATCTTTGATGATCTTAGAATCACATCAAAACCGGAACAGACGGTATGTCGTCAAAATTATTGCTTTTTGTGATTTTGAATATAAAAGAGTTCCACATCATGTCAGCCTTTATAAAGAGCGGGAATTTAAATTTTTAACGTTTTCAAATTAAGGTAGTACTCTACATCGTCATAATGGCTGACTTCCTTTAAAAACATGGATGACAAAATCGATATCAGCAATATTTGACTTTTCCTTTTCCATTTAAATACCTAGCCGAGTAGCTTAGTAGGTTAGAATACTGACTGCTGAACTGTAGGTCGCAGGTTCGAGTCCAGCAGGGGTTTTAAATTTTTTTCAGATTACCTTCTACTAAAACTGTATTTTTTGACAAAATAAAGTAAATTTTCAAATTCAAAATATTGTTGTACATATCCTCTACTTTTCATCTACATCAAATTTCTCTGGTGTAGCATAACTCCGTAATACTGAAGCTTATCTAGGCCGTATATCAACAGAATAGTATGACAAAGTTTTATCTTATAATTCATCCTATCATTTATCATGTATTTTTTTTTTGGTTTGCCTTCCCCTTTAAACATATTGGTGTTAAACGTATTAATGTCAAACATTCTGATGTTAAACATTCTGGTGTTCAACATACTGATGTTAAACATTCTGATGTTAAACATTCTAATGTTCAGCATACTGATGTTAAACATTCTGATATTAAACATTCTAATGTTCAGCATACTGATCTTAAACATTCTGATGTTAATCATTCTGATGTTCAGCATACTGATGTTAAACATTCTAATGTTCAGCATACTGATGTTAAACATTCTAATGTTAAACATACTGATGTTAAACATACTAATGTTCAGCATACTGATGTCAAACATTCTGGTGTTAATCATACTGATGTTAATCATACTGATGTTCAGCATACTGATGTTAATCATACTGATGTTCAGCATACTGATGTTAAACATACTGATGTTAATCATACTGATGTTAAACATGCTAATGTTCAGCATACTGATGTTAAACATACTGATGTTAATCATACTGATGTTAAACATGCTAATGTTCAGCATACTGATGTTAAACATACTGATGTTCATCATACTGATGTTAAACATTCTAATGTTCAGCATACTGATGTCAAACATTCTGGTGTTAAACATACTGATGTCAAACATTCTGGTGTTAATCATACTGATGTTAATCATACTGATGTTCAGCATACTGATGTTCAGCATACTGATGTTAAACATACTGATGTTAATCATACTGATGTTAAACATGCTAATGTTCAGCATACTGATGTTAAACATTCTGATGTTAAACATTCTGATGTTAATCATACTGATGTTCAGCATACTGATGTTAAACATACTGATGTTAATCATACTGATGTTAAACATACTGATGTTAATCATACTGATGTTAAACATACTGATGTCAAACATTCTGATGTTCAGCATACTGATGTTAAACATACATAATTGCACAAAGTTTACATATTAATCCGTCGTTTCTATCTTCTGCTCTGGTCACATCTGGGTCATCCTCGGCAGGCTTGAGGTAAGAAGCTGAATGGAGTGGAGTGAAAGTCAAAAGCTAGTCTGCTGTAGATTTGTTAGCTGATCACCCTGTTGACATAAATGACCTTAAAGTGTTTTATTTTGGTAATTATACATATTTTATGCCATTTTAAAATTTCATTAATTTGTGGTTTTGATATTGTTTTATTCTTCTTTTTACCCTTGTAAAGCGCATTAGAGTAATATGTTTTATATAAGGCGCTATATAAATTTTATTATTATTATTATAAAAAGGTAATTCTCCCTCCTTCATTTCTTGTGTGCAAATGCAGAATTGATGTCAACTTACCTCTATATCAATCAAGATATGTGAAAACCAAATACCTGTCAAGATATGTGAAAACCAAATACCTGCCAAGATATGTGAAAACCAAATACCTGTCAAGATATGTGAAAACCAAATACCTGTCAAGATATGTGAAAACCAAATACCTGTCAAGATATGTGAAAACCAAATACCTGCCAAGATATGTGAAAACCAAATACCTGTCAAGATATGTGAAAACCAAATACCTGTCAAGATATGTGAAAACCAAATACCTGTCAAGATATGTGAAAACCAAATACCTGTCAAGATATGTGAAAACCAAATACCTGTCAAGATATGTGAAAACCAAATACCTGTCAAGATATGTGAAAACCAAATACCTGCCAAGATATGTGAAAACCAAATACCTGCCAAGATATGTGAAAACCAAATACCTGTATATAAACAAAGCTAACTCGGTACATTGCTTTGTTCACAGATTGCGTTGCCTTTTTGCACAAGCCTAATGTAATATGTGACAGAACAAAATGGGCTTTTCTCAGTGTTAGATAGATTAAAGGGGAGCTTCAAAGACATTTACTAACACCCACATTTTAATGAAAAAAGCGTTAAAAGAATTGTCATTGCAGTAAGCAGCAAATTTGATATGTTGACAGCTGTATGTAAGGTGAAGATAACGAACTGTGGTCGATCTCATAACTCCTATAAGCAATACAAAATAGAGAGTTGGGCAAACACAGACCCCTGAGTATACCAGAGGTGGGGGTCAGGTGCCTAGGAGGAGTAAGCATCCCCTGTCAACTGTTCACACCCGCTGTGAGCCCTATACATGTATCTTGATCAGGTAAACAGAGTTATCCGTAGTCCAAATCAGTGTGCCAAGAACAGCCTAACAATCCGTATGACATACGTCAGACAGCATTTATCCCAATGACAGGTTGTACTGGCAAACCAGAAAGTTATAAAGACCACAGAATTTGCGAAATGGTGACTTTAAATAAGACTGTTGAAACATCTGCACCATCAACTTGTTTGTCAGTAGTCTGCCTCGATTTAAAAACTAGTCATACACAGAACAAGTTCTAGCGTATCGAATCAGTTCAGGTATATACACACCATATGCAGGTGGTCAAGTAATGGAATGTTGCTACATAGATATGGGAATTTGACGATGGAGAAGCTGAAAGAATATTTTTCAATAAAATATCTAAGTATGAGGCAAAAGTGGACGACTCTGTGGTGTCTTTTATTTCGAGTTTACAGAGATATATCGAATCGACATATGAATGAAAATAACTACTGTTAATAGAAGGAAAAAAAACACGTCGATATATCTAAATGTCGAATAGAAGGCTTCAGCAAGAGATATTTTTTTTCTCACGTAGAAGTTTTTGAATAAATTCTACTTCATAAGAAGATAAATACAGGTCAGCCAACAAAGAAACACAATTCGTGCCCATGGAAATTCCAACAAACTGTTGAAATACCTCGTCACCAAAGACTACGAAGATATTGTCAATGAGGAACTCAGCATATTTTGTATTTCAACTTCAGAGTACTTGTGCATGGAATCGGAGTGGTGTTTAACAAAGTAATTTTTTGGATGACTGATCACTAGATATGAATATTTCTGTTTTCCATTTGTGTTGAAGAAGCAACTAGCGTCTAGTCTTTAATTTATCGTGAGAAATGGTCGTGTATCCTGCTGTAAAAACCTTATAAAACAATGAGCATGATGATTACCAATTTATATTTCACCACCTTGTATTGGGAATGACATTCTTTTCAAGTTGCCATACCCTAATTTGATACTTCACCTCAATGAATCAGACATTTAGCTTCTGATCTGTGTACACTGTATGCTTGTGACAGGCTGTTTCTTTTCCCAATGCAACTGGTACATACAATACAAAATAATGAACATTAAAAATTGACAGGGAAAATGGATGATAGGAAATCATTTCTCCAACGCCATCAATTCGGTAAACAGGGTATCTGTTGAGATCACTGAGTCACATACATGTACATATAAATAATCATTCTCTACCCAGAGTTCCGTGCGCTCCTTGCGTAACGCGCCCTCTGGTGAGAGAATGATAAATAATACGTTTATCATCATTTAGAATCTTCATTACATGTGAGTATTTAGTTCAAACATCTAGCTTTTGATCGTACAAATGTATATCTAATTCCAGATTAATGTTACTCCACTCCATTTCACTCAGCTCAACTTTTTACCCCAAGCCACCCTTGTCATGGGGACGTAAATAATTTGGATCGTCTGTCTGTGTCCCAGTCTATAACTATATTCACCTCATTCTATGCTTATTTTACTGCATTTTCGTCTGAATGCGATAGAACTCAACAGTAACCGACTATCTGAAGGCTGTACTTCCGGTGTCGTGTTTCTGCGACTCAAAAACGGAGAGCAATACAACTGATTAAGATGGGAACCTAAAAAGAGAGATTTTGTGGAACAAATTAAGTTAGTTATCTAAAAATACAGTTTTAGATGTCACATCTTTTGTTGAAGGATACTACGAAATACAAGTATGGTGCTAACAAGATTTAACAATGTCACCCCCAGCTATGTATTACGTGCATTACGATGGATATTCCGGCAGTGTTAGTTAAAAATTGTTTCCTATACCTCCACAGAAAATGAAATAATTTTCATTACTGTACATAATGAATTCATTCCAAGTTATTTTCATGTTTGTTTGAATTCAAGATTTAAATAATTGCTACGGTTATCGATCTTCATTGCGGTTTTAAATTAATAATTTTTCTCTTCCACGACACGAATGAAAATGAAATGGCAACGAGAAATAAAGCTGTGGGCAATCTTTTTATATAACACTTGTGTCTCACGCGAAACAAATCGACACTAAGGAATTATTTTATCCGTCTTCTGTCCATCCGTCAATTTCACAAAGACGTCCTGGAAGATAAAAGACCTTGATATTTTGCATTGATGTTGTTTTTGTAGAGTCATTTGATATATACAATGATAACCGATGCCCCCGCATACCACACATCATTTGTTTATATGATTTATTTTTATATATATATACAATGATAACAGATGCCCCCGCAGATCACACATCCTTTAATTGTAAGATTTATCTTTTTATTTATACAATGATTACAGATGCCCCCGCATATCACAGATCCTTTAATTGTAAGATTTTTTTTATCAATACTTTTTTTTATCAATACAATGATAACAAATGCCTCCGCAAATCACACATCCTTTCATTGTAAGATTTATTTTTTAAAATTTATACAAAGATAACCGATGCCCTTGCATATTACACATCCTTTATTTTTTGACAGTGCTAGTGACGGCCCACAACAAAGGGGAGCACAGGACGAGACTCCTGGTCAGTTTACACAGAGGAATGTCCTTTGGGGTAAGAGGAATATCCCTTTGGAGTAATACTTTGATCAATGTAAATCGATTATTGATCATGATGGATTGGTAATGAAACTTTATGCTCTCAAGATCGAGGATTGGGAGCTTGGTTTGGGTCTCTCTGTTGGTCTGCATTTAAACCTCGTTCTCAACTACTGAATTATGAAAGACGAAATATTAGTCAATATGGATTTGACTATGTTAGGGGACAATTTTTTTTCACAAACTCATTTTGTTTGATTTGTCGGATGGGGTACTTGCCATTCAATGCACAAGGTAAAATAATTGATTTTTGTATACTCGAAAAATACCGGTAATTAAAGCTGAAACAGGGCAGTTGTTTAAGCAAACATTCTTTGATATTTGATTGAAATAGCGGGATAAATGCTTATGTGACAATTCATGATTATAATTTAGGCGATAATCCCTGACTTACTGATGGAATGCAATACCCAATTTTATAAAAATTGTAAAAAAAAAAAAAAAAAAAAAAATCAGCCACAAAAACAAAATGTGTTTCTAGAACATGAATGTGATATAGTTAACCTAAAAGAATGGATTTTGTCACTCAGATACGCCTAACCGTAACCTTTTAGTTGAAGTATATAAAGTTTCTATCTAGTAAGTAAGCTCAACAGTTTGGACCAAATGTCAAAGTTGCTGTCAAAGAAAGAGACAGACACACAACACCTCGGCCGACCTTCAATCTCTAAGGTTTTTAGTACTATCAAGATTTATTAATTTTCGAAATAATTTACAAGCACATGTATTTAGCATGTCAAAATCATAATACTGAAATAAGATATATGTATGCAATAGTTCGAAAAATTGATGAGGGGAAGGTGTCAATGAGTCAACTACTTCAGGTGTTAAAATCCAGGTAAAATGGCGAAGATCGGCGATCTTTATTCTCAATATTTGTCTGTAAAGCTCTAAGTACATTCGTTATTTTAGTTTAAATGAAGAAAAATGTCACAACTGCTGCTAGCAATGGAATGATTGTCAAAAGTGAAATTTTAAATAACTTGAAGACGTTAAAGCTATTTTATATAACACAATATAAGGTTGATTTAAAACACGTGATGCTGTATCGTATGGATCGGGGCACTAATCAAAGTCAACTTGAATCGTTTCACGGCTTTGTTAGTTTTCAATAATCATTAAACCATTTCCTTCCCCAGTACACAATTTGTTACATACACTCATATATCTTCCATTTAATAAAAGATTACCTGTCATTTAATAGCATTTAAAGGGAACAGTACAGATTAAAACATTTTAATGACAAACCAACGGGGAACGACACTGTTACACAGACCGTGGGGACGGGAGATATTTTAACAAAACTACTAGGATAAATTGAGAACCGGAAACGTTAATCCGGATGTGATGGTGTTGATTCCATATTTTGACTGTAAGGATTAACAATACACAATTGTGATATTAAAGTTGGGAATGGAAAACTTCCGTCCGGAGTCTGAGATGTGTTTACATTCCGCTATTTTGTTGTAGGAGTTGGCAGTGATTACAAAAAAGCGCCGACAAGCTACAGTGAGCACGCAGACCTTCACCGAACTCCTGTGTATCTCAGCCACGGTTAGTAGTGCGCGAACTTGGACAGAGCATCTGTGTATTTCCGCCACGGTAAGTAATGCGCGGACTCGAGCAGAGTTCCTGTGTATCTCCGCCACGGTAAGTAGTGCGCGGACTCGGAGAGGGTTCCTGTGTATCTCCGCCACGGTAAGTAGTGCGCGGACTCGGGCCTAGATCTATAATCCACGTCAAATGGACAGTCACTAACTCCGGCCAAAATCGTAAGAGGATTTTGATATTAAAATCTATTTCCTTAATTGCCTTTATTACAATCATGCGTTGTTATTTTATAGTATATTTAAAGTTTCATTCAATTTCACGAATAATCTTCTTTACGAATTGGTTTAAATTGGAAATTAACATTACATAAATTTTGTAATCTTTCACAGGACTTTGAGACGATTTTCATGGCGGGCGGTATAAAAAGTGTGACCGACCCTCGTCACAACGCCTTCCTAAGGTAAGATACCCGGGACCTATAATCGATTATATCAAATCCTTGTTAACTCAATGAAACACATATTGATTGCCGCTTTCTTATTGTGGAGGCAGGTGGTGGTCTTTAAAGGTTTTGTATTTATATTGATAAATATTTTTAAACAGTCGATAAGAACCAGAATAGACTTTCTAGACGTTGAACCTCATGTTACTGATAACTTAAGCCACCTTATGAACACGGGCATGTTCTCTTCATAACATGGACTCAGTACTTGAGTTTTGTTTCAGCAAAGTGCGATGTCTCCGCGACTGGCCGATCGAGTCTCTCTCTGAAAATCCGCAAGCATGTATGTTCCATTATTTCAAGTAAGTACTAACCGCGTCGTTTTACTGCAGTCTACTCCCTTCAAATGAACGATAAAGCCTTATAAATGTTTAATGAACCTGTATTGTGCAGTCATGAAGATTGTAATCGGATTCCATGTAAATTAACCAACTATGAAGACATCACAGAATACCCGTGCGGAAGGTCGTGCGATCTCTACAAGATCATATCGGGGTATCTTTCAACAGCTTAATCAGGAATGGTCCAAGTTGTTTTGTTTTATACCGGTTTGATGTAATGATATGATTTTAATTTTTTTTTCAGCCGTGGGGAGATTTTGGTTCGCGACAGTAATAGGTCGGACTGGATCTATATAGTGAAGTCGGTAAGTGCGATACAGAGCTAGCAGTCGTTATCTGATCAGCAGGGGCCAGTCAAGTCGCCTTTATTAACTGTTACAAAGACAGAATCGTGCATTTTAAAACAATGCTATTCCAATTTTTTTTCCTGAAGTTTGTGATTAACCTATTAATCATCACACATATTTTTAATCGGAGTCGGCATGAAAGAAGATCCAAAAACTCGTTGATATTATTTTTTTTTTTAGACCCTTGCCATCAATTTTTAGGAAAAAAGACCCCCCCCCCCTTTCCAGAGAGCGGTCCATCTGTAAAATTCTCATCTTATTTTTATCCTGCAATGCACATTGTTCAAAGTCATTACACAACTTACTCTTCTGAAGGTTATGGAATTTTAAAAAGGCAATGAGTTTCCGACAAAAAATGTCAACAGCTTTTGAAACATTTTGTATCGGACGCGGACCAACATTGTGAATTACCGATTTCATAAAAGAATTCACTGGATAATTGTAAAACAAACGTTTATGCAGAAGAATTTATGTCCAGATAAAATACAAGGACATTTGTTTGGAAATTGTTGTATACATTTAAACAGAAGACTGTTATATACACCCAAACATATGAAACTGTAACAGAGGCTGCTTGTGTTTGCTCCTCACTATGTCACCTACGCAACAGAAATGCATGACTCCTCTGTTTCGAAAAACAAGTTCTTGAACTACGACAATTCATTACTTTTGAGTTTTGTTAACCATAAAATAAGATTAATACGAGCAGATTCCTTGGAACCCGGTTACTGAGCGCCCTCTCTGGTTTTGATTATTAACTGTTTCCTTTTAGAAGAATTTCGTGTAATCCATCAGCATTTTCCTGTCCCCATGCGCGAGTTTCGTCGACTATCGTCTGCGTGGCTAGGATCTAGTATCCTTACAGGTCCTTCCTATCGATCCGGTAACGATTTTATATTGCATTTTATGATGACCGAGACTCTCAAGTTCTCTCGCGACTCAAATCATATGAGAAAAATTCTATAGAACATTATAAACTGCAAAAACTAATCACGGCGGAAAAGACCTACTGTTAATAACAGGCCGACACGGGAAATTGGCGGGAATTCGGCGACCTTGACTGGAACTATTGTATCACGCAAGGGCAGGAACACACGGGATTCGATATCGAAATTTTTTTAATTTTCTGTGTTGCTTGTCACGTAAAGCAATAAGTTAGATTCCGTCAGCCCTATTAGATTTTTTACAAATCAATATTCAAACAATTGATAAAGCATCTGAATAAAATATGAAATATACTGTTACATCGATACATTGTAGGGCAGTCTATCAGTTGTGAAAAAGTTAAAAAAGGTAGAACCCGAAAAAAGTCGTCCTCGAACATTCCATAGCACTAAAGGTAAGATATACAACGCACACTTTACCCAACGTTATAACGTTAAAATCTGTGTTCATCGCGATCTAAATATTGTAATATTTCATTAACTATGGACAAGAAAATCTTAATCTGACAGCTGTACCTCAACACTAGCAAATACAATATATCACTGTCAGAGGACTCGGAACAAATGCCGACATTTCATATAAGTGGGTTTTTTTTATAATTCAAATTAAAAGGTAAACAACTGGAAGACGACCATGACGAGTCTAAATCCTTTGGCACGTGGTCCTACAGATTACATAATCGTCACAAGCGCCCTCTGACGGAGAGAGTACCAGAAACATACAAGACCAACTATGAGCTTGAAAGACGTCTGGTAAACTCTTTATATTAGTAATCAACAGAGCTTCAATCATCTATTTTTTTTTGCCTGCCTGCCAGTTTATTTGTTTGCTGTAATTTTTTTGAGTTTAGTTAAATTTTTATAATTTTTACATCTTATCAAGAACATCAAAAATTCCACTCTACTGGAAGCTCTTTTGTTTTAAAAGGACCAAACACTTCCGGGTTACTACAACACACGTGACAGGCTTGGTGTGATTGATTATGATGACGTCATCAGTAATTACAGAGCGCGTCTGGTGAAAAATCAGGAACCCGAAAACTCGACAGAGGACCGGCAAGTGACAGAGGAGCCAAATCAATCGGAAGAAAATGTCCTTAAACTGCCGCACGTGCAAAAAACTACAAAGGTAATATTACACTATCAGAATATCGCGTGTCAGACGGTGTAATATTTGATTTTTTTCCCATGTATACCGTAACAATATCGTGATATACACCAATAAACAATCCATTTGATACAAGACAAATGTAAAATTGCATAGAGATAGGAAATTATAGAAAACAAATGCAAAACGATATAATACAAAATAGAGAAATTATAGAATATAAAAGAAAAATTAGAGAATATTAACAAGGGATGCTTATTCCTCTTAAAGACCCAACTTTAAGTTAACGTCCCCAAATTTTACCTGTGTGGTGATCAATGATAAGCCACCGGTCACTCAAACTTTTAACAATAGAGCTTAGGTTGATTGACATTTGCAGAGACCATGGTCTACTGCTACCTGAGAAAGATGTTTTGATAACAATCATGGCTAATGATGACCAGCAGTCTTTAGATCTCAAGGAAAGCCCTGGTATACCTGAGTTTTGAGAGCATTGACTCACACCTAGAATATTTTAATGGCTAACGTCCCCTACACAATGCTATTTATCATCGTATTTTCTCTCTCCATTTATATACATGTATTATAGATTAAACAATCAGAAATCAAATAATAATAATAAAAAAAAACCAAACATAAGTTATTAGAATATTTTCTATTAATGATTTATTATGACTTTATATTTATAAAAAAGGAACAATTCTTTATTGGCGCAGCACATCAACATGTAATGGTTATATTGCCCATGCGTAAAACTGTTACGGTTGTAAAAAAAAAAAAAAAAATGCTTCTGTTTGGGATACCACATGATTATAAATTACACAATCAGAAATCAAACAATAGTAAAATAGCATAAATAAGTTATTGAGATATTTCTATTCATTATTTATCACGGCTTTATATTTATATTGAGAGAGAGAGAGAGAGAGAGAGAGAGAGAGAGAGAGGGTGGGTTATATTTATAAAGAGAGAGAGAAATGTGTAAAACTAGCAATAATAAAGATAGATGAAATTATATGGCATGACAATAGTGTTGCATACGTATGACAATAATTACTAATTTAGTCAATGATTGAGAGTAAGGGAGAGAGAACAGGGGGGGGGGGGACTAGCTATGTGTCAGCTTCTGTTTGGGATGCCATCGTTACACAAACACTACGTCCACAGAAACCCTAAAGAGAGAGGGAGGAGAGGGGGGGGGGGGTAGACTTCGTGTCAGCTTCTGTTTGGGATACCACCATTACACAAACACTACAGCCACAGAAACCCTACAGACGGCCCATATTGAGGGGTATCTTGATCATTCTTCATTTGGTTGTACATGTACACAGATCTACTTGGATTTATTCATTCTCTCGAAACATGGATATTTTACCTACTACACTCACGACACCGCGAACTCCCGGGACACCAGGCTCCGGGATCATGAAACTGTCTTAAAGTTAAGCCAAAATTTTGACTTTAAATTAAGATTTGAACTTAGCTAAGATTGCTGACTTAAATGGATCACAAAAAGAACTTAAACAAATCTTAACTAAGATTGTCTTAACTTAAGTCTAAGTCTAGAATCTTAAATTGCTATAGCAACAAGGAACTCTTTTGCGTAGAGATAGCAAAAAAATATTTAAAAAATCAAGACACTAAGCATAATTTGTGATAACCTGAGAAGTTTCCTGTGTATATCATAAAAATATACACAACAACTGATCTCTTGGCCAGGTAAATTCCAGGTAAATAACATTGACCATGGATAAGCTCCGCCCACATTCACTGATCCGTGGAGAAACCGTACGGTTTTTTTTTTTTTTGGTCTTTAAGCACCAGATCCCACCTCTGATGTATCCGGAGGTCTGTGTTCGACGTCTTGGACACCTGATTTCACCTCTGATGTGTCCAGGGGTCTATGTTTGCTCTCCTAGACACCTGATCCCATCTCTGGTGTATTCAAAGGTCTGTGTTTGCTCTCCTAGACACCTGATCCCATCTCTGGTGTATTCAAAGGTCTGTGTTTGCCCTACTAGGCACCTGATCCCACTTGGTTTGTCTGGGAGTCCGTATTTGCACTACTCTACGGCTTAATTTTGAATTCTTTGTAGGATTTATGAGATTGTTCACTGTTCACTGTTCATCTTCACCTTTTAGCCGAGTTGCAACGAAGTTGAACTCGGCTATTGGTTTGGTGATGCGGGCGGGCGGGCGGGCGGGCGGTTGGGCGTCAACAATTGGTTTCCGGATGATAACTCGAAAAGTTTACAATCTAATCAAATGGAACTTTGATATATTGTTGGGTACCAGGTAAGGAAGACCCCTGTTGATTTTGGAGAAAAAAGGTCAAAGGTCAAGGTCACAGTGACCGAATATAGAATGAAAATTTCAGAAATATTTGGTTTCCGGATGATAACTCAGAAAGTTTAAATCTGAATCAAATGAAACTTTGATATATTGTTGGGTACTAGGTAAGAAAGACCCCTATTGATTTTGGAGAAAAAAGGTCAAAGGTCAAGGTCACAGTGACCGAATATAGAATGAAAATTTCAGAAATATTTGGTTTCCGGATGATAACTCAGAAAGTTTAAATCCGAATCAAATGATACTTCAAGATATTGTTATGTACCAGGTAAGGAAGACCCCTATTGATTTTGGAGAAAATGGGTCAAAGGTCAAGGTCACAGTGAACGAAAATAGATTTAAAATTAAAAAAAACAACAGTTTCCGGAGAATAACTTGAAATTTTTTAATTTGAATCAAATGAAACTTGATTATATTGTTGGATACCAGCAAAGCAAGGTACCTATTGATTTTGGAGAAAAAGGTCAAAGGTCAAGGTCACAGTGACCAAAAATAGATTGAAAACTTCAGACAAATATGGTTTCTGGGCAGTAATTTGAAAAGTTTAAAACTGAAATTAGTTCTTCACAATTATAAATATGCCACATCATTCCTGACTTTACAATGTATCCCATGCAACTCGGCTTTGCACCCCTGGGTGCTTATATAGATTTTTCATTAAGAACAAATGGAAAATATAGAATGCCAATGAAATGCAATTCATAATTTAAAAAATGCTTCCCGTGGGGATCCGGGTTAGAATAGATCTTCAGTACCTCTTGCTTGTCGTAAGAGGCGAAGAGTAAATGGGGCGGTCCTTTGGATGAGACCGCAAAAACCGAGGTCCCGTGTCACAGCAGGTATGGCAGATAAAGATCTCTCACTGCTAAATGGCCATAAGCGCCGAGCATAGGCCTAAATTTTGCAGCCCTTCATCGGCAATGGCAACGTCCCCATATGAGTGAAAAATTCTCGAGAGGAACGTTAAACAATATACAATCAATCATAAAAAATGCAATACAAATAAAAAAAATATACAACACAAATGAAAAATTATAACGATGGGGTTTTAAAATTCATACATTACAAATGGGAAATCATACAATTGAATGCAATTGGAATTTTACACAATCCAAATGAAAAAGATCAACTACATCTTTTGCAACATTTGACTTGTCATAATGGCATAAAACTACCAGTATTCGAAATAAAACAAATTTTCCGTCAAATTAAAAAAAAAAATAATTTGGTATGATAAAAAACTTTTGTGTATCATGTTTATGATAACTTTAAGAGTATATATATAAATATATATATATACATGTACACACTGTGAATTAATGAAATCTGACCGGGGTGTATATGAGGAACAGTAGACATGTGCATCACGGCAATCGTTTTCTCTTTTTTCCATATCACAGCATAACCTTGTGAACACGGTAGGCTGATTGTATGCTGCATGCAATATTTTGAATGGCTCTGACGAATTCTTTATTAAAACTTTTGCTTCATCAACTTACTCCAGAAAAATAAAATTTGTAATGTGTTATTATATCATATAACAGCATGTATTGAGTTCTTGACAATATGGATAATTTTTGTAAATAAAACTTTATTAATAAGAGCGTCTTTTTCTTTAATTGAAAGTTTTTTTGTTACCGCTTGAGACTTGTTTTTTTGGTAATCATTTTACCAGTAAGGTTTAATAAGGGTTTGCTTTGATTTCAAAATATCGCATTACAATGTAATTACGTTTTTATTATTTGTTGAGAATGAAAGAATTTACATAATGACAACGCTTTTCTGCATTAAACCCCCAGGGCGCCTATCTCTCATCGAATTTCAACAAACGAAACAAAGAAAAGAAAACCTCATTATCGCAGGAAATCGCCAGGAAAGAAAGGGGTTAGTATTAAATGGGAAACCTAATGAAGTTAAAACAAAAGGTATATGAAAATATTTTTAATGAGTAAAATGAAATGATTCTGTAAATTCGAAAGCCATTACGCAAGTTTACCCGTGTATACTGTTAATTCGGAAACCATTACTAAGTTTTCTCGTGTACTTTTATCTCGGAAACAATTATTTCGGTATTTTGGTGTAGAGTTAATTAATTCGGATTTGTTGCACGCAGTAGATCGTTACAGACCCCAGGCCATTGTGTGGCTGCAACAGAATACAAATGTTTAATGATTTAAAAAAAAAATCAACCAGGAATAAGGCTGCAAAAAGCCTCGTTAATACATATATATACATGTATGTAAGAACCCTTTGGTTGTGAATTGCTATGAGAATCGAACCCATAACCTCTGATACGACGATCCAGTGTTCTACAACTCGTATAATTCGATCCATTCCACTTTTTAAATTTCTTTATAGTTTTCAGCCACAACTATCACTTTTATTTCTTAGAACTTCAACACAAACTGTCCACTCAAGTGGAAGGCCGGAAGACGATCGTCAATGAATACGACAATCGTCCGCCGTCCCGTGTCGTACTGACAGAGGCGGATCTCCACCCCGTGTTTATCGTGGTGCAGGTTTTGGAAAAAGGACAATACTTTGTAAGTTTGCTTTATATCATTTGGTGACCTTGTATTATTAGAAAGAGCTTATGTAAAAAAAAAAAAATAATAGTTCATAAGACAGTATTAACAATGTTGCTTTTCTTGGTATGTCAAAACGATTTGGTAACCGAAAATGCTGAACCATTACAATTGGAAGATGGTTAAAGTATGTCGTAAACAAGATATGGATTGTTTCATATCTATGACAGACAAATCTCGCGAGACCACTCGAATGGCGGTCAACAGAGCGTCAACGAAGCCGCAGCATTTAGAGATATTTTGGCACAACATTGTATGCCTTAATTTTGTAGAATAGTGTCTTCGAGGTAATTTCAGTTTATCCACATGACGAAGGATTATGGGGGATTACTCTAAATAGCCAGGCGGACGGAGAAGAGACAAAAGACCAGTCAATAAGCCACGCGAATCACTTGCTCAGCATTCTGTACATTCGTCTGATGTGTTTGAACCGCCCCGTGATTACGTACTATCAGATCACACATCTATTCATATTTAAAGCCCTGGTCTTGACCATTTCAGGGAATTGCTAATATGATCTACCAAGACCAGCCGAGCATGTCGCTGGTCAGTAATGGTGCAGAATGCATAATGATATCCAAAAAGTTTTTTATGGAGAAGAAAACGGATGCCACGATGCGGAGTATCTACCAGTCGGTACGTTGACATTGGTTTCATTTTCAGTCACGTCATTTACATAAACATTGACGAGAAAGCACATAAATATTTACAAGAGTCTTCCTGATTTTGATACAAAGATAAATTGGCTGGGGCATTCAGTGATTTGTTGCCACACGATAGGACTCAGAGTATTGTCCATTCGTGCTTATACGAAATACAGACACTTCCTGAATAAGGAATTTTGTATGGTGCCTGCGTTCTTTGTGGATGTCCACGTTTACATTCCGTCACAGTTTCACCGCAGTCTCATCTTTATAGAATTATTCAGTCTCATTGTAACAAGAAATACAGGAATACCGCTGTTCTCTTTTCATTTAACATACTTGGCAGCGACTGATGACTCATTGATCGTCCTGAATTAAATGTTCATTTAGGAAAATAATTTTCTAATATAGACAATTTCGTGTTGTTGGTTTTTTTACTGTGGTAATCATACGGGTTTCACTTGTTCATTATGGTATAATTTAGGCTTTCTGTGATTGAAATAGTTATGGCATGAAATTTCGATGGTTTCCTGAATAATCACCAATAATATCCAAGATGTGAAATAGTGTACATGAAATAAAATAGAGTAGAAGACACTACGAAATTTTGTGAAAAATTAAACACGCTTGATTTAAATTTAATGTTTTTATTCATCCTACGCCAGAGTCTGAAATTTTTCACGTTGAATTTGTCGGTCGGTCTGTTGTCATTTTCACAATTTCAATGTTACATTCGTTTCTACATTATATACATATAAAATTGACTTGAATAAACTCCATCTTTTAAGAACGACAAGTGTAGATATTAAATTCCACTGTATCCACATAAACAGCCAGACAAATGTATTCATGCTATTTTTGTTGATATACCAGGAGTCACCATTTCCAAATGACGAAACTCTACAACGACAACTTCAGAGCTACGTCAACTGGCAGTCTCACCGGAAGCGGGTTTACGATAGGATTGTGGGTCGTCTGAAGGATAAACAGATCAAACGGAAACAATTCAGTCCTCAGGTACAAGGGCAGTACTGTTTCAGGACCGGGCCAACCTGACCTTCGCAAAAGCAATAAAATAAAAACTACAGAAAACGCCATAATCAAGTGTATACGAATTATTGAAAATGGCGGCCCGACCCTGGAAACATAAATGGAGGACATTTCCGGTGACACAGTAAACGTAAACATATTTGCGTGTCTGGTTGCAATAAAGTATTAACTGCAGTGACTACGGCTGAACACCTTTGTGATCAGTAGCATCCGTAATGAGCCCATCGATTTCTGCAAGAATACGGCCACGGTCAATGACTTGAGCCCGGTAATAAGGCAGTTAACAATTTGTAATATTTTCGTTGTGAACTTCTGAACGTGCTCTCAATGTAAGTGTAAAAGACCAGCACAGAAGTCGAACTTGTCAGAGAATTAGTCTGATCAGGAACTCACTAATCTTTACAATTGTGTGAGGCCATAGTATTTCGGCGGTTCTCTGTATGGTCACGTGCTTTTCTGATCAACGCGGGTTTGGGCCACTCTCCACTCGCTCAGTAATGTTACATGTACTTGTAGCATTCATAGTAAACATGACTGGTTTGTTATGATTGACTATTCAGCTGATGAGTTTGTGATATGTTTGTTGTATGTATTAGAGGTTTATAAAAGTTTTACGTGAAGAGAGTGCTGACGAGCTGCAATCCTATATAGGACACATTGTTTTGATTATTTAGCATTTAATCTATCTATATCAAGACGACACGAGGGGAAATATGATAATATCTCTACATTCAATCAAAGGTCATGTTTGACAGTACCAAATTTTCATATTTGACACGTTCCATCTTATTTTATGAAAGGTGTAGATAACGAACAGTGATGAATCTCATAACTCCTATAAGGAATACAAAATAAAGAGTTGGGTAAACACGGACCCCTGGACATAGCAGAGGTGGAATCAGGTGCCAAGGAGGAGTAAGCATCCCCTGTCGAACGATCACACCCATGTTATGTTATCTGAAATTGTGGTTTATAATTATTTGGAGGTCTTCTCTGCTGAATGGGTACATAATTTTATGAAAATCAACGTAACACCTTTTTGAATCTGTTCTGACATTGCCAGGAAGTGTAATGTATAAAGTGACAATTCATTCGAAGCGGAGAGCAGAATATCGCAGATAAGATCAGAAATCACTTTTTTTTTAAACTAACATCACATTCGTCTGTAATTTCTTTCTTGAGAAAATTGATATGGTAGCCAATTACCTTAAGACCTTACATCCCCGGGGTTCTGAAACTGTGGTGTAATCTAGTTCCAGCTAAGCTTATTTCCCCATACATATACTTTAAAAAAAAAAATGATTCGTGGGTTCTGTTCCCTATGGTATCCATGGATATAGCGGCAACAGTTCACCAAATGACTGTCACATTGAAAAATGAATAAATAACTGCCTCCGCTGGGATTTTAACAATCAACTTCAAATGCAAGAACACGGAGGTTCTGCTCTTTATTTTTAATCTTTATGTTATAAGCATTAGGACGTGTCCATCAGTCTGTCACAATTTAAAAATGAGTATGAAATAATAAAACGATGAAAAAGAGAATCTCATCTATTTTTGTTTTTTTTTTCGAGTAGGAGATCTGTGTATAAATTTCTTATACAAACGACTTTATTTTTATTCTAGTATTCAATACTATAGTAAAGCATAGCTGATGATAAAGCATGTTTCGCAACAGATATTTGCACAGTAGAATTAAATCAATTTTATTGTCGTTTTGTAAATAGATTTGTCCTCTGATGATGCTTAATCTGTAGAGTGATCAGAAAATGTTGACTTAAAGACATGTTCATATTTGTTTCCGAGTGGAAATATTGTCAAATATTTCTTTAAAATTTTTAAAGAAGTATTATAAAGACTGTTTTCACGATTTTTCAAGAAAGAATCTAGGCAATGAATTTTAAAACAACCAACTGTTTAAATAATCAAAAACAGGTGCGTGCGTTGTATCGTCACTACTAACATGCACAGCAGACAAAGATTTGGATTTTAAACAATTTTTCTTATATGCAAATTAGAAAGATTTTAAAATTGGCTCTGCAATAAGTCAAATTTTATAACAGCGTTACGACGTCAGAAAAGTACAGATACAGTGCATGTCACAGGTTGCATAGCAACAATTACCACGTGGTACACGTCAAAACATGGCCTATCTAAAATAATATCCGAAATTTTCCTTTGGATTCGGGCATCTTCATGTGATACAGGGGCTGGTAGAATTTTTCCTGAGATAAATAAATAAAATCAGCTTTCTAATTATTACAGCTGATTGAAAATAACATACAAATATGTGTAGAATCTTTATTGTACGGTATGAACGGAGGGTGGGGTGGTTAGACCGGAAGCTGACTTTCAAGTACCTGCTGGTGTTCGAAGCAAACAAAATTGTGTGTCTTGCTGGATGACTATGTGTTTTTGTTTACTTTGATGAATGTTGAGGAAGAATTAATTGACAAGTTTTGATTGGGACCCCCACCCCCGAAGTTAGTATGTACAGTTGCGCGCAACGTTAGTAAGAAAATAGCATAATTTCATACTGGAATGCGACTAAATAGCCATTGATGAGTTTGGTAATATAAATAACGGAATATATGATGGTGAACTAATGATTCCCGGATAAAATTATCGATTAGTGCTGAGGGATTTGGAAAATCCTGTTTTATTTTTACTGACAATCTTTTAGAAACCAAAATTTCCTCCTTCTAGGAAGATAGTGGTATTCCATTGCTCCGAATGGCATGTCTGATAGACCTCCATTATCATACTCCATTCATTGTATAAGCTAGTCCATATCTTTGGTGCTTGGTGATTAAATTGCCATTCGGAGACGTACGTTTTTCATAAATAGAACGCATGTTGCTGATTGCCGAGTTTGGTAAATTTTGGTCAATACAATGACCCTCGGTTTAAATGTCCCCATTTCCCGTGTGTGGTACTAATCATTCACACGGTAGATGACCGATAGTAAATCGGAATTGTAATGCACAATGGAATTCGTATCCCATCGAACAAAAAATTGAAATTTGTATTGAAATTTCCGCGTTAACGAGGCATACACTGAAGAGAATCTACTGTATGACACTGAATACAGGATTGATTGTATGATTCGTCCATCTCTGAAGTGAAAACGCAACCAATTTAAACTACCCGCATCTAAAAAAAATATAGATGAAAGATATCTGTTGCACAAATCTACTGACAGAGATTGAGTATTGATTTGAATTTCTCGTGGATGATTTTTGCATCCTGTGACTAGCGTAAAGTGTTCAGTGCCGGTGTTCAAGGGGAAAATCACAATATTGAGAACCACCAGTTAGCCACTAATGTGTGGTGAAAATAATTGGCTAAAGATGAACACTATCAAGATGATAAGACCCAAAACTTGCTCATTACAGCAGAAATATAATGACTCAGACAAGCGTAGTTCAGCGGATTTCTAGTGCTATGCTCGTAGAAAGTCCACTTGACAATATTTCCTGTGTAGCAGAGCAAACACAACAACAAATCTCTACGTAGAAGACGTTGTGTGACAAGTATGCTGAGAAATTGGATAAGGATGTAGTTACAAGGCAATGATTTACGGGAACAATCGTAAAAAAAAAAGACAACCCACACACATACACACACACCACAAAACACGCTATTCCATGGATAGTTGCACGGAATTCAATACATAATTATTAGATATTTTCATCTATTGTGTAACCTTATGGTTTCCTGGTGGCAGCAAAACGTCAAAGTATCTTTCAAATCTTTCAAACAACAGGCACTGCGTTGCGGGTGCTTGTAATAGCCACCATGCTCTTGCATCAACACATGAATCCCTGTATGCGGGTTAAAATCGAAAATCATCTTTGAAGTAATGGTGACACAGGGAATATATTCTTTTGGTCGAATACTGTTATGCAGAGACAAATATTGTCCTCATTTATGAGTTTATTGGCGAGACTGAAAGTTTACTTTCAATATAGTTATTTCTTCAGGGCCGCTCTCACGACATCTTACGGACGAAATTGAATTTTAAAAAACCAAAAATCATTTTCTCTTTAAAAATATGTCGCGTTTTGCTTTTAAATAATCAAAAAATATAAATTACAAGGTTTGCAGAATTGGATATTGGTGGCAAGGTGTTTGTCCCGCTGCCGCTTCTCTTGGATTTTAACAGCAACGAAATATCAAAATATATCAGAGGTCCACGGGTTTTTATGGTCAACCGAGTACAACAAAGTGTTAGACTAGTAGTGTTGACAAAATAAAGTCCTTCATTCTTCAGTCGATATTGCACTTTTGGTTGGTGCAATAAAATCACGGATTGAATTAAAATCAATATGCTGCAATATTTCTAAAGATTTGATGCATGTTCGCCGTATGATCCTGATCCATTTAGCCACGTCCTGGGACTAGATTCCCTGATTCAGGGACCATAAATTTTACAATTTTAGTAGTGACATCCGAGAACCAGGTTATGTACTACGTGTAGATGGAAGGGGTTAAAGATTTTCAAAGATTTAATGCATTTTCAATATCCATATAGACACATGCTAAGGCCTGGACCTCTGACCCAGAAACCTGGCTTGAAGACCATAAACTGAGAATAGGCTTCAGTCTAAATTTCAAATCCAGCTAAATTTTGAAATGATTTTAATAAACAAACAAAATTTCATTATATGTTTGCATTTGATTTTTTTTTTTTATAAACCTGCATTTAAAAAAAGAAATTGGATAAATCTTAGGATATAAGTAATAAAAATTTTGACGCAAGTCTATTATCAGTTTATGCTAACCAATGTGGAAACCTGAACCCCTGACCCAGAAACCTGAACCTCTGGCTCAGAGGACCTTGAAAACCGCAATTTCTCCTTATCCACTCTTATCATTAACACATTTTGTTATTTGGTGTCTAGGAGTGGAGATAGTTTAAGGGAAATGCATTTTTAATTACAAGCCCCCACAGATACCTCTGCAACCCTTGCCATGGATTTACAATTTTATGAGACCTACATGTACTTGCGCGTCTTGACGATGCAGTTTATTTACTAGAAAATGGTAACAATCATATTCCTTTGACCTCACCCAAAACTGAAATTAAACTGATAATGTCGCCGTCATAAAGTTCTTTTTGTCAAGAACCATCGGATTAAATACTTTATCCCAAGTTTAGTTGAGTTTCATGTGTGAAAAGGACCCTTTGTTCAAAGTCTTGCAACGTCCCCCTCCAGTCGGAAGAAAAATAAAATCTTAATAAAGACGAATATCATGAAATATATATAAAAATGACATTATAGCTTCATTATATAAACAAGATTCTAATGTACTCATATAGTAACCCCGGGGGACAGGATGGGACCAAGATAGGGGTTTATATTTTTCCATGTAGTAGATAGTGGAAAACCATCATCCCTGGGTTATGTTCGAAGCCATAATAGAAATAAACTTCCTGTATCAACAACACTGGGGTATCATTTGCTAAACCAACAATAGTGCAATTTGGCCAAATGGTCTTCATGTATTCTCATATAGTATAAATTCAATTCTGTTCAAGCCATGTCTTACATTCCATAGGGTGATGGGTTAGGCTGCAATGAAAGTTTGCATACCAAGCATTGTATATGTAGTATAAGTGTGACTCCCTGGACCAGAATTTATCTACAACAAAAATCCGAAGATTACCCGTTTAGAACCATTCCAACATAATCATATATAGCAACATTTTTTTAGTTTGTCTGGATAAACAGGTGAAGATAACAGTGTAATCTAGGCAAGTAGAGCAAGCAAGGACCCTTGGACATACCTAACAGAGGTGGGACTGAGTGCCAAGGAAAGTACCGTAAGCATCCCCTGTTGACCGGTCACACCCGCCGTGAACTCTCTATCGTAATCAAGAAAACGGAGTACTCCGTAGTCAAAATCAGTGTGTAAAGAACGACAAAAAACAATTGGTATGATACATGTATATGCTAGAAAGCATTCGATCTAATGATAGGTTGTGTTTGCAAATAAGAGCATTATAACAAGCTAGAATTTGAAAAATGCTGATTTTAATTGAAACTGTTGAAACTCCTGTATACTTCATCAATTTTTTCAGTAGCCTACCTCGGTTGAAAATTGATACGAGATCATTAAATTTGTGTATATGCTTGTCTAGTGGGGAATTTGACTCACTTCGCGATAATTTGCGTTCCAAGTGAGTTTGTCTCATCACATTTATATGTTTACATACTTGGTGACTTGGGTGAGCGTTGCGGGTCTATGGGTTTGATATCGACTTTAGTAGGCTATTTACCAAATTTGGTAAAAATTAGTTGTGCGCAAGAGGAAGTCGGAAATGTTCACATTTCCTCACGACGGAGAAAACCAAAGGACAGTTAGTCCTGATCATTTGAGTGCCGCAGGTAACCTGAGAAGCACCTTACTATAAAGGACCTACAAACTGCCCCCTGGGACCTAGGGGGCGGGGCTAAATTTCAAACGAGCCACGTGAGCTACAAGTCTTACCCGAGTTATTTTGCTCTTACGCAGATGATATACAGTAAACAGTGAAATATTCGCCCCCGTTTTATTTTCGCCCCCTTCGACCTTGTTTACATAGATTGGGCAAACTTGTTATCTCTCTTATTTGTCTTTTAACATAACTTTGGGCGGGCAAATTTAAAACGGAGCGAAACCGTCAGCAAAATTAATGCTGAAAGGCGAAAATAATCTACAGCACATAGATTTGGAATACAGACAGTGACCTCGAAATAAGCCAACATGCGCACTGGACAAGTACATACACTACACATACACTACAATTACATGCACTACACATCTCAGTGTTCGCATATCATTTAGAAAAAGACTGTAATTATGTGGTAATCAACAGCAGTCAGCATGCTGATAGATGAAAATAAATCATTTATACATAATTTGATTTAAAATACCCTTCCAATTTGAATAAAGATAAGCAGTGCAACTTATCTGTTATTGTCAGGGCAAGCTTTCATGATACATATCAGTGCTCACTGTATCTAAGCATGCACTGAACTTGTAATAAATGCAAATCATAAGCTATCTGTTTTCATTAAAAAAACAAAACAAAGCAGTATAAAATAAAGTCCACAATACATATAGTACTCCTTCAATATTAAACAGAGACGGAGATTACAGTAATTGATCCGCTAGTCCTTACAGTAATTGATCCGCTAGTCCTTACAGTAATTGATCCGCTAAGTCTTACAGTAATTGATCCGCTAGTCCTTACAGTAATTGATCCGCTAGTCCTTACAGTAATTGATCCGCTAGTCCTTACAGTAATTGATCCGCTAGTCCTTCGATCCCTGCATGCGGCAATCATTTAGAATCTGATGTAACGTACTCTGTATTACAGCCCCGGGATCTTGTTTCATATACATGTGATATCGCATCTCAGTTCATCGGGAAAAAACTAAACCTTCCACAACTGGCTGACGCTAAATTCCCTCCAGCATCGACAGCACGAGACACTCTGACGTCACAAGACATAGGAGGTTAGGGATTGTACCGGTTGTCCATACCTTTGTGTTCGGATTAGAATTATTAATGATTCGCAACACGCAGATACCAAAGATGGCGATGCTTGAGTTTGTCTTGTGACAGAGAAGATAAATTAATTTGGCGTGTTTAACTTTTATTCTACTGCAAACAACTACACTATTCAATTAAACGTTCTCGAGAACTGATTGATATGGGGTCATTTGGTCTCGATCTAACACTCATTGTCTTTAATGCTAACTTCGCATTTTAGTCCAATTCTTTTTGCATTATTCAACAAATTTGTTTTGTTGTCTTTAGAGCAATTTCTTCGATTTCTTTATCAAAAACCGACAGTCCACGCAATCACCTGTTATTTGCATTCAAATTGAACTACATTAATTTCCAGTCACCCCTACAGCGCTCGCTTGAAATCCCATTTATATGATCGAAGGACAGTATCTCGCTTTAAGAAGAGCAGTGGAGGGATGCGACCGTCTTCTACAAAGGTTGAAGCTACTGACGGGTGTAATTAAGAAACAATTCTTACGCGCTCAGCGTTATCGTTTCCTCACTAACCGTACACCGATGAAACGAAAATACCCAATATTCCACTCAATACTCGGTCTTCTTGCTAACGATGATTCAAGATTTGTCCATAAAGATTACGTACATATTGACAATATGACAATTTAAATCAATTTTACTCTGTCACATTGTATTTTTTATCTGATTAAGCAAACAACGACGGAGGACTCACATATATTCATAAAATGGTAATATTGAAAATACACTGAAAACGATGAAGGATTATTGCTATTATGCAGTACCTCAGTGATAAACTCCCTATCACTGAATCACGCATTTTTCTTTAACATCACTTTTGGACAAACTGGATGTTTTAGTTCTCATTTGTGCCACCATGAGATCCGTGCGTATACTAGGTCGTCTGACATTTGGAGCAATTGTTCCACAAGCGTCAGACATTTTTCTCCGAATGGACATACCCTTTCTTCCGGTTTGTGACGCGCTTCCGCTTACGTAGAAAGGATGGACCTTCCGATGCTGGGAAGGACTCATTTCTAACGGAAGATTCCCCATGTCAAATAGTCTTGTAAAGGATTCTTCGATGTTGATGTTTTTCTTCGCGGACGTTTCTATAAACATACAGTTTTCATAAATTTCGGTTAGATGCAGCGCTTCCGCCGGATCTATCACGCGAGATTTCTCTCTGTCGCACTTGTTGCCAACAACAACAACGGGTATTCCCCCTTTCCGTCTCCGTTCACCTACCCTAGTTCTACACTGTGTCTTGCATTCTAGAATTTGTTGACACAGACGCTCCACTTCTTCAAATGATTCCCTGCTATCTATGCTGTACACCAATAGAAATAGATCCCCTACAATGGAAATCTAAATTCTTGTATTTGGAGAACAATCAACGCCATGCGTAACAGGTTATCCATGTCTAAATATCAAACAAAACACAATGGAAATTCTTGGTTGTCATGAATCGAAATATATTGTATGCATGTTGAAATTATACATGTACATTTATTTACACTGTAGTCTATCTAAGACTCTTGTTTTCAAAATACTGCGAAATGAAATTATGCAATCGCTGATAGTTGAATGAAATAAATCCTAATAAGGATGTTTTAACTCCCTCTTGAGAGGAAATAAAAGAGGAATATATAGCATATTTATACAGTAAAACTTGCAATCCAAGAAGGAAGATATCCTATTGAATTCCCACTTGCTATCAATTATGCAATAAAAATCTACTATGTGCACTACTAAAATACATTCAGATTTTGTCTTTTGTATTCTAGCATTTTTGGTTTATCTCAAGGGGTGAGTGTTGTACAACGCTGTCTATAAATAGATAAATCATTGGTTTGTAGAACACATATAAATTTATTTCCCTTACCTGTTATAATGGACAGACGCCTCATGGCGGGAAAAGGGTGATTTCCGGAAGTATCGAGAATGTCCAGACGGTAGGCCTCTCCTTTGATGCGGTAAATCTTCCGGTGAAAATCTTCAATGGTCGGAGTGTAGCTGTCGTCAAATTTATTGCACAGGAAACGCGACACAATGGAAGTTTTGCCTACTTTACTTGACCCAAGAATTACAAGTCTTTGGCAGTTTTCGGGTGCCGCCGTATCACCTTGTTCAATCAACGCCATGTTGGTAGATGATGTCACCTCCGCTGACCAACACGTGCAACGTTCTTGTTCTTCGTTTTCAAAACGCTCCACACGCTCTGGTTTCCAGTTCCATAGCTTTCTGCAAAATATGAAAGATCCCATTACAGCGGGCGCTGGTCTAAGCGCTTAAACTGGTCATTACATCGCCTTTCAGTGTTGTACGGTGATCAAAGCAAATATAACGAGTAGTAGAATGAAGATCAAGGGAAAAAAGAATCAGCAAATTTGCATGCCGTATTAAGTAGAATGATCAATACACACAGAGCGAATACTAATCTTGGTTTGATAAAGTCAATTGCCTGTCGGTAACGGCAAGGCGTGGACTTCGACAACGAGTCCCCACACCAAGGACGCTATTCCATTGATTGACAGTCGCAACATTGGCTTCTGCGCATACACCTAGAATATCATACTGGAGCCATCATTTTTACAGCTCTGCCAATTGCGCATAATTGTACGATAGAGTTATAATTGTTCCAATTATTTTGTGTGCCAAATCATGTTTTTTACGGCATGGGCTATATTGTCAATGGAAATGACGAATTTGGCGAGAGCGTAAACATCGTTGAAAGATCGATTAACCTAAATATTGTCACACAGATATTTATGTTTGTCATAAGAAACCGTAGTGCAGCGGCTGGAGTAAATAACCAAAGATCAGACAAAAGCATCTACAGACGGAAGATTTTCTGTCATTATTCGTAATTTTTAAAAAAGAAATTTGTACAGTTTTCACCAAATTTTAAGAAGCTTTCTGAATATATGAATTCAGAATTATTTTTTATTGATATTTTTAGATTCCTCAAAATTTGTGATTTTACTAAGGTGTTTTCAAGGAAGAATACACACGGCATGACACATTAATAAGCGTCATCACACTACCCTCTTTAATCACCAGATATCTCAAAGGGAGACGTGAAGTTTGTCCCGACCTGAAGGTCCCATGATTTGTCGCACAACAAAGAGTAGTATTTTCCCCCCAGAATCATGTGTTTTGTTAAGTACCTTGACCTGTTACAGACGATTTCTGATCAGACAATATCGGTAATTGGTTTCTGAGCTATGTCTGTCAAGTTGGTTATCGAATTTCCAAGATTTCATTACGCAGATTAATTTGAAGATGAATATCGCCACTCTGCCGGGAAAATCTCTGCAGGGCCGATATATACTTTAGAGTTTAATTTCTCTGATCCCGGACTTCCTTCCTACTAGCGTAACATTGCGTGACTTTGAACTAAATGAGAGCAATTGTGAGATTTTAACGAGCTCTTACACCGAAGTTTCACGTACGAGGAATTTTTGTTTGATCGATGTTTGACATGTGATTCAATAGAAACACCAAACACCAGTCCCCCCAAACCGACAACATGGTAACACACAGACACCAGTCCCCCCAAACCGACAACATGGTAACACACAGACACCAAACACCAGTCCCCCCAAACCGACAACATGGTAACACACAGCCACGCTTCACCACAATCTTGGAATAAAGTGGCTTAAAACATTAATAGGCATTCGGCTAAAACAATAAAAGGAAATGCTATCATAATGCATTTAATTGTGTAGCTCCTTTGATAAATATGGAAAGAGTGTATCTCTCTTGATAAAAAAACAAAACAAACTCCCGTATTGATGACGTTGTCGATACGATCTCATACCCTGCTTCCGTGGAATTCAGAAGTGAGCAGGAAAATACACCGTGGGCCGAACAATTCGACATAATGTTCGACTTAAAATGTGTATATAACCTGTGATAACATTGGTCATTACAAACATTGATGGATGGCGATCACCTAGCGATATTACATGAGATTGTCCAACTCTCCCTAACCTCTACATCTCCTGCTGGCGGCACTAGATAGTCCCCTAATTAGTCACTGACTCACTGCCCGGTGTCTCCCCTAGGAAATCGAAGTTGCAAGAGACAGCAGCCTTGGTGAACCCGTGGTCCTAGCTTGAAATTGAATTTTAGTATTCAGTGGACGGCGTTTTTGTGCATTTAAGAAATAACGTTTTCAATGAACATGGCGTTATAAACTGCAAATTGTGTTAGCGCATAATGGAAAATAATTCGTAATGCCAATACTCACTGAAAAACGTTATCTAATGCTGATAGTTGCGTTTTTGTTTTGTTTTTCTTCGAGTCCCCCTGTGTGCGTCCGTTGTGTGCGTCCTTGACATGCAATATACAGTACCCCACAAATCTAATCATAGATTAAACAACATATAGACACTCGGTAGGTTTACCCCTGTACACGATAGTGACCAGAACACTCGGTATGTTATGTTATGGACAAAACTGCTTCAGTAACCCGGGTCATATGTATTTCAAAATGAAAATCAATCTTAGAATATGATGACATAGTTTACATTTAAGCTCACAGGAAGGTAAAAACGCAAGAAAACTTTCGCAATTCCTCATCTTTGGCCAAACATTTAAAAATATAAAACAGATTTTGCTTAAGAAAATATGGAGCACACACTTGCCTACCTAAGTTTTAAGTCCAATTGGAAATTCAAGAATAGGCAGGACAGTGGCATGGAAAAACTATCTGTCAATGACTTCCTCTACACGTACAGGTGATCCTCAATACAATGGGCATGGAAGAGTTACCTCCCCTGAAAGTAGTGAAAACTGATTTACCTGAATTTCTCTGAAATTCATAAAAACAATAAGGAATGGATACCTTTTCAATAAAATTCTCATTTCTCAGTTTCTTATCAGACTTTGTGGTTAGACAAAAATATCATCTATTATGCATAAGTTTTTAACGTAAGACCCCGTTTTTACTATTGTTACAGACACATTAATTTGATTTTATTTTAAAAAGTGTCATTTTTTGTTCAAAAGAATCAAAACACAATAAACAAAATATTTTCATGGAATAACATACACTGCTATACCTGTCCATTATCATCATATATTCCAGCGTTTTTGCCTTTGATATCTTTACAAATTGTAATGATAGAGATTTCCTCATGATCGTGTTGCTATTGTAGACAATGAACGTATGGATACAAAACTTGATAATTATAGTACGTCTATTTTTACCGTTCGGAATTTCAAGAGAAATGAAAGTAGATTGTAGATATATAAGAAATAAATTTTTGAAAATTCATGAGGATATGAACTGCAACGCCTTACGTCGGCATACCTTTTCATGAAGTACAAACGCGCTAACAATTTTGGTATATTGGAATAAAATGTTATAGCTTTATTCAACAAAATACAATGTATTACTAATTTAAAATTTGATCACTAGAAACCCTGATGACGCATGTGATTACGTATCAATGCACACCTCTGCAGCACGTAACAGAATTGATATCCGGGACACAATTCTTCCGATACACAGGCTATTAACATCTCATCCAAAGCATGCGTCACGTGACAAAGATTTACCAGATGACAGTAAATTACACAACATGTAGGGAATTATTTGGACAAATAGAGAAGAACTACTCAGAGAGGTCCGAGCTCATCAAAACATATCCAACCGAGTTTCCAGTATATAATACTAATATATTTGAATCAGAAGAAGAAACAACGTGCTATTTGACGTGTTAATTCGGACTTTAAACTGTCAAATGCCCAATATTGGAAGCAAATTATATTGCAGCATGGAAGAGTAGTGCGTTATATTGTGAGTCGGATACAATTGCTGGTATCAACCCGCCTGTCAAAGCATGATTCCAATTACATTTGACTAAATATTGCGTAGAATATTTTTAATGGGATATTTGTAAAGATCGTTTACTTCAAACTTCAAAACAGACTTAATATTGCTTCATTCAAACTTTCACTTGCGTAATCATCTCTTCGATAGATAATAAAAATTCTAAACTACTGTACGTAAAAAGAGTAAATGATCATAACACACCCTCTTCGTATTTCATTTTCAGGCAATTTTCTCTCACATTATCCTTAGTTTCACGGAAATCGCACAATTCTAAACCACATTTTTGTCTGCGTTTCTCTCTTTTTTCATTTTCGACGAAACTAGTAATTTCCCCCTACGTAAAACTAGAAATGTATGATTAAGAACATCCTAACCCAGTGATAGGATTTTGTGATTGTATGAAAACTGCCATGGAAGGCATACAAATAAATGTGTGGGCGGTAAAACGACAGACTCACAATTCTGCTGATGAGAAATCCAAATAAAAACATTTACATTTTCAATGTTTTGCATTCGATATCTTTACCAATTGAAATGATAGCCATTTCCTCATGAATGTGATTGATTGATTGTATCTTGTTTAACATCCCTGTCGAGAACATTTCACTCATATGGAGACGTCACCATTGCCGGTGAAGGGCTGCAAGATTCAGGCCTATGCTCGCCCCTTGAGCAGGGAGGGTTCTTTATCGTACCACACCAGCTGTAACACGGGCAATGTGCGTATAAATCATGATACATAATGTACAACTATTTTAACGGCTAGAAATTCCGACAGAAAAGAAAGTAAATTGTAAATATAAAAAATAGATTTTATTTTGGAAAAATACATGAGGATACAAACTGCAATGCTTTACATCAGCATATATTTTATGAAGCGCGTTATTTCTTAAGCACAGCGCATACTCTCATCGTCTCTGCCAACCCTTTAGGTAGCTCAATGGTAAAGCGTTCGATTCGTAACCGGAAGGTCGTGAGTTCGAGCCCCGCTCGTGTTATGGCTTTGTAAGAGGTAAACATAGATAGTGATTGCTTTTTCGCCAATCGCTCGGCATTTATAAGTGAGAATCACTGGTCTATCGGATATGACCTTAAAAACGGAGTGCCCATGTCGTGGCAGGCGTTGCCACGTTAACGAAACCTCACTGATACAACCGTCAGTGTTAAGCATGAGTCGAAATTTGTGTTACTTCACCTACAGCTGGTGACGTCTCAATATGAGTGAAAAATTCTCGATGGGTAATAAAACAAACATCCATTCGTTAGCTTGGAAACAAGCGAAGTCACGACTAGCGGAATACCTTTTTTTTTTTTTTTTTTTTTTTTTTTTAGAATTTAAAGAAATATTTTTAAACATGTTCTGATTTCTAAATATAAATTTAGCGGGTGGTTATGGTAAATATGTACATGGGAATTTTGGATTTATTACCACGTGTTAAAATTGAAGAAAATAAAACACAAAAAAAACCAACAAAAAAACACTGTGAAATTCTGTAGAGATACATCCTAGAGTAAACCTTTAATGTATCTTCAGGGAATTTCAACATGAGGGGGTGGGGTGAATGGGGGTAGATGTATACGTGTTTTGGTGTCTGTGTATTATATTATTCCAATCTGACTGAAGTACATACCTATATTGAAAATATATAGGTTTGTTCTTTAGTCAGATTGTATATCATTTTGTAACATCAGATTGCCATTATATAATATTATAAAATCGGACAATTTTGTCGACTCGTTCGCCATGAAGATGGCTGAAGTTTCACCTTGCCTATGATTATTTTAAATGGACAACGACGCTGAGGCCGTTGATCTTGCCACATTCATTTCATCAAAAGAAAAAGAGAAACACTATCAGCTTCAAAACAAGAAACATAAAAGAAGATTAAAAATTTCTGATGATTTGTCAGCGGACCGTAGATGTAATGAAAAATGCTCTTTGGTCATGTATATTTTTTAATAGACAATATCTGTTAGATTCACGGAATATACTCTTCTCATCCGAAAAATTATTTCGCCATTACAGCTCCCTGTGATGTTAATTTACTGCTAGACAAACTCTTGTCGATCAAAAGATTTAGACATAAAGACAAATTAGTAGAAAAGAGCCATACAAGCTCCTTCATTGAACATGGTCGCTAGACAGTAAACAAAGGCAATCAATTACTAAGTGCAGCTCACCTATCCACGGATCAAAGAAATCGTCAAGGTACCGCTAATGGTACCTGAAGACATACCCATTGACAACCCAAGACGGAAATTGATACCTTTTTTTAATACTTTATTTTGATTTACATCGTAGCAATGTTATGTTGTAGACCTACTATGAAATATATAGAAAATTGCTTATACAATAAGATACTTTAGATGAACAGATTTCTGTCGATGTCCAAAAAGACGTACATGTTTTTGTAGACAAGCACTGGGGTGATAATCCAATACAAGCCCCGAGTAATATTTAAATAATGCCGTAACACAAAGATATCATATTCGATATAATGATAAATCAATTATTTGAAAATTTTGCCGCTCAGTTTCATATTGAATATAGCTGAAGATCAGTAGCCTTCTGGAGACCAGAGAGCTACAGCTCCACCCCATATAAAAATCTTCGATTTACAGCGCAGAAAAAAAAATGCGCAGTCGAGACCTTATATCGCAAACTCCCGTCTAGGCTTCATTACGTAACCTACGTATAGACCTCTCCTCAATAGTAACTACTCGGCTATTTCAGTAACCGCAAATGAACCTCGTATGTGGATCGACGCCATCAGAGTTGGTTGCTACGTATACATAAACGTAACTATGACGTCACAGTCGTACGTTACACTATGAAACGTGAACTTTCAAATGCATCTAAGATATTATACACATCTAAGGTATTGTACCACTATCAATTTCCACTTACATGTTATGTATTAGAGTGAATAAGACGTTAATGATACCAAAACTGAATCTGTGGTGAAAATATAAATAACATATTATTCAGGGATTCGGTTCTGGCCTTTTAACACTCATCCACGGGCGCGTTTCCGGCGAAGAAATGCATCGATTTGATGCAATTCTTGCGCCGATCCACGTCCGAGTCTTCTTACCGGTTACGAAAAAGGACGAGCGCGTGATCCGATTGGACCTCTCCTATGTGACGCAGTACAATATACAGATTTGTATATTGTGAGTCCGCGATTATTACACGGGCAAATAACACTAAAAAAGTAGTTCATATTTAAAAGTTTGAAGATAATGTATGGATTTTATTCTAAACATAAAATGATCAAAAGATCATTAAAAAGTATGGAGACTCTGTACAAATTATAGTGTATAAAAATAAAGCCTTTATTTATCCAGGATTACATATTCAGCGATAACGCTAGTTTTCAATACGGTCCTGCATATAACATACATACAGACATATATTAGTAAAATAAACACAGATTAAAAGAAGTAGAATACATATAAACTTAAGAAATAATTATGAATAAAAGATAAATAGGAACAAAATGAAGCTTAAAAAGAATGGTGATAATCTCTAAGATAATTTCTCTTAAAACACACAACACTTCTTGAGTTTCTTATATTTTCACTCAAGGCATTCCACATTGTGCTCCCTGAAATGCTGAAAGATCTCCTAAAATATTCTGTTTTTGCCCTGGGTATATACAATATATTTGAATTAGAATTTCTAGTTTGCCTCTGACTGACTTCTGATACATATTTAAAAACGTTTAAATAATCTGGCATTAAACCATGTAAAACTTTATACACTAAAGTAATGAACTTGATGTTTACGTTCTTGTTTTGAACTCTTTACGTTTGACGTTATGTTTTTTTCGTCATTCTACAGTGACGTCACACAGTATACGCAAGAAATCGTGATTCCATAATGCCTAACTGGAAGAGTTTGATTTGTGAGCAAACAAACTCTGGCGGAAGTTTGCTCATATCGTTGTGTTCTTGCATCGGCATCTTAAAAATTGAATGTAAACAAGATGTGTTTGTGAAACACAAATGCCCCCGATAATGGCAATTCCAAACATGGCCAATGTCACAAGGACAAATATCTTGGTACCAGTGGAAAGATCTTGTCAAATGAAATGCTCATGTGAAATATCAAAGCTCTAATATTTACCATTAAGAAGTTATGACCAATGTCAATTTTTCTAAAAGGTCAAATACCAAGGTCAAAAGGTTTAATACCCACGGAAAGGAATACAAAAGTTATTAGCAAGGTCAAAGTTTTTTAAAAG
Source organism: Ostrea edulis (assembly GCF_947568905.1). NCBI lineage: Eukaryota > Metazoa > Mollusca > Bivalvia > Ostreida > Ostreidae > Ostrea > Ostrea edulis. The sequence goes on along the minus strand of NC_079167.1, from coordinate 20,356,804 downwards.
TAGGTCAAACTCCAAGGTCAAAGGGTCAACAATGTTGGTACCCACGGAAAGGTCTTGTCACAAGAAATGCTCATGTGAAATATCAAAGCTTTAACACTCATTGTTCAAAAGTTATTAGCAAGGTTAAAGTTTCAGACAATGACAGACAGGACAAAAACAATATGCCCCCCGATCTTCGATCTCTGGGGCATAAAAATTCCTAACATATTTTCCCACTATAGTTGTATCCAAACATACCTTCAAATATTCATCAAAGGCCCATGTGACCCAAAACCTCACATCAAATGATTCCTTTTGTTGACGTAGCCATGTTAGGTACCCAGTCAAATCGAGCCCCATCCATTTCCATACTCGTATACTATTTCTAAAACAACGTCTATGTGAACAAATATCATTACAAATACATAATGTATATTAGATAAATAATTTGGATGAAATCATTCCAGTTCGTTTAAAAAATAACTGTTTAAACAGGTTTGAATATTGAATTAAATTCAGTTTTCATTACACCTCGCTATTAGTGGTGGGTGCGAGCATAGGATTTCATAAATAAATTCAATAAAATAGCTCATAGTTTGGTCAATCGAGTGAATTCTATTGATAAAGTTTCGAACTCCTATGGTGTGAGGATCAGACTATGCTTTCAGAACATACCAGGATTTCTTTTTAATGCTCAACAGCTATACTTTTACATCTAGAGAAATTATACATTTTTCATTAATTACTCGTGGTTATGATAGCTGACGACCGAATGCATGAACGTGGTTCGTTTTGACTGGGTACCTAACATGACTGGGTACCTAACATGGCTACGTCAATAAAAGGAATCATTTGAAGCTGTGAGTTTTCCAGTCGAATGGGGCTTTAATGAATTTTGAATGTACAGGTATGTTTGGACACAAGTATAGTGAGAATATATGTTAGAACTTTTTAAAATCGTAAATGTTTATGACGGCGATGCTAGAATACAACGGTATAGGGCTTCAACCGTGCACATATTTTTTTCTGCTCCGTAAATCGAAGGTTTTTATAAGGGATTGATCTGTAGCTTTTTAGTCTGTCCCAGTACCCCCCCCCCCTCCCCCCAAGAGCTGCAACTACATATTGAATGCATTTTATAGTGGAAATATTGCTTGATCCGCGTCTTAAAAGCATAAAATGCGTCAAATTTTACCAAATGATCTATGTGGGTCGCGATTAGTCACTTGCTTATTCAATTGGCGAGAATGTTGCATGCAATGGTAAGTTTTGATGTAGTTTAAAACTTTCATAAAATCAAAAACCGCAAATTATTGCATTTTCTGATGAGCCTATTTTCAAGAAGACTTGTTTCGTGTGATGTCAATTTCCCGTACTTTCTGTCGGAGCGACTACAAAGTCGAATAGTGCAGTGAAGTAAGCATTAAATACGCAGCCTATACATATTTTTTTTGGATGAAGATTCGTTTGCAAACTTTACATTTAATAACTACATTTTTAAATTTGATTGCCCCATATCCCATAAAACACACACATTATATTCCGGGTGTTGCTAAAACGCGGAACGGAAAACGAAACGAAATTTAAGAATGTAACTAAGATAACACAAGAAATCGGGAAGATATGCTTTCTTTTGATCAAAATCAAAATTTTAGGAATTTGTTAAAAAACGATGAAAGAGTTTTATCTTAAAATTCTGCACCATAATTTGATCAAGTTAAGTTGTATATGAGATTACAAAGCGTTTTACGAGAATATTGAAAATTCGGCATTGACAGAGGTATCAGGTAGAGAATAGTAAGAGCACATAGGTTTAATTGCCCCCCTTCTCATGACAAAATGTCTTTAACGCAAATGTATATACATATAATACAGTCTATGTGTGAACTTACAAAAGGGAGTGTGGTATGTATAAAACAACGATAATTCATGATCTTATTCAGTCAGCAAATTAAACGTCTGTTTGATTTATTATATTTTAACTAACAGAGACTCTATGACCGAAACACTCATACTTGAATTTTATTATTTACATCAACAACGAGATAACCTTTCAATTCCACTAAGTTCGATTTAAAAAGGGCTTGATTGGGGAAAATTGTTGAAAAAATATTATATCTTTTTCAATGTTGTTTTCGAGGGGGTAGGTGGGTGGGGGTTATCTCTTATTCTTTGGATAGATTCATAAAATCTTTCCTTAAAGTGGCAGTCAGAATAAAGTAATATTTAAAAGGGACTAAATCACAATTCAAGTCCTGTTCAGTATATCTTTTATTTTAAATGTTAAACAACATACTGTCATAATCGGGGGTGGGTGGATGGGTGGGGGTGTTTGTCAGAAAAACCTCGAAACAGGGATGGTATTCACAGGTGCTTGCTTGATATTTTTCAGAATATAACTTATAATGATTTCAAAATACATACGCATTTTTATGGGGTATTTGAAACGGTGGATTCTGAGGACGACTCCACATTCTGTTTGTAATATCTGCTTCCCTTGTTCATAATAAGCCTTTTGATTTTACAAAATGCTGACCTCCTCATAACATTATTGCATACAATATTTTCCGTTCCGTTCCACGTATAGCAACACCCCTTATTTCCCGCCTTAAATCAACCAGTATTAGAGCCCAGATTTGCTCTGGTCCAGTTCCCAATAACATTGCTTTTCAGAGTACAGTATTGCTTTAATTCCATGGCAGTTGATTGAATATTTTACGTCCCGTCGAGAATTTTTCACTAATATTGGGATGCCACCAGCGGTAGGTGAAGTACCACGAATAGACCTATACTTAGCGCTTATGGCCGTAGCTTCTTTAACGTACAAATGCTTGCCGCGACACGTCACCTCTGTTTTTAAGGTCATATCCGAAAGACCCATGGCTATCACTTCTAAATACCAATTGGTACAATACGTTTGCAGTTAATTTCTCCAAGGGCTCGGTAGTACATTTACAAGATCCAGCAATGCATCTTTCTTTGTCAGAGTTTGGAATTCAGTAGACGTACGGTAACTCATATCTATCTGCCCATTGACTGGGGGGTATTAAATGTGTTTAAAGTAGTTTCACCCTTCTGTGACGTCATAAGATTTTGCAAAATCAATGATTTATTTAGATTTACGCATGATATTACCATAAATTTTGTTGGAATGTTTTCTATTGATTATTGTAAAAATCTTGTTAAACATAAAATATTTCAAAAGCTTAAGTTATACATAGATATTCAATATGTTTCAAATTATTGAATCCAAGGGCAATAACTCTGTTTTCATGGAATCCTTTATCAAGTACATTATCCGATAGATTTTCTTTATTTTGTACAGAAATTTTGAATACTTTTGTAAAGAAGCAGTTTCATGAAATTATGAATACTATTATATCGTTTAAACCAATTTTTGTGAAATTTTGATAATGCTGTTGAAGGAAAATTACAACTTTCTGACGTTCAACGTTGGTATATGATTTTGTATATGTGTCTCGCATCTTAAAAAGTATGATGACCTATATATTTTATTTCATAATTTATTAGTTTAAACTCTAAGAAATTGAAATAAATACACATTTCAAACTTTTATCAGATAATAATGCGAGTATGGAGTTACCTAAAAACTGAAGAATGGTTATGAAAAATTTCGTCTTTTGAATGTAAAACTTATACGGTACCAATTTTGATGCACCAGATGCGCATTTCGACAAATAATGTCTCTTCAGTGATGCTCAACCGAAATGTTTGAAATCCGAAATAACTATGAAGTTTAAGAGCTAAATATAGCCAAAAACAGCGTGCCAAAAAAGTGGAGCCAAATTCGTCCAAGGATAAGAGCTATGCATGAGGGAAATAATCCTTAATTTTAAAATGAATGGGAATTTGGAGTATGAGTTGGATCACTAAATGTGGAATTAAAGCTAAGTTCGTTTAAAAATTAGCTTTACAAAACAATGTTGTTACAAGCTCTGTCAACTGTAAGTTGTAACCTGTACACATTCCTCGTATAACCTATGAAAGGTGAAAATGACGATCATTGATCAATCTCATAACTCCTATACGGAATACAAAATGGAGAGTGGGTAGACACGGACCCCTGGATATATCAGAGGCGGGACCAGGCGTTTAGACACGGACCCCTAGATATATCAGAGCTGGGATCAAGCGCTTAGACACGGACCCCTGGATATATCAGAGGCGGGATCAGGCGCTTAGACACGGACCCCTGGATATATCAGAGGCGGGATCAGGCGCTTAGACACGGACCCCTGGATATATCAGAGGTGGGATCAGGCGCTTAGACACGGACCCCTGGATATATCAGAGCTGGGATCAGGCGCTTAGACACAGACCCCTGGAGTGAATATATCAGAGGTGGGACCAGGCGCTTAGGAGGAGTAAGCATCGGTGACACTCACCGTGAGCCCTATACCTTGATCAGGTAAACGGGAGTAATCCGTAGTCAAAATCAGTGTGTAAAGAACGGACTAACAATCGGTATGAAACGCCAGACAGCCGAGAGGTTGTATTGGCAAACTAGATCGTTCTAACGACCGTAGAATTTGCGACAGGGGATCTTTACTCCTAGGCACCTGATCTCACCTCTGGTATATAGAGGGGTCCGTGTTTGCCTAACTCTCTATTTCGAATTCCACATTTAAGAGATTGATCACTTCGTTATCTTCACCTTTCACCATTGGGTCTTCCATAAGCAAACATGCTAAGATAGAAAATCCCCATTGACACGAAGTTAGAGCTAAACCGCCATGACGATACCATATTTTGGCAGAGCAAAAAGAGTCATGAGGTTGGAAGAGACTTACCCAAGAGTTAGAACATCACTGAAGTTATGTAAGCTATTACGGGGGTAATCAAGGGGGCCAAGTCAGCTGACTTCCATTTCAGACTACAAGTTGGTTGGTTGTATATTGTTTAACGCCCCACTGGAGAATTTTTCACTCAAATGGAGACGTCACCATTGCCGGTGAAAGGCTGGAAAATTTAGGCCTACGGCCTTTGAGCAGGGAAGGATCTTTATCGTGCCATACCTTTTGTGACACGGAGCCTCGGTTTTTGTGGTCTCTTCCGTAGGACCGCCCCATTTAGTCCCCTCTTAAGACAAGCAAGGGGTACCGAGGACCCTTTCTAATTCGGATCCCCACGATATTACAAGGCGTGCTACTGAAATTTGCAGCATTACTATCATCAACAATATTAATATGGTCTTCATAGGAGGGGGGTCCCGTGGGGATCCGAATTAGAATAGGTTTTTAGTACCCCTTACTTTTCGAAAGAGGCGACTAAATGGGGCTGTCCTTTGGACGACACCGCAAAAATCGAGGTCCCTTGTTACAGCAGGCGTGGCACGATAAAAGTCCCTTCCTGCTCAATGGCCATAAGCGCCGAGCATAGGCCTAAATTTTGCAGCCCTTCACCGACAATGGTTACGTCTCCATATGAGTGAAACATTCTCGAGAGGGACGTTAGACAATATACAATCAATTAATCATTGGAGGGAGGATCAATCCAACCGGTGCCTCTATAGAAAGAATAAGAGTTCGAGTGAATAGCCATGTGGTTACTCACTTACATGCAGTTCGGGGGATACATCGGGTACCCATAGTTACATAGGATCAACAAGGACATGTTTTAGAGATAAGGGCCATCTTTCGGACATGGGTAATGACTTGCATTTGTATAGATTTATATTATTGACATTGCATACCGTTTTAGATAATGCTTCTGTTCAAGTGTCCCCATGAATTGGCGAAGATAGGCCATGGATGCGCTATAGTCACAGTATTTTTTTTCATTTATTGTTGCTGTTCACAAGGTTATTGAGGCTTTATGGTTTTGTACTGACGCACACGCAGTCAGTTTTGTTTTTATTGTCCCGGTAAACTTCTAAGTATTTGATATTGATCTCCATTAGTGTTCGAGTGTGGCAAGAGTGCTTTAAATTTCAAAGCAACATAGTAGCTAGATAGGAATTATCCCCATATTGGTTCTTTATAATTAAAGCAAAGCCCACTCTTACTTTCGTTAACCTCTTGGTATCGTATAAGATGCCCTATTGGTAGTGCAATCTATGTTTGACATTATAGACTCGTGACGGCTATTTGGCTCACCAGTAAGGCAATAATTAATACCTGGCTCCCTGATTGTAATTAGCAGTCGTGGACAATTTCACCATAGAAAATTTTAAGACGTATTGTGCTACATATATGTTTGTTTTTTTGTATTTGCCAAGGGCACTCAAGTATAGGCTTAATGCATCTTTGATAATTACAAAATAACATATACATCAATTTGTCATAAATGTCCAGGAAATTAAGTGGAATTTAATTCAATAAATCATAAAATACAGGTCTTACAGCTCATCAATCAAGAATAATAAACTCGTAGACAATCGAAGAAAAGTTCACCACGTTGGTTTACTTTGGGAGGCAGGCATTGCAATCTACAGATAAATCTTATTGATATTGTACAGAGGTACCAATCAAATGCGCCACGCATATCTTAAAATCATGTAATGCCTTTTCTTAACGGATTGAATAAATAATGAGAACAATGTCGAAACGAACCGTGGGTGGTGCTGGAGAAAATAAAATCCATGACCATCATTGCATGTCTTGCTATTTGTTTTCATTGAAAATTTCGATTTGTTAATTCATCTTGTACCATAAAGTGGATTCGTTCGAAAAACTTGAATTCCTTCTAAACAAAGATGTACATGTATCTTAGTTTTAAATTGTATTTATGTTTTTAAAAAAACAAGAACCTGATTAAATACATACACTGTATCATTTGAATTGTTGAGATTGGAAAATAGGTGTATTTTGTCGAGTTTGCTTTTACATGTAGTTTGTAAAGTGGTCCTGAAGAAGAGGGTTGAAATACGAGAGGTTTACAAAGACACATGAATAAAAAGCTATACATTAGCGAACCACGTCAGTGTATTCATACGTGTACAGGTTCAAGACCAGTCTTGTATCTACGACTAGAAACATGTATTATGGTTCCGATGAAGCCGTTATTTTGGTAAACATTGTCGTTGTAAGATATCCAGCCAGCATAACCCCTGTACATGTAATTGAAAATTTACTCTTCCCTTTTATAAGCAATGAGAGAAAATTGGTTTGGAAATTATTTCAAGTCAAAGATATCTAGAACATGACTGTTACTATGATGTCCAGGTGATTAATATGATTTGAATAAGCCTTGATATTAATACGAGACCCAAATGACAGAAATCAGGTTTGGCGGAAATTGAGATGGGCGAAATTTAATCTGGCTTTGTAATGAAGTTTCCTTCACACAACTAATACGATATGGAGTTATCTTAATGATAGAGAGCGGCTGGCATGTGTGGATTTGAATATGATACGAAGACAAGAGAAAGATATCACTTGGTTTCCCATATTATTTATCACAGGAAGACTGGTACTGGATGTGGTTTTGCAAAAATACAAAATTAAATTATTGTGCCTCCTTGACTAATCAATACTTGATCTCAAGAATCACCGATCGGTACTTACAGGTAACACAATGACTAGGTAAAATTGTACACCTGCATGAAGTACATACCTGTAAAAAAAAATCTCACCAAGAGCTTCCTAACTATACCAAAAGTGTTCTCAGAAAATCTAAAATTTCAGGAATGGTAATTTTAGTAATCTAGCTTGATTTTTGCCAGTAACCATCCGATTGTGTTTGATATCTATTGAATGGAATATTCGTCAAACGAAAATATCAAAATTTCTGGAAATATATTAATTTGATATATATTTCAGATGCATGTAATTCACCTATCATCAGTAGTGTTTGTCCGCTTACTATCTCGGAATCCAGGTCTGCGTTTACGATAATGACTTGTAGATTTCCTTTGAAACAAACTATCCACGATAATCTACATCACCACAATGGCTTACTTCCTTTTAAAACATGGATGAAAATATAAACATCAGCAATATTTTTATGTTCATTTCCAATTTCATTGCCTAGCTGAGTAGCTCAGTAAGTTCGCACGTCTACTGTAGATTGCGGGTTGGCGACCAGCAGAGATTTTAATTTTTTTTTTCCAGATTGCTTTCTACTAAAACTGCATTTTTTGACTAAATAAAGTAAATTTGAAAGTTTTTAAATTCAAAATGTTGTACATATCCTCCACTTTTCACCATATCAAATTTCTCTGGTGTAGCATACCTCCTTAAGCGCTGTAACTTCCTATATAAGTAACCGTCATGCTCACTTTTCACGTGCGTTGCCAGAGACAACCACGAGGTCTAGGTACCGCATAATTAAGGTAAGCACCATGATTATTGAAGATGAGTCCATCTATTTGAGTTGAATGGAGGAGATAAAATCCCTTGAGCATGCTGTGGAGGGACTCTAGGATGTTTGTACGTAATTGTGCATTTATTATATCACAAAATGAATCTCACTTACCACTTAAAGATGGATAGAGTGACATAAATGAAATTGACACATTTATGAGTGATATTTGAAATGCAATTAGTAATTCATAGCAATGTTGAGCGGCGTTAAAATATCCAGTATGCTGACTACTGCATGTAAATGACAGCATGAACAAGACAATCAAAATGATTTTGATTTTAACTTATTTTTAAAACGATTGCTTCTTTGCATATATTTCTAAAGGATCGTTTGTTACATGCGGTCACTTAAATACGAAAAATTTAAAATATCTTCAGAGAAATCAAAAGTACTCATATTTACATTTCAACGTACTTCTTTTAAAAAAGAAAATGTTCAATATTTGAATGACATTATAGGACGATAAGATCAGCCTGACATCACAATGAAAAACTAAGAAATAACTGTGACACCATGATGAAAACTAAACACTAACTGTGACATCACAATGAAAAACTAAACACTAACTGTGACATCACAATGAAAAACTGAACACTGACTGTGACATCAGCCTGTGACTATTACGCGCTGTTGTAACTTACTGACTGAGCAGCCCAGAGTCTTAGAAAGCCTTCAATACGAGTGTTTCCATAACCAAACACAAAAACTTTTAAATTTTTAATATCCATAGTGCTAGTAAATGCAGACAAATTGAGCAACGTGCGTTAGGTGTCAGTCATTAGTAGCGCAATAGATGTCGCAAAAATAAGCAATACACAGTTAGTGCCTGAGCCGATCACACGTTAAACAACATCTAGAACTCTCTAAATATTTTTACTACAGTAGCACAATCATTTATCTTTCACTTACTCTTTTCCTCCGAAGAATTTCCAAAGACTGCCAAATGCATGAAGATCGAAAATCATGGAAAATAATGATTTTATATAGTCTCAGGAAACAAGTAGTGACTCGTGGGGGAAAAAATCCATATTAAATAGCGATATATCAAACCCTGGAGAGCTTGGGACCAGAGTAGGCGACAATGAGAAACTTAGCGTCGCGTCAAATCGCTACCGCGCTCTGATCAACATATATCTCTGTATGTCTTTGAAATGCAAGAAAAATAAAATCATGCATTGGAGTTAAATATCGCCACCACTTCTTTAGTAAATATTTAATACTCTGAATTCTAAAACTTAAATTTCCACCATCAATATGTAGATTCTTTGTTGCTCATCAAAATTATTTATTCTTGTTAAAATGTATCGGGGGAAAAAAACCCAAACCCAAACCAAATGGAAAACAAATACCCACGACAAAACAACTTCAGAATAACTTTTCATAAAGGCATTGCCTAGCTCCCCACCTCTGAACGTTATTCCTACTGACCATAAATTACTGAAATTCTGTTAGATTATAGTGATTTGTAAGTGCTCACATCCTCCATTTTAATGTGTTATTATGTCACAAGAATAATATTGCAATGACAATCAAAGGACAAGATTATGAAAGTGAAGAGTTTTCCATACTGATTCCTGTATCATGAGGTTAAAAGAGCTTTAATGCAACTGTCCAATGGAGATCAAAGGCTGAATGCGTTGATTAAAACCTATTTCATGTACTTGCGACATCAAAATATCAATCACGCATCTTAATTTCATCATGTTTGATGCATACGACTCGTGATTCTGAAACCAAACAGATGTAAAGAAGGTAATTTTTACCAGTTGAAAGAAAATGTAGACATTTCATTTGTTTGTAACATTATTGAAAATAGAGATAGTTCTGTATTTCACACCTTACTACAGCATATATAGACTTACAATCAGAATTAGAACCACATTATAATCATCAAGCAAATGAAGAAATTTATATCTGAGAAATTGAAGACCCAGGAGTCTTAATAACTTTTCACCATCAATTCAAAATCAATATATCTCTAATGTTTGTTATCGAAACTGAACGAATACCGATCGCAGTGGTTCTGTGGTTAGAGCGTTTGCTTCGTGATCTAGAGGTCGTAGTTTTGAGCCCCGCTTGTACCTGAGACACGTCAAACCAAAGATATAACAAGAATATCAGTAAAACAGGGACGCTCCCCGAGGTACATAACCAATGAAGTACTTCATAAGATGAATAACTTGATAAAGAGATGTTTCTCCTTGTAAAGGCAATATTTAGTGTTCAGATTTATGACAGCAGGCTTGTTTACAAAGAATGGTTGAAGTAGAGGTCTTTTTTCATATACAAGCCATATGTTTTGATTGACACTGACCTTTCAAAAATGACGTTGAGTGACCTTTTTACGAAAGTCATTTGCACAATGATTAATAACTTTAAAAACTATTGAAATGTGTTCATTTCATATATAGGGTATATGTTCTGAGTGACCATGACCTTTGTAAAATATCCATTGTCAGAAATTCATTCTCTTATTACTTATTTGTGTGATATATGATCAATAGTATTCAATACACGTTCAAAAACTCTTGAAATAAGTAGCTTTTATATTTAAAAAAATGTTCCATTGAGTTTTTCATACGTTATTTGAAGAAGCCAAAGCTAGTTCATACTTGAATTTTTCAACACCACAATATAGACTGAAATTAATGCTTATGGATGTTGCCAATCAAAGGCTCTTTAAACCACCACGGGTCATGGATGATATTCCTTCCGAACCATGCCGCCAATTTCTTACACTCAAATCTACAAAAGAATAGATACAGTCAACATTCTTCGTCATAAAAGAATTCAGTCTTGTATTCCAACATATTTCAAGTTCTACACTCTGTATTTCCTACAAATATACTTCTACTATTGCATCCAAATTTTAAAATTATAAACAAACTTTGTAGTACCTAGGTATAGACATCTTTAGCTGCAGAACTGTAGCTCTCTGAAAAAATATTTTGACATAACAGAGAGCTACAGATCCACCTCTTATAAAAACCTTCGATCTACGGCGCACAAAAAGCTGCGCATGGTTGAGGACTTATATCGTTGTATTCTTGAGTTGCTGTCTCATAAATTTAATATAAAAAAATTTCTTGACATATTTTCCTACTATACTTGTGTCCAAACATACCTTCAAATATTCATTAAAGCCCCATACGACCCGAAAACTCCCAGCTTTAAATGATTTCGTTTGTTGACGTAGCCCATCAGGTATCTGCACATAATCAACAATATTATATGGGGTAAGTCACTTGTACCATAGTTTACTATCATTCATTATATTTTATTATAGCTTTCGGAAGCGCGGTCGCCTGTTAATAATATGGTGACAATTTTGTGTCTTTACATCACACTTTGAACACTATATATTTCTATTAAAATGACTTTATATCACCAAGCATTGTATGAACGTTAACTATTCTTTAAAAAAAACCCATTTTTAAAAATGCATCTAAATGTTTGGACTGTTGGTTTTAATATTTTTATTTCATATTTACTCATTTTCCGACTAGTAGTACCGGTATTTGCTTCAAAGAATTGAAAATATATATACAATTAAAATTCTAAGAAACCGTATTTGTGCATTTTTCTGTTTAAAAATTTAGCAACATATTTAATTGATGATGACAGTTATTCTTAATTTCAAAATCCTATTTGATAGTCTTCAATGTAATAAATATTTTGACTGATTTGGCTGATAAACATTTACATGTATATACAATGAATTAAAAAAAAATCGGTGAAACATGAGCGAAACAAAAAAATAAAAATAAAAAATTAAGATTTGTATGGCACGAAACCATAAAAGAAACACAAGTCTGATTGGCCGCCGGTGTTTCTTATCACGTGACTCGGTCTTTTTATAAAGTCTTCATAAATGATACCCGTATTTCTACTTACACGTGTTTCTCGACTTGTTCGCACACTTGGAGGAGAATAGGGAAATAGAAAGTCTTTAGGACGAAACCATTGACGATATTATCTTGTCTCAAGCTACAAATGAGATTGAGTGTGAATATTTATTTTGAGAACTTAGTCTGAGTCAGTTATCCGTGTTTAATATGGGCAATTTTGATCTGGAGGATCCTCATACAGTGGTCTGGACAGTGATGGGTTTTTTTCCCGAGTTTGTGGCCGGGATTTGAAGAAAAGTGTGGGTTATGTACATATAACCCACACTTTTAATAAAAGAAAGCACGCCAAACTATGGTACAACTTCCCATGTCAGGAGTGGATTGACCATGTAACTTAATAATCAATAGGGTTCATCTACTCCTTATGCTGTACCAGAGTACCAAGTTTGGTGTCAATCAAGCAAATAATTCTTAAAATATAGGAGACAATATAGTACTACGTCCAGTTTAACCCTTGACCATGTGACGTCAAAATCAATAGGGGTCATCTTCTCCCGAAGATGTACCAGTGTACCAAGTTTGATGTCTGTCAAGCAAAGGGTTCTCAATATATTGAGTGGACAGTATATTCCTATGTCCAGTTTGACCTTTGACCACGTGACCTCAAAATCAATAGGGGTCATCTTCTCCTGAAGATATACCAGTGTACCAAGTTTGATGTCTGTCAAGCAAAGGGTTCTCCAGATATTGAGCAGACAGTGTCTTCCTATGTCCAGAGTAGATTGATCCTTGACCTGCAAAACAATAGGGGTCCTCTTCTACTTATAACCAACCAACATATAAAATATCATTACGATCAAGTTAATGGTTCTCAAGATATTGAGCGGACAACCGACTGACAGGTGCAAAGCAATATGCCCGTCTTCTTTGAAGGGGACATAAGAATATGCTGGAGTTCCTCATTGATAATATCTTCGTAGTCTTTGGTGATCAGGTCTCCCAACAGTATGTTGGAATTTCCATGGGCACAAATTGTGCTCCTTCGTTAGCTGATATGTTTTTATATTCTTATGAAGCAGAAATTATTCAAGAACTTTTATATGAGAAAAAAATAATTCTTGCAGTGACCATCAATGCTGCATTATTATGTGACATTAAAGGGAAAGGCAATCTTAATCACATTGTTGTTTATATGAATAAATTTATGACGTTACACCGTCTGTTCCGGTTTATTTCATCAGCAGTACTGTAAACATGACAAGTCACGAACATTTAGTTTTGAGTCGTAGAGATTTGAGCCCGTTCTTTCGGAAGAAGAAATTGAGAAAAGACGTTCAGTCGAGTCGCAGACCAGGCAGACGGTGAACATTTCTTCATATAAATGTTTCGATCCTCAAATTGTCATTACGCAAATGATGGATCCACAGTTTATATAGTCTTTTCTTGTCAAATGACTTGGTTGGGTCGGGAATTTCGGGGGGGGGGGACGTTTTTCACATCTCCCCTATCCATTAGTGTAATTAACTACTTGACAGGAAGACATCAACCTATCTATTCGTAAGATCTACCACATGCATATCTTAGATGATCTTAGAATCTCATCAAAACCGGAACAGATGGTGTGACGAACACAAAAGAATTATACATCATGGCAGCCTCTATAGATGGCGGGAATTTCAATTTTTAACGTTTTCAAATTAGTACTGACGCTTATCTAGGCCGTATATCAATAGAATAGTATGACAAATCTTTATCATATAATTAATCCTATCATTTATCATGTAAAAATCTTTTGGATTGCCTTTCCCTTTAACAGTAATATTTTCATTCTGATGTCGGATTCGATATATCCATGTGAACTCAAAATAAGACACCACAGAGTCGTCCACTTCTGCTTCATACTTAGATAATTTTATTGAAAATAGATGTTAAGGGCAAACTAACAACTCAACTTTATGACAAACGGGATGATTTCAGCTTCTCCATCGTCAACTTCCCATATTTATGTAGCAATATTCCATAATCACTTGCATATGGTGTTTGTATCTCTCAACTAATTCTATACACAAGTGCTTCTGCGCCGTATGGTCAGTTCTTAAATCGAGGCAGGCTACTGACAAATAAGTTATCGCAATTCACCTTTGAATTAGAACGCTTTACTCATATAGTATTACGTTGTGTGACGACACAATTGTATGAGACGATTGAACAGTTTGAATGACATGTTTGATGTAATACAACAAGAGTTTTCATTGGCCGATTACAGCCCGACCACTTTCTCGAGCGAATTCAGGTGATCAGATAAGATGGACGGACTAGAAAATTACTAGGCCTAGGTGGAGAACTGTAGCTCTCTGAAAAAATATTGTGAGGGAACAGAGAGCTACAGATCCACCTTTTATAAAAAAAAAACAAAAAAAACAACAACAACAAAAAAACCTTCGATTTACGGGGCACAAAAAGCTGCGCACGGTTGAGGCCCTGATATCGGCGTATTCTTGTGTTACCATCTCATAAATTCAACATAAAAAAATCTTAACATATTTTCCTACTATACTTGTGTCCAAACATACCTTCAAATATTCATTAAAGCCACACACGACCCGAAAACTCGCAGCTTCAAATTATTTCGTTTGTTGACGTAGCCATGTTAGGTAGCCCGTCAATTCGAACTCTTGCTATTGGTATCTATTCATAAAATTGGTTGTAAGCTATGTATTCGCTTTTCGTTTATTATCAACACGAATAATTAATATAAATTAAAAATATAGTTTTTCTAAAGGTAAAATAAGCTCTTGATTAACGAAAATGCCACATAAGCCCATTATGGTCCCTAACACTCGTGTGGCAGAGATGGAGACCGGTCCAGACTAACGAAAGCCGCATTACCGTGAGTTTAGCTATTTGAATAATTATCATTTAATGGAACTGGGATGATATATTATTTAAAATATTTACCTAAATATTTGTGAGGTATTAGTTCACATCTAGACGCTATTGTGCAAGTATGGAAATGAACCGGGATTCGAATTGACTGGCTACCTAACATGGCTACGTCAACGAACGAAATCATTAAAAGCTGCGAGGTTTTGGGTCGTATGGGGCTTTAAATATTTCAAGGTATGTTTGGACACAAGTATAGTAGGAAAATATGTTAAGATTTTTTTGATATTAAATATGAGACAACAACACAAGAATACAACTTTTTCTTTCTTCCTTTGAAGTTTGTTTCCATCTGGCCGTCATGTTTTCAAATGCCGACTACTCTCGTATAAGGGAATTTGGGCGGACTTATACATATGGACCAATGAGAGTTTCTGTTACATTTCGCAATTGTATTACAAACAGATTCAATTGTGTCGTCACACAACGCAATACTATACCGGCCAAAACGTTCTAATTCAAAGGTGAATTGCGATAATGGTGCAGGGGTTTCAACAGTCTCGTTTAAAGTCAGCACGTCGCAAATTCTATGGTTATTATAACGATCTAGTTTGCCAATACAATCAAATGCTATCCGAGGTGCTTCATACCGATTGATAGGCCGTTCTTGGCACACTGATTTTGATTACGGATACCTCTTGTTTACCTAATCAAGATAAGGGCTCATGGTGGGTGTGACCGG
Source organism: Ostrea edulis (assembly GCF_947568905.1). Taxonomy (NCBI): domain Eukaryota; kingdom Metazoa; phylum Mollusca; class Bivalvia; order Ostreida; family Ostreidae; genus Ostrea; species Ostrea edulis. The sequence continues at coordinate 20,341,027 of NC_079167.1, read as the reverse complement.
TCGACAGTGAATGTGGTCTCATATGAAGGGCTGCCCCATTTAGTCGCCTTTAACAACAAGCAAGGGGTACTGATGACTTATTCTGGCCCGGGTCCCACAGAGCTATGGCTTATAGAAGTTATGAGATTGATCACTGTTCGTTATTTTCACCTTTGATAAGAAACTTGTATGTTCTGATTGACTTTAACTTTTTCAAAATTACCTGGAGGGACATTGTTCCAAAAGTCCTTGTCTCAAGGAACAATACTTGTCACCAATGATATCAATATGTGATGAAAGATGTAGGAGATAGGAACTAGGACGGACACGACAGTGACTATATGCTCCCCGAAAATTTTCGGGAAGAAAAATACGTCGTGACTGCCCCTTCGCCAAACTCTTGGCATTTAAAAGTGCGAGTTGCGGGGCTTTCGGATGATACCTTAAAATTCAAACGTTTATACGTTGAAAAAACTTCATGGTTAGCATCATGCATAGGTCTAAATTTATGACACTTCATCTACAGCTGGTGATTTCTCGATATAAGTGTTTTGTAGGGAGGTAATACAAAACTACTGAAAAATATTACTTCATAATGTATGTGGTTTTATTATTACGTCATATACTTGTGTAACATATTTCGTTACCACCTGCATATGTTGTAAACTTATGTCTCTCTGATTCTCAATACGCGAGAGCATGTCCTGTGTATGATTAATTTTTAACTTGAGGCAGACTGACAAATAAGATGATGTTAAAGGGGTTTCAATAGTATTGTTCATTTTGAAGTTAACAATTCGTAAATTCTATGGTCGCTATAATGATCTAATCTCCAAATTACAAGCTGTCATTGGGCTGAATGATGCCTGGCGTGTTTCATATCAATTGTTAGACCGTTCTTTACATTCTGATTTTGAATACGGATGTCTCCGTTTACCCAACCAAGATTTAGGGTGTAACCTGTCGACAGGGGATGCTTACTCCTAGGCACCTGATCCCACCTCTGGTAAGTCCAGGGGTTCGTGTTTGTCCTTGTCTTAATTTTATATTCTTTATGGGATTTATCAGATTGATCACTGCCCATTATCTTCACAAACCGGTCGCGGTAGCTCAGTGGTAGCGCGTTCGCTTCATAAATGGGAGGTCGTGAGTTCGAGCCCTGCTCGTGCCATGGCCGCGTCAAACCTAAGACGTTAAAATAGATAGTGATTACTCCTTCGCCAAACGCTCGGCATTTGGAAGTGAGAATCACGGGTCTTTCGGATATGACCTTAAAAACGGAGGTTCCGTGTCGCGACAGGCGTTGGCACGATAAAGAACCCTCACTGCTACGGCCCTGAGCGCTAAGCATAGGTCTAAAATTGTGGTACTTCATTTACAGCTGGAAAAGTTTCAATGAGTGAAAAATTCTCGACGGGACGTGAAAATAATCAATCAATCGTTATCTTCACTTGTAAATATAACGTCATTATACTTGGATTTTCTTATACTTTCACTCATATTTTATCTGTGTTATTTGTTTTACGGTCTTTTCCAAAAGCTCATAGGAAAGAAAATGTGGCACTATTTTACTGTAGAAAACTTGAAAAATTGGAAAATGCGCATCGCTATCTAACTGAATCCCATTAACATCAACAATGACATAATAAATGGGTGGATTTTCTCGCCTTTTTTCAAACTAGCAAGCACCACGCAATGTAAAATATCACCATTTTCATTGATATTTCTTTTTTAATTATAGATTTGCAAAATTGTTTAATTTTGATGACATTAACCAATTAGAAGAAGTTGAAAATATCTTAATTTTTAGGCTGATAAATGGTAAACACGTAGCGGTACATTTTCCTTTGATGCCATAAGTTTACTTGATAAAGTTTTTGGCTATTGATTTTCTATCCTTTTACAACAGATATTGAATAACAGCATGCTCTGAATGAAAGCTAGTGGAAGTAAAGATGAAAAATATTCAATTGTTGATCTAAAAAGAAACATTATAAACTGGACTCCGCTTTAATGATTTTATATATAATGTAGGCTGTGGTAATCATGTGACTAGAATAACGTTCAGTATCAGATCATTGCCAGAGAGTGGTATATTATGAGCAAATCGTGTAGAAGAATTAATTCTTCTACCTCGTAACCAGCTTGTGATAGTTCTTCAAAAGACACGAAAGCTGTTCAAATGTAATAGTCTTTCATGAACCAGGAAGTATTCCAAGTTCAATGAGCTTTTCATGAACCACGATGTATCGGTTAATTGGAAGACGGAAATCATTCAGTCCAGTCAGATACACAGAAAACACACCTTTACGACATTTGTCAATATTTTAAAAATCGCTGGATTTCGTTAATTAAGGTGGCTCACTACACTTTGAAAGGGTTTACCAAATCAGCACGAAATTATTTGATTATGAAAGATATGATATGTAATAAGTGCATATGCTAAAAAGGCGGAAAATATGCAAGTTTGAATTAAAAACAACCTTGAATTTCAAAAATTTATTTTTTAACCAGTGATATTTAAAAAAAAAAACTTTGTTCGGAACATTGTAAAAATGGATGACAAACACATGGAATAGGTAAACATTTGACACACTGATATTTAGACTTTAAACTAGAAACACTAGTTACATGTACAAGTATTCCAATTTTTTTATATGAAAGGTGAAGATAACGAAAAATGATCAATCCCATAACTCTTATAAGCAATACAAAATAGATAGTTGGGCAAACACGGACCTCTGGACACACCAGAGGTGGGATCAGGTTCCTAGGAGGAGTAAGCATCCCCTGTCGATCTGTCACACCCGCCGTTACATTATAAATTATAAGCTCTGCCTGCTGCCTAATCCTATTTTGTTTACACAATAAAATATATTTAATATAATTTACAGAAATGAGTAGCTCAAATAGTGAAATGGAGTAGGACAAGTGTGTAATCAACCGAAAAGAAAATGTAAAATTCTCATATCAGTAAGAATGAAGACTGTTATGCAAAACAGAAGTTTAAATGTTGATTAACTGGAAATCGTTTGCTCCTTCCACAAAATTATCACAGACACTATTAGTTGTGTGAATTGTCATTTATTGGGACGACAATGTAAAAGGGGAGATCACCAAGAAATACCTCATACATTGGTACTTATTGATATTATAGTTGCGCAGTGATCTCCCTTGATATAGAAAAAAAAAATAATGAAAAAATAAAAGAGAGATTGTAAAAACGTGCAGTGTAAACAAAAACGTTGGCGTTTAAAAAGACAGGAACATACGTTTGGAACCCCCCCCCCCCCAAAAAAAATACCCCAAACCAAAACACGGAACAACGCCAACTAAAGTGGACTAACCGACCACGGGCAGTTTACCTTTTAAAATGCATGCGGGTGTGACCGGTCGACAGGGCATGCATACTCCTTCTAGGCAACTGATCCGACCTCTGTTATGTCCTGGGTTCTGTGTTTCCCCTTCTCTAAATTTTGTATTCTATAAAGGAGTTATGAGATTGATCACTGTTCGTTATTTTCACCTTTTACAGGAGTTATGAGATTGATCCTTGTTCGTTATCTTCACCTTTTATAGGAGTTATGAGATTGATCATTGTTCGTTATCTTCACCTTTTCATCATAGTCAGTGATGATTAGTTATCAATGTGAAAAATCAAACAAAAAATAATTACATGACACATAACGGTTGATTGATTGATTGTATGTTGCTTAACGGCCCTCAGGGAAATTTTTCGCTCATATGGAGACGTCACCATTGCCGGTGAATGGCTGCAAAATTTAGACCTACGCTCGGCGCTTATGACTTTTGAGCAGGGAGCGAATGTATCGTGCCACACCTGCTGTGACACGAGACCTCGGTTTTTGCGGTTTCATCCGAAGGACCGCTCTATTTAGTCGCCTCTTACGACAAGCAAGAGGTAATGAGGACCTATTTTAACCCGGATCACCCACGGGGAGACCTATAACGGTATGAAAACTGATACCTATGAGTAACAGTATCAACATCTGCATTACAGTATTACATGTTAACTGAGAGCCAACAGGCACAGTTGAATAGGACTACCATGCAAATATCAGCACAGAATCGTCGTTCTTTCCTAACAATTATATAAGATCTAGATTCGAATAAAACTCGCACTTGTTTTAGCACATTCTTTCGTACCCATTGATTAGTTCTATACAATAAGCCAGTTTCGAGATAAGTCCTAGTTATTCCCCATTAGAGAACTATCGTATATAGCAAGGCGCAAAACAATTTGTTTACATGCGGGAGTGGGACAAATACTCGTAACTGCATACGTGAATCTGCTCAGTAATTTTCTCATACGCAGTTTCATCACCCATGACTGATACACAAAGTAAATGATAAGTATTAAGGGAGTAATTAAAGATATGGAATTCTTAATACATCACGTTGTTTCGGTGGTCGTACGTCTGATATCCTGGATGTTACATGCAAATATGACATTGTTTATATTTCCAATTAAGTAAAATATTTCTTTCGATAGTACTTTGTATTTTCTACATTTACGCTTTTGATACATGTTATCGTCATCGTCTTGTGTAGGTCCATTCTGTTCCACTTAGGCATTCAAAGTTCCACTAAATGCACCTCCTATACAGAAAAGCTCTTGTCTCGAAACTGGCGTATTCCCTAACCTTGTTTAGCGCCGCCATATTTCCACCACGTCACGTGATTGTCCGCCATTATAGAGCTCCAACGTATCGTTTACGATGTTTATAAACCATTTTCATGTAATAAGTTACAGTATTAAAACTAAGGAAATTAAAGATATCGTGAAAGAAAAGCAAACAATTTGTGTGAGGGGGGTATTTCATGAAGAATCTTCAATTCAAACCAAACAAAGCTAATTCAAATGAAAAAAAAAAGATATTGCAGATGTGTTGAAATTATAAGGCGTGAATTTACAGAGTATTTACAATTTCTGTAAAGAATAAATAAATTATGTACTCGTGGAAAAAAAGTAACTGTTTACTATTATCTTGCCAAATTTTTATTGAAATTGTTTTTGCTATTGAAATCGATATACAGTGTATATTTGCTTTTAAGTCATATGTATTCCACATGCATGTGGGTGACTGGGGATAGGCTTTTATGCAATCAAAATGAAACTACCCTTGTATCATCGTTTAATGTGTTTTTGGTTTGTTCCTTTTGTATCTCTTTATATTTTACTATTGATTTGCATAACGTTGAATAATAAATAAAATAATGTATATATCAAAATAAAAACTAATGCAATATCATTTCATGAGTTACTTTTTATATCGTCGTTCATTATTCGTCAAATCACAAAATATTTGAGATTTTAATGTTTTGCCAGTACCTTTATCAATATGGCCGAAAACACAAGACGGCCATTTTTGCATGAAATAAGTAAATATACGCCGGCACATTTGATGACAAATAGAAATGGGATAATTACATTAACTTTTATGATATAAAATATGATTTCGTACGACTGAGTAATTATGGTAAACTCAAAAATAGAAGGCTGGTAGACAGTAAAAGAAATGAACGAGAAATTTTGATAAAATATTAGTAGATCACCTATGCTAACAAGGTTAACATTACAGTTTCGGGTTCAGTTAAGTTGCCTATATCACTGTCGTCAATATTTATTATAATTCTACGAGTTACTATGAACTCTAGATCGATCTATACACATGGAAGTGCACGTTTTGCAAAACTAGTACACCCCCTCCCAAGCATTGGTAGACGGAAGATAGGCTAAATAATTGAATTGCACATTCTTCGACTTTCCAGTGGACACTCTTCGCTGAAAGTTATTATACCTTATCCCATCATCCCTAGTTTAGCAAAGCATATCTAAGAGTGGAGCTCTCCCTATAGGTAACTCGTATATATAGTTCCTCATTGACAATATCTTTGTAGTCTATGGTAATCAGATCATCCAACAGTCTACTGGAATTCCTATGGGAACAAATTATGCTCCTTTGTTAGCTGACCGGTTTCTATATTTTATGAAGTAAAATTTCTTCAAAAACGTCTACGTGTGAAGAGAAAACTATCTTACTGTGGCCTTCAATTCGACATTTAGATATATCGACATTTTATCCATTAACAATAATAACTTTCATTCATATGCCGATTCGATATATCCCTGTGAACTCGAAATAAGACACAACAGAGTCGTTCATTTCTGCTTGATACTTATTGAAAATAGATAATAACGGCAAAGTAACAACTCAACTTTATGACAAAGGGAATGATTTCATGTTCTCCATCGTCAACTTTCCATATTTATGTAGCAATATTCCATTATCACTTGCATCAGGTGTTTATATATCTCAACTGATTAGATACGCAAGAGCTTGTTCTGCGTATGATCAGTTTTTAAATCGAGACAGGTTACTGGAAAACAAGTTTTCCAATACAACCTATCATTGGGTCAAATGTTGTCTGATGTGTTTCATATCGATTGTTAGGCCGTTCCTGGCACACTGATTTTGACTACGGATTACTCCGTTTACCTGATCAAGACGTAGGGCTCACGGCGGGAGTGACCGGTCGACAGGAGATGCTAACTTCTCCTAGGCACCTGATCCCACCTCTGGTATGTCCAGGGGTCCGTGTTTGCCCAACTCTTTATTTTGTATTCCTTATCTTCACCTTGTATTCGTTCACCTTGCAAACCAAATACTTTTTATTTGTCGGACCAAAATTTTGGGAAGAGTTAACCCAAACTTATAAGAAGACGATTCGACCCACTTACAATTCCGCTGAAGACAGTTCGGTCCATTGAAAATTTGACAAAGAAACTTTGATCCACCAAATTTACTAACTATACAAGCTGAAGTGAATTGCTTACTTAAAAGGTATTTATCAATTTTTTTTTTAAAAAGTCAGTAATGCAAGTAATCATATTCATGCTTTTTATATGAAGTTCACTTCTTACCAAATATCTCGCTTATTATATTAATTATCTCATTCTTGATTTTACGATAATCATGGAGAAAACACGAGCGCGTCTTTTTCCAAACGGTGAGTTTGAGAACTTAATTAAAAGTATGGAGATCTTCCACTTGATAGTTGTCTACACGTGAAAACAACAGGAAATGATCGGACAATTTTAGACTTCTCTGAATGTCGATACCTGTCATTATTCGTTCCGATTCGTCTGATCTGTTAAAGTAAACGAAGGAGGGGTGTAATTTGCAAGTATAAATTGAAGTGTCCACACCCCTCTCCGGGGTACTCATATTCCTAATTTACGGTTTGTAAAAGATGCGCTTGTGTTTTCTCCATAATTATCGGGAAAATCGTCTTCAGGAATCAGTTAACTAAAATAATTAGTAGTCATTTTGGTTTGAAAATGATAACCATACACAAAGCATCATCTGAAATACCTACGATATTTATAAAACTGATTAGATAAATAACGAAGGACAAAATAAAATTTCTTTAGATTATAGTATACTGTAGAATCCTAAATATACGCGAGGGTTTTAATATCACGTAATTTCGCGAGAAACATCACTAGCAAAAACAAAATTTTATATTCCTAAAATATATGTAAAAACTCCTAATCAACAGATTACTCGCGAATTCATGTTCTTGCGATTTCACATCTACAAGTCATTTCGCGATATTAAGTACACGTGTAAAATAAGGAATTTACAGCATTTGGCGGTCAAAGTGTCTTGGATTATCACTGGGCTGAATTATCACTGGGCCGGAACTTCCAAACCTTTAGAGAACGTTGTCTGGACCGAATAGTTATTTGACTTTGGTGGATTTTTCTGCATACATCATTTTCTCTAAGTGCATGGTATTGTATATTGAACTATTTAATTACGAGAAAGTACATGTGTAGATGCTTCGTCATGGTATATACATGTAATAGGTTGTTATGGGTAAAGTGGTCATTGTGCTGGATTCCGGATTTTTTTTTTTTTTTATATTTGTCCGGGATTGGTTTTGTTTTGTATGTTACAAAAAGCTCCCAGCACGTTCACGGCATGGTACCCGTACTCATGCATTTTGACTTCCAACTTTCCACAACTTCATGGCACCAAAGTGTAAGTTTTTAATCTCTTTATTAACTTTTATGTTAAATGCAAGTCATATTAAGAATGCTTACGCATATTTGTTATTGTACACTTGTTGACCCCGATGTGATAAGCAGCCAGTATATCATGACATGCAGGTAGTTTATATTGTCTAAATTTGATTAATTGATATTTCTTGGTTATCTTATCTCTGATAGATCTTTAATGATGTTATTCATTGCTGTTATTATTTCTTTCTGTGTAAATGGGGCACGCTCGCTTATTTTCTGAACGTACTATATATTGACCTTTCACGTGTTCGATATGTAAATCGCTCTGTGTAAATTGCTCACAGTTTAAATTTTTTCTCAAAGGTTGTGATGATTACATTTAAGTTTTCACATATCAGTATCAATATTTTATAAGTCTTCTAGTGTGTGTATTTAGAATTCAAGATTTTTGATAACTTTGTAAAGCCTTTGGTGCATGTTATTCTTGATTTACTGAAATTTGATATCTTTAGCATGAAATGTGTAGATATGTTCTGAATAACATATTACATGTTTATTATAAACCATGCCACTTATCTTTTGTGCAGAACCTGTTGTAATAGGATCTTATTTTTGTTTACAGTATTTTACCCTCCCTGGAGGTTGTCTCTCTGCCATTAAAAGTAAAGAAACATACATCGTCTTTCTTGTGACAGAATAGTAAAATAACTTCGACATGGCTATGGAACGGGAAAGGAAACTCACAGAGGCTGGAGCCGAGTTGTTCATGGACAGATGCAGGAAATATGATCGGGAAATAAAACATATTCAAAAGGAAATTGATGTCCTAATATCCACTCTTCAGGAATATCCAGAAATATCGGATGCAGAGATGGTACATAAGCAGATAAAACAAGCTAGTGGTGATTTTAAAAGACTTTCAGATCATTATGTTGACTTTCTTGTAAAACACAGATCAGTTGAAAGCGAAACAGAAAGGATTTCACATTTGAAATTAAGAGATAATGTAACGAGGGCTGTTACCGAGGTTCTCACTCAACGCACACAAGTTGCAACAAAAGATCCTAGCTGTGACAGACAAAGCGTTAAATCTGGATCAGGCCGATCAATCCTTTCATCTACTCAGTCTGCGATTATTCAGAAAAGAGCTGCACTTGAGGCTGCGAAAGTGAAAATGAAATACGTCGAGAAACAAGCTGCCATTATGACCCAAAAGGCAGCATTGGAAGCGGAAATCAGTCTACTTGAAATCCAACAAGAAACCGAAGCCTTACAATCAGCACTGAATGTGATGGAAAATGCAGAACAGTTAGATGATATAGAAACAGAATCTATTACTGAAGCTCGACAAGCAAGGACAAGTGAATTTATTCAACAACATTTTGTGAATTCCACTAACACTTCTGTTCAGCCACCTGTGCAAGCAATTACAAGTACTTTGACATCCGCTGTGCAACCGCCTGTACAGTCCACTGATAGCACGTTCACATCAGCTGTGCGACCTCGTGTGCAATTCACTGATAGTGCATTCACGTCAACTGTGCAAACATCTATGCAGTCTAGTGAAACATTTGTTCCTTTATCGACATTGGCAAATTTATGTTCCACACCTATGAATGAAAATTGGCGTACAGCATATCAACCAACGCAAACCATGGTACACTCTAGTCCCTTGCTTGCAACTTCATCACAAACAAGTCATGTGTATGATTTGCCGCCACCCTTTGCGCCGCGTTCAGACGTACTATCTCAGCCGAATCATCTATTGAATACTGAAGCGCCAACCTTTGTGCCACATTCGAGCATACTGCCTCAGCCGAATCACTTATTAAATACTGAAGTGCCAACCTTTATGCCGCGTTCGGGTATACTATCTCAGGCAAATTCTATAGTGACTACTCAAACGCCTACCTTTGTGCCATATTCGAGTTTACCGTCTCAGCCAAATCCGGTGACTACTCAAACCTCAGGATCACAATACGGTAATCGCTACACATCAGTCAATATGATGCCACATGTAGACAATTCGCAGGTTGAACTTTGTCAGATAATGACTAGGATGATGGCCAGAAAAGATGTAGTGCTTTCACGTCTCATTAAATACAATGATAGTCCCATCCAATATTTGTCTTGGAAACAAACATTTAAAGCTGTAATGTTAGAACTTGCAGTTACACCATCAGAGGAACTGGATCTCATGATCAAATGGCTGGGTCCAGATTCATCCAGGCAGGCTGAATGCATAAAAACGGCCAGTGCAGGAAATCACGTGGATGCATTACACAAATTGTGGGATAGACTTGACATTCGGTATGGCAGTCCTGAATTGATAGAAGCGTGCTTACGAAACAAACTTACGAACTTCCCAAAGCTTTCAAACACTCCGGCTGACAGCAAACGACTTTATGATTTGTACGACCTCTTGAGTGAAATTCAGTGTGTCAAGGCCAACCCGCTCTATTCTTCAGTGCTTGCAATGTATGATTCATCCACAGGAGTAAACCAAATAGTATCTCGCTTGCCGACCAATCTACAAGAAAAGTGGTCATCTCGCGCCAATACTTACAAAAATCAACATGGAATGCTATTTCCTCCGTTCAGTTATTTTGTCAACTTCATCTACGACATGGCAAAATGGCGCACTGACCCGAGTTTTCAGTACAACACTAGCACACTATCTTCTCAGAAACAGTCAGCAAATAATCAACCCCAAATTCGCGTGAACGCAAGGAAAACGGAACTTTCTACAAACTCTACAGCTGAGGACAAATTGATGTTCCCCGTGCACAACACAAACCACAATTTGAATCAGTGCAGGACTTTCCGTCAGAAACCCATGAAAGAGCGAATGGAGATTCTAAAGAAAAACAAACTTTGTTTCCGTTGCTGCAGTTTGAAACGACACACCAAGAACAAATGCCAAGAGACTATCCGATGTGATGTTTGTAATCAGACAAGTCACCCGACTGGACTTCATGTATTGCGTGTTCAAAATGTACAGCAACCCTCTCATAACAAGGATGAGAATCTTACAGAAGATGACAATCGGCATGGAGGGGAGTCACGGACCGGTGTTAATACAAAATGTACACAGGTTTGTGGGACTGACAAAATTTGTAGCAAGTCATGCGCAAAAATTCTACAAGTGTATGTCTACAATGAGGACCAACCCATGCAGGCTCGCAAGGTCTACGCATTGATCGACGATCAAAGCAATTACTCCCTTGGAAAACCGGAACTGTTTGACAACTTTGATGATCATTCGGAACACATAAACTTCACTTTATCAACCTGTTCAGGGAAAGTTTCCGCGACTGGCAGAAAAGGCAACAATTATGTTGTTGAGTCCGCAGATCATAGTGTCAGGATTAAGATTCCGTCTCTTATCGAGTGTTCAGACATTCCCGATAATAGACATGAAATACCTTCTCCGGAAGTAGTGAAAAACTTTCCTCATCTTTGTGATTTGGTATCGTACATACCACCAGTTGATGACAGTGTACACATAGAACTCTTGATAGGTCGTGACGTTATACAAGCACACCATGTTGTGGATCAGAGGTTAGGCGGTGATAACTTACCCTACGCTCACAAATTACCTCTTGGTTGGGTTGTGGTTGGTGAATCTTGTATTGGAGCTCTCCATGGACGTGAATCTGTTCAAACAATCACAGTTAGCAAAACTCACATTCTTGCTAATGGTAGAGCAACCTATCTGGAACCATGTGTTAACACGTTAACCATCAAAGAAAACTCGATCTTCGAGAAAACGCCACAGGATGAGAGGCTTGGTCCATCAGTGGAAGACGAGCTTTTTATAAGTCTCATGGAAAGTAAGGTTACGAAGGACTGTGATGATCGCTGGACTGCACCACTTCCCTTTCGCGAAAATAGAAAGCTGTTGCCTAACAACAGAACTCAAGCCTTGCAGCGTGTTAAATCATTAGACCGTTCACTCCAGAAAGATGAAGTCAAGAAGAAACACGTTGTTGAATTCATGGGAAAAATGTTCGAAAACGGTCATGCTGAGGTAGCACCACCTTTGCCAACACTTAGTGAACAATGGTACCTACCGTTTTTCGGAATTTATCATCCCAAGAAACCTGGAAAAGTTAGAGTCGTCTTCGATTCGTCAGCAGTGTTCAGGGGAACGTCTTTGAATGACGTATTAATGAAAGGACCGGATTTAACCAATAATTTATTGGGAGTACTAGTACAACAGGAAGTTTATGGTGATGAAATCAATTCTTTGCAAACTGGACGTTCTTTGTCAAACAAATCCAAAATTCTTCCTCTTGCTCCTGTACAAGATGAAAATGGCATTCTCAGAGTTGGAGGACGATTGAAACATGGAAAGGCTATTTCCATCAACACTCAGCCTGTGATCATTCCCCGAGACCATCACATTGCTATCCTCTTAGTGCGACATTTTCATGGTAAAATTCATCACCAGGGCAGACACATGACAGAGGGAGCTCTCCGTGCATCGGGCTATTGGGTGATTGGCGGTAAGAGACTTGTGTCCTCTATTATTCGTCATTGTGTGACTTGTCGAAAGTGTCGTGGACAATTTCTATTTCAAAAGATGTCAGATCTTCCGGAGGACAGATTATCTCCTGGACCACCTTTCACCTTTGTTGGTCTTGATACATTTGGACCATGGTCAGTTCTCCAGCGTAAGACTCGAGGTGGATCAGCTCAGCAAAAGAGATGGGCAATTTTATTCACTTGCTTAGTTTCAAGAGCAGTTCACTTGGAAGTAGTAGATGAGATGAGCAGTGCAGCATTCATCAATGCCTACCGCCGTTTTGTAGCAATTCGTGGACCCATAAAACTATTGCGATCAGATAGGGGCACTAACTTTGTGGGTGCAATTCAGGACTTGGGCATTGAAGCAGAATTTGTTGAGGATGGAAGAATCGCAAAAACTCTAGAAACCTATGGAACTTCCTGGAAGTTTAATCCTCCTCATTCCTCTCACTTTGGAGGCTCATGGGAGCGTATGATAGGGACCTGTAGGAGGATTCTGGATAACATGCTCATGCAAGATAGGAATAAACTAACTCATGATTCATTAGTGACCTTGATGGCTGAAGTTTCAGCGATAGTGAATTCTCGTCCGTTGCTGCCCATTTCAACAGATCCAGAAAACCCAGAAATTCTGTCTCCCTCAGTGTTGTTGACTCACAAGAAAGGTCAAAACGATACATGCCCGTTTCCACAGTTTGGGACCAAGGATATGTTACGTAGTCAATGGAAACTGGTTCAGGGTCTAGCAGATGAATTTTGGTCGAAATGGACGAAAGAGTATATCTCATCTCTTCAAGTCAGGAGAAAGTGGAAGCAGCCAGAAGTGAACTTGAATGTCGGTGATATTGTTCTTGTAAAAGAGAAGGATTTTCATAGATCCATGTGGCCTATGGCAATAGTGACGAAACTTTTTCCAAGTGACGATTTCCTTGTCAGGAAAGTGGAAATCAAACTCTATAAGGAAAACAAGATTTGTGTGTTCGTTCGACCCGTAGTCGATCTTGTCCTGTTGGTATCTTCAGATGATTAGTGACTCAATTTTCATGGATAATGACTGATATTTGATTTTATGTATTATGTATGTATGATTTTGCTAGTTTAGCATATTGAATTTGATGTAGTGATTTTTTTATAAAAATCAGGAGGGGAGTGTGCTGGATTCCGGATTTTTTTTTTTTTATATTTGTCCGGGATTGGTTTTGTTTTGTATGTTACAAAAAGCTCCCAGCACGTTCACGGCATGGTACCCGTACTCATGCATTTTGACTTCCAACTTTCCACAACTTCATGGCACCAAAGTGTAAGTTTTTAATCTCTTTATTAACTTTTATGTTAAATGCAAGTCATATTAAGAATGCTTACGCATATTTGTTATTGTACACTTGTTGACCCCGATGTGATAAGCAGCCAGTATATCATGACATGCAGGTAGTTTATATTGTCTAAATTTGATTAATTGATATTTCTTGGTTATCTTATCTCTGATAGATCTTTAATGATGTTATTCATTGCTGTTATTATTTCTTTCTGTGTAAATGGGGCACGCTCGCTTATTTTCTGAACGTACTATATATTGACCTTTCACGTGTTCGATATGTAAATCGCTCTGTGTAAATTGCTCACAGTTTAAATTTTTTCTCAAAGGTTGTGATGATTACATTTAAGTTTTCACATATCAGTATCAATATTTTATAAGTCTTCTAGTGTGTGTATTTAGAATTCAAGATTTTTGATAACTTTGTAAAGCCTTTGGTGCATGTTATTCTTGATTTACTGAAATTTGATATCTTTAGCATGAAATGTGTAGATATGTTCTGAATAACATATTACATGTTTATTATAAACCATGCCACTTATCTTTTGTGCAGAACCTGTTGTAATAGGATCTTATTTTTGTTTACAGTATTTTACCCTCCCTGGAGGTTGTCTCTCTGCCATTAAAAGTAAAGAAACATACATCGTCTTTCTTGTGACAGAATAGTCATCGTTGAGCCATCAACCAGTTCGAACACGCTTGTTACTTGCCGTACTCATGATTGACTCGAGCTCAGTCCACGATGTAGAAGAGCAAGCAGTTCATACGACCCGGTTCTATGAATGATTCTTAAGACGGATTTACAACTGCTGAAGGTCAGGGCATTTACCCCCCCCCCCCCCCCCCCCCCCTCAGATAACATAGAGATAGAAACAGGAAGCAACGGTTAAAACCACAGGCAATTGCATCGCTTGGGGTCGAATTTACTATATAAAGAGTACTCTTTGTATAGTAAATTCGACCCCAAGCGATGCAATTGCCTGTGGTTAAAACGGTACCGGACTTAGTTTCAAAGCAATAAAATTCAATTAGAATTAAATACAGAGGGAGAAAATGACATCTTAAAAGCTGTTAATTTCCTGAACAGTAACAATATCGAATCTGTTGTTGGCACTTTGAATTGCACTGTTAAGCATTTAAACAAAAGGAACAAAATTGTTCGCATAGCAGATAAAGGTTGTATGAACTTATTTCTGGTGATACTGACGACGCTTCTAAGTTTAGACAAGCTATTTTTAGAGCCAGGAGTAGCCTTACTATTACACGGCGATATCATCCTAGTCTGGATTTTTCGAGATTTTGTTTTTTGAAAATTGGAATAAAGTCTGTGATTTTACTCAAAACTGAGTCTCAGGTTTTAAATAAAAGAATTAAAATCTAAAGGTTTGTTTTTATTTTTTGAGAAATCCAAACCAGGACAGGATTTAGTTTCCCCCCGTCTGCGTGGACATGATTTAGGATAGACATGAGCTATGTACTATCTCCTGTTAATTTTGATAGTAAGTAGTCTTGATTTTGTGTAAAGCTACAGACACTCTTTTTGTTCCTAGTTGGCAGTCTGCAACTTTGTGATCTATATGAGTTAAGTCTTTCTGGGACGTTCTAAGATTCTACTAAAGATCGGCAAGAATATCACAAGTCTCACAATTTCAACAAAAAAGATTCCCACGCCGAGAATGTGTCTGATGAACCTCGGCTTCAAAGCAATGTATAAGTACTAAATATTGACTGTTTAGATTTTTAGGTCACCTGAGGTTACTCGGGTGACCTATTGCTAATGGTTGTCGTCCGTCGTCGTGCCTTCACAATTTAACATTTTTAACTTCTTGATAACTACCATCCCAATTCTGTTCAAATTTGGCATGAAGCATCTTTGGGACAAGGGGTACAAATATTTCAGGACTCCAGCACCCCTGGGGCCCTAGGGGCGGAGCAAAAACTGTCCAAAATTGACAATTTTTCAAAAATCTTCTTCTCAAGAACCACACTTGTGTAAGAAAAACTAACTGATAGTGTTGCAGCGCAGGAAGGCCTCTACCAAAATTGTAAATTTGATGATCCCCGGGGGAAGGGTTCTGACTCCAGGGTGGGACCAAACTTGGTATATAGTGTTTGTGTGTAAAACACTTGAATAACATCTTTAGTTCTATTGATATTTAGAAAGAGCAGGGTAGGACCAAAATGGTCAGTTATTAAATGTGTGAACAATAGACATTTTTAACTTCTTTTCGATAACTACAATTCCAATTCTTTTCAAATTTGGTATGAAGCATCTATGGAACAAGGTGAACATAGATTATAATTTTACTTAAGGATTCCTGCACCCCTGGGGCCTTCAGGGCGGGACAACAACTGCCTAATTTTCAAAAACTAGAACCATATGTTTAAGAAAAACTAAAAGCATAGTGATGTAGAGCAGGGGGGCCTCTACTAAAGTTGTAAATTTCATGATCCCCGGGGTAAGAGTTCTGACCTCAGGGTGGGGCAAAACTTACTATATAGTGTTTATGTATAAAACACTTGAATAACATCTTCTTTAGTGTTACTAATACTATATTGAAACTAAATGAATATTTAGAAAGAGTAGGTAGTCTTTTATCAAAATTGTAAATTTTATGATCCCCGGAGTAGGGGTTCTGGCACCCTGGGGCCAAACCTAGTATATAGTATTTATGTGTTAGTTTGCTAATACTGAATAAAATCTAAAGCATACTTGGGAATAACAGAAAAGGGTGTACAAAAAATGGTGAATTTCACAACCCAGGGTTTAGACTCTAGGATGGGTCCAAATTAGTCATATCTTTTTATGTTAATACACCTATAGTATTATGCAAAGTCTATCATCAGTGTATGTACTTTTGAGGGCAGTGAAGTTTTAAGAACACGTCTTGTTTTATACTGTTGCTGAACATTAGAATTTAGCTTAGATATTCAGAACAGGAATTTGTTTTTCTAGATTTCATAGCCCTAGGGAGTAGTGATACTTTTTCACTAGTATTCAGGTGACCGATAAGGCCTGTGGGAGTAGTGATACTTTTTCACTAGTATTCAGGTGACCGATAAGGCCTGTGGGAGTAGTGATACTTTTTCACTAGTATTCAGATGACTGATAAGGCCTGTGGGAGTAGTGATACTTTTTCACTAGTATTCAGATGACTGATAAGGCCTGTGGGAGTAGTGATACTTTTTCACTAGTATTCAAGTGACCGATAAGGCCTGTGGGCCTCTTGTTAAATGATATTTAATGTATATTTACAATACATAAGTAAACAAGAGGCCCATGGGCCATATCGCTCACCTGAGTTACCTTGGCCCATATCTGAAGACTTTCCATATATATTTGCATGTAAAACCTTAGTCTGTATTGTGGCCCCAACCTACCCCTGGAGGCCATTATTTTTACAAACTTGAATCTGCACTATGTCAGGAAGCTTTCATGTAAATCTCAGCCCTTCTGGCTCATTGGCTCTAGAGAAGAAGGGTTTTCCCTATATATTTCTATGTAAAACTTTGATCCCCTATTGTAGTCCGAATCTACCCTCGGGGCCATGTTTGAACAAACTTGAATCTGCGCTATGTCAGGAAGCTTTCATATAAATTTCAGCTCTTCTGGCTCATTGGTTCTTGAGAAGAAGATTTTTAAAGATTTCCCCATTATATTTCTATGTAAAACTTTGATCCCCTATTGTGGCCCCAACCTACCCCTGGGGGCCATGATTTGAACAAAGTTGAATCTGCACTATGTCAGGAAGCTTTCATGAAAATTTCAACTCCTCTGGCCCAGTGGTTTTTGAGAAGATTTTTAAATAACCCCACCCTATTTTTGCTTTTTTGTGATTATCTCCCCTCTGAACGGGACATGGCCCTTTATTTGAACAACCCTGAAAGCCCTTTACCTAAGGATGCTTTTGGCCAAGTTTGGTTATAATTGGCCCAGTGGTTCTTGAGAAGAAGATGAAAATGTGAAAAGTTTACGAACGCCGACAAATTTTGATCGGAAAAGCTCACTTGAGCCTTCGGCTCAGGTGAGCTAAAAAGGTGTGTAGAGGGTTAGGGGGGTGTTGCATGATCCATCATGCCTCAAGTGCCTGTATATATTAAAACTACCACTATTGTGACCTCACCATGTGCAACTTCTGGTAAAATATTGAGCCCAAAACGTACGAATTAAAAATAAGCGATAAATTTTCTTCAGAAAAATTGTGACGTGCGGGTGCGCCGAATATAGCTAGCCATTCCTGGAACGGTCAACTCACCCATTAAGACTTTACGTGTGAAACGGTCAATTAACCTCTTCCAGTCCTCTTGAATCGGCTTCTGTAGTAGATAATGAAGTCTGGATACCATTATCGTCCACACAAGAACAATCTTCAACCCCATGTACACCGATGGTGCTGCATTTGTACGAGTCTCATATACTTTATGAAAGGTGTATTGTTCAAAGCCACCTCATGTGATTGACAGTTATTTCTACGAAAATGAAAAGTCATTTTCATCTGCACCACAATTGCTCGGGAATATGGTTTTTTTCTCGCTACAGAGTTGCATGTACGTTTTTTTCTGGCCTTATATTCAAGCTACATCTCTTAAACGATTTCCGGGTTAGAATAGGTCCTCTGTACCCCTTGCTTGTCGTAAGAGGCGACTAAATGGGGCGGTCCTTCAGATGAGACCGAAAAAAAACCGAGGCCCCGTGTCACGATAAAAATTCTCTCCCTGCCCAAAGACCGTAAGCGCCGAGCATAGGCCTAGCATTTGCACTGGCAATGGTGTCGCCTCCATATGAGTGAAAAATTCTAAAGCGGGACGTTAAACAATACACACCCAACAATCTAACCCGATTTTCATCAAACTTTTAGCAATGGTATTTTGCATACAAATCTTAGTTCTTCATCGTCAATACACTTTTAAGTTTATTCCTGAACTATGGTAAACACATTAGAATGAAAACATTAGCAAGGAGTGATTAATTTATTAATGATATAGGGCCGATTTATCATGTAATTGATAACAGCCGCGGTGGTCTAGAGGTTAGAGCGTTCGCCCCGCATGCGGAAGGCAGGGGTTTAAATCCCGGCCGCGACAGACCTAAGTCGTTAAAACAGGTAGTGACTGTTCCATCGCCAAACGCTCAGCATCAGGTGTGAATGTCACGGGTCCTCGGAGATGACCTTAAAAGACGGATATCGCGTGTCACAGTTGGTGTGACAGGCTAAAGAACCCTCACTGCTCAGTGACCGTAAGCGCCGAGCAAAGGCCTAAATTTGAAGCCCTTCACTGATCTTGGTGACGTCTCCATATGAGTGAAAAATTCTAGAGAGAGACGTTAAACACGATACAAGTGTACAGTAGTATCCAAAATGGAATATCCAGAGTTTTGAGTATGAATTAAGTAAGTGATTTATCAAAAGGATTCAATGGTATGAGAAAACTGACGGGATCAAAAATGAAAACTGTCTAATATGTCCGTAATGTGCCTCCATAATACTGAAAGGAATGCGCTACACCTTAAGATAAACTGATTGACCCTGTAAAATATATATATTAAGTATAAAACCTACTACTACTATCTACAACACCTTGAACCAGGACTTGGTAAGGAGAAGCTAGTAATCTACATTATAAAATCTACTAATGTTCTATCAAAATAATACTAAATACCTGCTGTTAACATTGACGTTTTTAGCAGTTCCTAACTAAACGCCTACAAAAATCATGCTTATTTCATGCTAGAATTATAGAGTTTGAAAACCATGAGGCCAATTCCTAACCAAGTGAGTAAAACTGACCAAACACAGCCTTATATACCTTGAATTTTTTTCACTAACTTAAGCCAATCAAAACCAAAGAAATTATCCTAACTTATCTAATAAGAAACAGATAGCTTGTTATTAGTCCCCTACCGACAAAGTCGAAGGGGACTTTAGGGTTTGCGGTCTGTATGTCCGTCAGTTCAGTTTTCCGCACTTTTTTCTCTGTTCTAGCAGATATTTATTTGATATTCGGTATGTTGCTTTGCCATAACAAGTTACAGATCAAGTATGAATTTCGTCTCGGTCTGTTGTTTTTTCACTTAGTTATGGCTCTCGGACTTAGAAAAATAGCATGAGTTATCAGTTTTCCAGACTTTTGTTGTTGTGTTTGCAGATATTTATTTGGTATGTTGCTTTGCCATAACAAGTTACAGATCAAGTTTGAATTTGGTCCCAGTCCGTTGATTTTTATGCCCCCGAGATCGAAGGGCATATTGTTTTTGTCCTGTCTGTCATTCTGTCTGAAACGTTAACCTTGTTAATAACTTTTTTGACATTTATGACCCAGTGACCTTGACCTTGGAGTTTGACTTACTTTATGTAAACTTTAACCTTACTAAGAAATTTTTAACAGTAAGTGTTAGAGATTTGATACTTCACATGAGTATTCCTTGTGACAAGACCTTACCGTGGGTACCAAAATTTTTGACCCCGTGACATTGACATTTGACATATTTTTAAAAACTTTAACCTTGCTAATAATTTATGAACAGTGAGTGTTAGAGCTTTAATATTTTACAAGAGTATTCCTTGTGATAAGATCTTTCCGTGGGTACCAACATATTTGACCCTGTGACCTTGGAGGATGACCTTTTTGAAAACTTTAACCTTGCTAATAACTTTTGAACAGCAATTGCTAGAGCTTTGATATTTCACATGAGTATTCCTTGTGACAAGACCTTTCCGTGGTTACTGAATCTTTTAACCTTGGCATTTGACCTACTTTAAAACAAATTGACATTGGTCATAACTTCTAAATGGTAAATATTAGGGTTTTCATAATGCACATGAGCATTTCTTGTGACAAGATCTTTCTACTGGTACCACGGTATTTGTCCTTATGACCTTGGCCATCTTTGGAATTGGCCATTATCGGGGGTATTGGTGTTTCACAAACACATCTAATTCGCTTAGTTATGGCCCTTTCATTTAGAAAAATAGCATCGATTTTCGGTTTTCCAGACTTTTTGTTGTTGTGCTTGCAGATATTCATTTGATATTTGATACACTGCTTTGCTATAACAAGTTACAAATGCAAAGTGAAGATAACAAACAGTGATCAATCCCATAACTCCTATAAGCAATACAAATACATAGTTGGGCAAACACGGACCCCTGGACACACCAGAGGTGTAATTAGGTGCCTATGAGGAGTAAGCATCCCCTGTCGACCGGTCACACCCACCGTGAACCCTATATCCTGATGAGGTAAACGGAGTTATCCGCAGTCAAAATCAGTGTGCCAAGAACGGCTAAAAAAATCGGTATGAAACACATCATTCCGTGTATTGTCAGTTTTTAAATCGAGGTAAGCTACTGACAAACAAGTTGATCAATGATAGGTTGTATTGACGAACTAGATCGTTATAACGACCATAGCATTTGCGAAATGCTGACTAAAATCGAGATCGTTGAAACCCCTGTACCATCAACTTGTTTGTCAGTAGCTTGCCTCGATTTGAAAACTGACCGTACGCAGAACAAGCTCTTGTGTATCGAATCAGTTGAGAGATAAAAACACCATATGTAGGTGATAATGGAATATTGCTACATAAATATCGGAAGTTGACGATGGAGAAGCTGAAATCATCCCGTTTGTCATACATTTGAGTTGTCAGTTTGCCGTTAATGTCTACTTTTCATACCGATTGTTGACCGTTCTTGGTACATTGATTTTGACTACGGATAACTCCGTTTACCTGATCAAGATATAGGGTTCACGACGGGTGTGACCAGTCAACAAGGGATGCTTACTCCTCCTAGGCACTTGATCCTATCTCTGGTATACCCAGGGGTCCGTGTTTGCCCACCTCTCTATTTTGTATTGCTTATAGGAGTTATACCAATCAATTCTAGAGGTGTTGAATATTCTATAGTTAAGTGCAGTAAATAAGGGTGATTGTGACGTTGATGCAGAAGGGTGATGGCAATTAAGATGTTTCATGAATGAAACATAATATTAATTTTTTCCAACTTTATGCACCTTCGGACTGGGGATATCTGGCTGAAAAAGTTGTTGACTCATCTCTGGTGATGCGGTGAACGAAGTGCTGATTCCCGTCGGGTTCGGCAATATATAGCCCTTAGTCGTCAGTAGTAACAATCCTTTAAACATCTAACAATTAAATTCCTAGATCATAACAATATCAAAGACAAAAACATTGGAAATGTAAATATTTACTATTGTTCATCTTCACTAGTCAAGGGTTATTGATTAATTACTTCGCACTAATCCTTGTAACCATTCAAAACATGGGTTCGATTGATTGATTGATTTATATTGTTTAACGTCCCTCTCGAGAATATTTCAGTCATATGGAGACGTCACCATTGCCGGTGAAGGGCTGCAAAATTTAGGCCTATACTCGGCGCTTACGGCCTTTGAGCAGGGAGGGATCTTTATCGTGCCACACCTGCTGTGACACGGGACCTTGGTTTTTACGGTCTCATCCAAAGGTCCGCCCCATTCAGTCGCCTCTTACGACAAGCAAGGGTTACTGGGGACCTATTCAAACCCGGATCTTCATGGTGACAAAAGATGATGCAATATTTTAAAATGAAATCAGCCAATGATATTTCTTGATTAAAAAAAATAAATAGAAAGTAAATCCGAAAACATAGGTGAAGAGCATCTAAACGTTGTCTAATTGTTTCTTCAAAGAAAAGAATTTCCGAAAATCAATCGACGGTATCTGTCTACTGGTAACTGGCCACAAAGTCTACACAGTACCATGGTGCCGTCGCTATGCGTGTTTAGTTTAGTTTTCGGTCGATTCTAAAAACCATTTTATGATTGACTCCACGTTACAGGCTGCAACACCAATCATATGCTCAGTCTCGAACTCATGTTTGGAATGGTGACTGATGTCAAGGGTTAGTGCGAATCAATAACCCTTGATATGTGAAGATGACCAAAAAATTTTTACATGTTGATGCATGTCCTTAATTCAGCACTCCAAGTATCAATAAAATAGAAATTAAAAAGCTGAAAATCATGTTTGATATATTTACAGGAAAATAATTATTTTTTTAAAGTCAGTACGACTGTTTTGTAACTTTAGCTTTAGGAATGAACTGTCCTTCGTTCTCCTCTTCCCAGATTTCTGTGGTACTGGCTATCAGATTTATGGTAATACTTCACAAGCTGTTATAACACTTGTAATGAAGTCTTACAGCAACTATTTACAATCAATTTACTCCATTTCGTATAAAGTACGTCCGACCTCAATTGTGAAATAAATCACTCGATCTGATTTGTCTAAACTAACATACCCAAATAAACAAGAAGCCCATGGGCCACATTGCTCATCTCAGTCACCTTGGCCCATATCCAAAGCCTTTCCTTATGTGATATTTGCATGTAAAACTTTGATCCCTATTGTGGCCCAACCTACCCCCGGGACCATGATTTTTATAAATTTGAATCAGTACTATGTCAGGAACCTTTCATGTAAATGTAAACTTCTTTGGCCCAATGGTTCTTGAGAATATTTTTATGCCCCCCCCCCCCTTCAAAGAAGAGGGACATATTGCTTTCAACCTGTCAGTCGGTAGACCACATGTTGTCTGCTCAATATCTTAAGGACCAACCACTTGATCGTAATGATATTTCATATGTGGGTTGGTTATGAGTAGAAGAGGGTCCATATTGTTTTTCAGGTCAAAGGTATTGGGTCAATCTACTCTGGACATAGGAAGACACTGTCCGCTCAATATCTTGAGAACCCTTTGCTTGACAAACATTAAAAACTTGGTACACTGGTACATCCCAAGGAGATGACCCCTATTGATTTTGAGGTCACATGGTCAAGGGTCAGACTGGACAAGAATATACTGCCCGCTCAATATCTTGAGAACCCTTTGCTTGACAGACATCAAACTTGGTACACTGATGCATCTTCAGAAGATGACCCCGATTGATTTTGAGATCAAATGGTCAAGGGTCAAACTGGACATATGAATGTACTGTCCTCTCAATATTTTGAGAACCCTTTGCTTGATAGATATCAAACTTGGTACACCGGTAGATCTTTAGAAGATGACCTCTAATGATTTTGAGGTCACATGGTCAAGGGTCAAACTGGACATAAGAATATACTGTCTGCTCAATATCTTGAGAACCCTTTGTTTGACAGACATCAAACTTGGTACACTGGTACATCTTCATGAGAAGATGACGCCTATTGATTTTGATTGATTGATTGAATGTTGTTTAACGTCCCTTTTGAGAATATTTCACTCATATGGAGACGTCACCACTGCCGGTGACGGGCTGTAAAATTGAGCAGGGAGGGATCTTTATCGTGCCACACCTGCTGTGACACGGGACCTCGGTTTTTGCGGTCTCGTCCGAAGGACCGCTCCATTTAGTCGCCTCTTACGACAAGTAAGGGGGTACTGAGGACTTATTCTAACCCGGATCCCCACGGGACTATTGATTTTGAGGTCATATGGTCAAAGGTCAAGGGTTAAACTGGACATAGTAATATATTGTCTCCTATATTTTAGAATTATTTGCTTGATTGACACCAACCTTTTTTTTTAGGTCATATGGTCAATCCACTCCTGACATAGGAAGATATTGTTTGCTAAATAATTTGAATATTTGATACTACTATCAATTAAATGATGCATGTGTATAACCCATTTCAATTTCGCACCATGGGAGGGGGGCATATATGTTTTACAAACATATCTTGTTTTAAAAGGTTTTCCTTTTACATTTGTATGTAAAACTTTGATCCCCTATTATGCCCCCTTCCCCAGGGGATAATTTTAACAAACAGGAATCTGCACTATGTCAGGAAGCTTTCATTTTAAATGTAATTTTTTCTGGCCCAGTGATTCTTGAGAAGATTTTTTGTATATATTTGTATGTAAAATTTTGATCCCCTATTGTGTCTCCGTCCTACCTTTGAACAAACCTAAATTTGCACTAAGTCAGGAAACCTTCATGTAAATTTGTACTTTCCTGGCCCAGTGGTTCTTGAGAATAAGATTTTCAAAGATTTTCCCTATATATTTGCATGTAAAACTTTGATCCCCTATTGTGGCCCAAACCTACCCCTGGGGGTCATGGTTTTCACAAACTTGAATCTGCACTATTTCAGGAGGCTTTCATGTAAATTTCAGCTCTTCTGGCGCAGTGGTTCTTCAGAAGATTTTCAAATGACTTCCATCCTATTTTTGAATTTTGTGATTATCTCCCCTTTGAAAGGGGCATGGCCCTGCATTTGAAGAAACTTGAAATCCCTTCACCCAAGGATGCCTTTTGTCAAGTTTGGTTGAAATTGGCTCAGTGGTTCTGAAGGAAAAAAAATCGAAAATGTAAAAAGTTTGCAGACAGTAAGACGACGGACAACAGGCGATCAGAAAAGCTCACTTTCACGAGCTTTCAGCTCAGGCTGGTGAGCTAAAAAGGATTAGCGAAATGTGAAAGGTCATGCAAGATTACTGAAAGGCAAATTGACTACGTTTTTGTGTACAACTTTTAAGCTACGTTTTTCATCTAAATTTTGTTTGTAGGAATGAAACAGTTTAAGGTACTTGGTTACTATTAGTTTTAAGGTTACAGGTAAAGGTCGTGGTCACTGTGAAAGCGACAATTCCAAAATATATTGTGTACAAGATTTAATTAAGGTAAGTTGTTTTTTAACCCAAATTTTATTAGATTTGCGAAATGATAGTTTGGATATATAGATCCTAGTCCCTAATAGTCTTCAGGGTTTTATTCAAAACATCAAGGTCAATGAATAGGAAATGTCAAAAGTCTGAGTAAATACGAGATTTACGTTCCATTTCTTGTTTCATCCGGGAAAATGAAACCTTGCATAAAGATCTGTATCTTTATTGGTTTTCGGGAAAGAACGTAAAATGTCAACATCATTGGATGAATATTATCCTCGTAACCTTGATTTTGTTGCGTAGTTTGGAATTGATCTCAAATGCACTTGCAAGGATGCTATATTACTACAAGATCTTAGTTCCTCCTGGCTTTCAAGTTTATATAACAAAGGCCGAGGTGACTAGAAAGAAAACTTTAAAGATTGCTTGTGTTTCTGATTTTAATCTCACGAACGAGAATGCTATGTTATGAAGAGACACCTAGCTTTCCCGCGCACCTATTAGTCCCCTACCGGTTTGTAAAATAAAGGGGACTATAGCTAGGTTTCTCCTCCGTCTCTGCCCGCCCGTCCCTCTGTCTGTCAGTTTGTGTCATTTGGTTTTAGGTCATCTGACTTTACTCCGTCGTCGTGCGTTAACGATTGAATATTTTTAACTTCTTGATAACTAGCAGTCCAATTCTTTTCAAATTTGATATGAATCATCTTTGGGACAACGGGGGTGGGGGCATAAATTGTAAATTTCATGACTCATGGGGGCCCTAGGGGGCAAAAACTGCCCAAGATTGACCAATTTTCAAAAATCTTCTCAAGAACTGCACACATGTAAGAAAATCTAAATGCATAGTGATGTAGAGCAGGAAGGCCTCTACTAAGATTGTAAATTTCATGATCCCGGGGGTAAAGGTTCTGACCTCAGGGTGGGGCAAAACTTACAATATAGTGTTTATGTGTAAAACACTTAAATAACAACTTCTTTAGTGCTATTGATACTAAATTGAAACCAAATGGATATGTAAAAAGAGCAGGTAGTCCTTTACCCAAATTGTAAATTTGATGATCCCAAGGGTAGGGGTTTTGCTATTAGGGTGGGGCCAAAATGGTCAGTTATTAAATGCGTGAACAATAGAAATCCTTTTGATAATTATCATTCCAATTCTTTTCAAATTTGCTATGAAGCATCTTTGGAACAAGGAGGACATAACTTGTAAATTTCAGATTCCTGCACCCCGGGTGCCTTAAGGCGGAGCAAAAACTGCCCCAAATTGATAAATTTTCAAAAATCTTCCTCACTACAACCGCACATGTTTAAGAAAAGCTAGAGCGAGAAGGCCTCTACCAAAATTGTAAATTTCATGATCCCAGGGGTATGGGTTCTGACCACAGGGCAGGATCAAACAGACTATATAGTGTTTAAGTAAAGCACTTAAATAACATCTTCTTTAGTGCTATTGAAACTAAATGAATATTTAGAAAGAGCAGATAATCCGTTAACAAAATTGTAAATTTGATGATCCCAGGGGTAGAGGTTTTGGTATCAGGGTGGGACCAAAATAGTCAGTTATTAAATGTTGAACAATAGACATTTTGAACTTCTTGATAATTACCATTCCAATTCTTTTCAAATTTGGTATGAAGAATCTTTTAGACATAAATTGTAAATTTCAGGACTCTTGCACCCCTAAGGCCTTTGGGGCGAGGCAAAAACTGCCAAAAATTTACCAATTTTCAAAAATCTTCTTTTCTACACTTGCATATCTTTAGAAAAACTAAATACAAAGTGATATAGAGCATGAAGGCCTCTGCCAAAATTGTAACTTTCAGGGGGTTTTGATCACAGGGTGGGGTCAAATTTGGTATATATAGTGTATATGTGCAAAATACATAAATGATATACTAGTATACTTTAATGCTTTGATACTGAATTGAAACTAATTGGATATTTAGATGGAGTAAGTAGCCCTTTACAAAAATTGTAAATTTCATGACCCTAAGGGGAAAGGGTTTGGTTTCAGGATTTGAAGGACTTCTCTAAGTTTGCTAATACCGTATGGAATCTAAATGGATTTTTAGGAATAGCAGAAAAGGATGTACAAAACAATGGCGAATTTCGCTAACCCAGGGTTTTGACTGTAGGATGGGTCCAAATTAGTCGTATCGTTTAAAGTTAATGCATACGTATTATATTATGTAAAGCCTTTCATCAGTGGATACACTTTTGAAGACAAATCAATGATAAAAAAAACTAGTGAAAATATTCTTCTCTAGAAGGAATGGAAAAACATTGACGAAAACTGTATAGAAACATCCTTATATAGTGCAGATTCAAGTAAGTTCAATTACTCCGTTTACCCATCAAGATAAAAGGCTTACGGTGAGTGTGACTGGTCAACAGGGGATACTTACTCCTCCTAGACACTTGATCCCATGAGTGTGTTTTATGTGCTCTTAATTTTGTATTCCTTCAAATAGAGGATTTCTGAGATTGATCACTTTTCGTTATCTCCATGTTTTTCCAAATGGTGATTCCTGATGTCAAGATGGGTCTTAAGTTTTGATATAAGAATACATGTACATGTTTGAGAAAAAAATCTTCCAATCCTCTTTAGTAAAACTAATCAACAGTACAAAAACATCATATATGTAGGAATGAATAGGGAAATGAATTTACAAACCAACTTCTTCAGAACGACTGGACTACAACGAGTGAAATCATTATCACGGAAAGCATCTTTATGGCAACACCAGGACGAGATCATAAAAGGGGTTTATATGAATATATACATGTAATGAAATATCTTTAAAATATTCATCCTAAGAATAACTGGACTACACTGAATGGAAATAATTTAAAATGTTGGTCCTAATAAGATGTTAATTTCTATCTATAACTAGACTAGGGGGAGGCATATACGGCTCACATGAGTGATGGGCCTTTTGTTGATGACATGCTTCTGGTTTTGTGTTGTTGTTTTTGAATGGGGTCTATTGGAATTAGTACCAAACCTACGGGTGTGTAACCTGGACGCAGTTTACACAAGATTGAGCAGAGGTATAAATGTCTAGGTGTTGTGTGATTGGCTAATATCAATATACCTAGTACCACTCCACTTCACATGGATAGTTGTAAATTAGTCAGATATCTAATACAAACAAGGAGTTCTTTAAGATATTTATGAAAAACTTGAAATTTCAGGTTACCTGGAAACTAAAGGTATAAGTAGCTGACTTCGTTAAGTATGATATCCGAAAATTGTTGGCATATGAAGACACCTAATATCACACCTTTTCACGTGGGTAGTTGTAAATTAGTCAGATATCTAATACAAATACAGAGTTCTTTAAGATATTTATGAAAAACTTGAAATTTCAGGTTACCTGGAATCAAAAGGTATAAGTAGCTGACTTCCTTAAGGGTGATATCTGGAAACTTATGGCATGTCAAGATACCTAATATCACTCTTCTTCACTTTGATAATTATAAATTAGTCAGACATTTAATACAAACAAGGAGTTCCTTAAAACAGTGGTAGACAACTTGAAATTTCATGTTACTTGCAATCAAAAGGTATAAGTAGCTGGCTTCCTTAAGGGTGATATCTGAAAATTGATGGCATATCAAGATACCTAGTACCACTCCACTTCACATGGATAGTTGTAAATTAGTCAGATATCTAATGCAAACAAGGAGTTCTTTAAGATATTTATGAAAAACTTGAAATTTCGGGATACCAGGAATCAAAAGGTATAAGTAGCTGACTTCCTTAAGGGTGATATCCGGAAATCAGTGGCATATCAAGATACCTGATACGACTCCACTTAACATGGATAGTTGTAAATTAGTCAGATATCTAATACAAACAAGGAGTTCTTTAAGATATTTATGAAAAACTTGAAATTTCAGGTTACCTGCAATCAAAAGGTATAAGTAGCTGACTTCCTTAAGGGTGATATCCGGAAATCGATGGCATATCAAGATACCTAATACCATTCCACTTCACATGGATAGTTGTAAATTAGTCAGATATCTAATACAAACAAGGAGTTCTTTAAGATATTTATGAAAAACTTGAAATTTCAGGTTACCCGGAATCAAAAGGTATAAGTAGCTGACTTCCTTAAGGGTGATATCTGAAAAATGATGGCATATCAAGATACCTAATACCATTCCACGTCACATGAATAGTTGTAAATTAGTCAGATATCTAATACAAACTCAAAGTTCTTTAAGATATTTATGAAAAACTTGAAATTTCAGGTTACCTGCAATCAAAAGGTATAAGTAGCTGACTTCCTTAAGCATGATATTTAAAAATTGGTGGCATATCAAGATACCTAGTACCACTCCACTTCACATGGATAGTTGTAAACTAGTCAGATATCTAATACAAACACAGAGTTCTTTAAGATATTTATGAAAAACTTGAAATTTCAGGATACCAGGAATCAAAAGGTATAAGTAGCTGACTCCCTTAAGCGTGATATCTGGAATTTTACGGCATGTCAAGATAACTAATATCACTCTTCTTCAATTTGATAATTGGAAATTAGTCAGATATCTAATAAAAACTCAAGAGTTCCTTAAAATATTGGTAGAAATCTTGAAATTTCATGTTACCTGCAATCAAAAGGTATAAGTAGCTGACTTCCTTAAGCGTGATATCTGGAAAATTATGGCATGTCAAAATACCTAATATCATTCTTCTTCACTTTGATAATTGTAAATTAGTCAGATATCTAATACAAACTCAGAGTGACTTAAGATATTTGCGAAAAACTTGAAATTTCAGTTTACCTGCCATCAAAAGGTATATGTACCTGACTTCCTTAAGTGTGATATCTGAAAATTGATGACATATCACGATACCCAATATCACTACTCGCCATACGTATCGTTGTAAATAAGTTAAATATATGATATAAACACGGAGTTCCTTAAGGTATTCATACTGATCTTGAAATTTCATTGTACCGATAATCAAAATGTATAAGTAACTGATTTCCTAAAGAGCGATATCTGAATATTCGTGGCGTACCAAAACATCATCTATCACTTCTTGCCATATGTATAGTCGTAAATTCGTCAGATATCTAATACAAACATAAAGTCAAACATAAAGTTTCTTACGGTATTCACACTTATGTTGAAATTTCAGGGTAACTCGAATCAAATTGTAAAAGTAGAAGATATCTCAAAATGGATGGTATATCAAATGATTGAAGGTCTGAATTCAATCCGTATCACTTTAAAAGTAAACACTCAGTTGAAAAAGTTTATTCGTATTTTGCATTGCAACGTTATGTAACTGGGGATAATTGAGCATGAAATATCATACGACTCCTCGTCCTCTTTAGAAATAAATCTGATAGATAATAATTTTCAAACTCATTAACCATTATCTGGTAGCGAGCTGTCAGTAATTATAACTTTTATATTTTGTAGTAGCTGGCTACGAGTAGCTAACTTTTCTTACTTTTAGTAGCTGGCTACTAGTAACTGGCTACTAGTAGCTAACTTTTCCTGGTTCAAGTAGCTGGCTACTAGTAGCCAACTTTTCTCTTTTTAAGTAGCCAGTTACTAGTAGCTGGTTACTAGTAGCCAACTTTACCGATCTTGGTAGAGGTGTGTTTAAAATGAACGGTGCAATTAACTGCAGATTACTAAACGTATGTGTTGTAAGAAAGTTCAAATATGACCAATAAAAGCAACGGTACACAATATAGTTGTTGGCGTTTTTAATTAGCACTTGGAATGAACTTTGAAATGTTGGCAATCATTTGTCTAAAATTGATATAGCTAATTAGTGAGAAGGCCAAAGGTTAGTATTGAGGTGTATGTGAAACGAATTGGTACTCTTTTCCCCTGTATCAGGTTGGGAATACTGCAGTGAGATATTCTCGCAAAAACGTGATTATCCCTCTTTAACGGAGTAAATATATCCCGTACAACCGAGAAAAACACCCATGGAGTACATCACTTCGTGTTTCACGTGAAAAGAAGAAAAAGTACTAAAACACCTGGTACTTCTGCAAATATATAAATCAAAACAAAAACACTCACGATGTGCATTACAGTACAGCCTCCTCTCTTCTTACGCAGCAACGTTGATATGAAATTTATTGACTGTTGTCCATTTTATAGAGACAATTCGCGTCATGTTGAGTGCGTGTCGCACTTACTCAGCATTGCACAAAATTTGCCATTATCTTTAATCAAAACACTCGCTATAGAGGAAGTGTTCCCAACCTGTAGGTTGCATCACTCTATATATGTGAAGGTTCACGCGAATCATGGCGGAAAGAAAATAATTCCTGGAACTTTGCTTGTTTTATGGGACTTTCCTTATGAGGTAGGCTCTCCAATTTTTGTGAGGTGTGAATTCAAGTATTGTGTTTGAAATTTTGTGAGTAAAAAACATTAAAGAAGGATTTAAATATTCTTTTGAATTTTTTGTTGAAAATGTGGTTGATCTGGCGTTTGACAAGCTAATTTTGAACCTGCTTGACTTCAATGTAAACAAACTCTCACGCCTTGCTGGATGGGTTTCTATTTTTTGGTATGAAAATGCTAATTAAGAACAGTACTACATGATGTGAAAATAAAACTTCTGAGAAGATTACTTTAAGGAAGCAGGGTCAGGTCAAAGGTGAGTAATTTTGGTAAGAACATTTCGGCAAAATTAATAGAGTGGTGCAACCTGCATAACAGTTGATGCATGTATATCAGGAGTAGTAACTCGCGTGCTGTACAGTTACTATAGTTATAGTTAATAGCGAGTTACTATCCATGACAGATCAACTATACTACCCCCATACTATTGTAGTATGCTAAAGAAAACTCTTCTCTGTTGCATCATGTTTACAGACCATTGTATTGATTTCTATTGGAGACAACAATACAACCGGCGGCATAAAGCCAGTATGTACAGACCAATCGGATCACGCGCTCGTCCTTTTCCGTAACCGGTAAGAAGACTCGGACGTGGATCGGCGCAAGAACTGCATCAAATCGATGCATTTCTTCGCCGGAAGCACGCCTGTGGATGGAGTTAAAAGGACAGAACCGAATCCCGGTATAATGTGTTATTTATATTTTCAGCACAGATTCAGTTTTGGTATTATTAACGTCTTACTCACTCTAATACATAAACATGTTAGTGGAAAATGATAGTGGTAGAATACCTTAGTTATGTATGATATTTTAGATGCATCTGAAAGTTCACGTTTCATATTGTAACGTACGACTGTGACGTCATAGTTACATTTGTGTACACATGGCAACAGACTCTGATGGCGTCGATCCACATACGCATTCTCTCACCAGAGGGCGTGTTACGCAAGCTTCACATACACCTCTGTCAACGCTTGGAATCACGTGACAATATAATCACATGATAAAGTGTATAAACAATAATTCTTGGTTTCCTTTCCGTTTAAAAGTTCTGGTAATAAGTGATGACATCAGGCTCTTTTCATGGCCCACTGGCACTTTAAGTACATATTTATCATTGAGCTGTTTGTCTCTTATTTCACAAGTTTTATCGTATTTTTACAGCCTTTCTTACTTTTCCATGTTTACATTCAAATCTTCACCACGTGGATATCCTACATTCATACGTACATTACGAAGTAGTTCCAAATTTAGGATCAGAAAACGGCGATTTTAAACAATTTACAGTAAGCATCAATTTAATTGCACCAAAAACATTTCATAGTATGACTAAATATTTAGTCGAAAACATAAATGTTGGATATTAGAAACTTTTACAAGATTTCTGTAAAAAGCCGTTGACAGAGGTGTAGTGCGAGGAGCGCACGGAACTCTTGATAGAGAATGCCACATACGAGGTTCCTTTGTGGTTACGGTGATAGCCGAGTAGTTACGATTGTGTACAGATGTGTGCCTTACCAATTTTTCTTATGATTCCATGCATAGCTCTGGGCTTGTTCACTTAAATGTTTCTTAGCTTTACAAAATGACCCTGATCTAGAAAATACAATACCAAAATATTTGAATTCTTTTACATTTGTTATAATACCACCGTTGTAATAAAATTGCCTTCTCATTAATGGATCCTTTGAGAATATCAAAAGTTTTTTCAACATTAACATTCAATTTCCACTGAGTACAGTATATACGAAATTCATTTAACGCACATTGTAAATCATCAGCAGATGCAGTCATTATAACCGTATCATCTGCATATACATGTAGTAGAATTAAAAGTTTCAAGTACAACATAAGTTCCTCTTCAATTGAATTAATAACACTTTGTAGGCCAACTATGCCTTTCTCTTGTATAAAATTATTCAAGATCGTTAATGTACAAAGCAAACAGAAAGGCAGATAAATTTTCGCCCTGTTTTACTCCAACATTACATGCCAAAAAAAAAAAAACCCAAACAATTGACATACTATTTTCTTAATAATTGATTTAATTCCTATATACATATTTCTGATATAAGTAAGACATTGATACTGTTTGTAGTTGACTTATTCCACAGACCACTTCTCCACACAATGTAAAATGCCTGTTTAAAATAATAAATGTTAGGTTATGCAACCCAAAATCATTACATTGACTTTTCGCTGGGTTGAGGGACACACACAGTCGGGAGATTCGGCTTCATCCTTGCGGCGCCATATCAAAATTCTCTGGGTTGCACCCAAAACAACTTGACTTTCGTTAGAAAAGTTTTTGTCCCACTGACCATTCACATTCCAACTCACTTTACCCCTGTACCAGTTCAGTCTCTTTTTAAGGTTCGCTTCCCTTACTCTTACTTCTTGCCGATAAAAACATCGATGTGCTTGCTGTTCGTTGAGGTATTTGTGTAGGTCTGTGTCGGTGAAATCACCCATCGAGAGGATTGTACAATTTGTCCGAACCAGTTTCACTAGAGATTGTTCATCTCTGGGGTCCAGCATTTGTGGTCGCCCGCTTTGAGATTTGTTTTCTGTGCTTCCCCTCTTCTTTAATCTTACAATCAGAAACTGTTCCACGACGAATGTTTAGTGTATCAGCAATATGCTATCCCTCGTTCCTCATTAATAGAATATCATTTTTTCCTCGGACATCTTCAAAATCTATAAACAGTCTACTAAATATTGCGGACGCAATCTAACTTCCGGTATATATGTAAATTGGAAATTCCATGATACTAAAAACAGAGCAGACGATAACGAAGTTAAGATGTAAACTCACTCGGATCACCGGTCGATTCCATCTAATCTAGATGTAGGGTACCGGAATCTGCTGAATGGATGTAAACCATGCCTTTATTTCATCGTGTAATTTTTATTTGCCGCCATTTTGGAATTTTGCCGGTGACTTATTGCACGTATCTGTATACTTCTGATTTGTGCGAGTTTAGTTGATTGAAGTAAATCATATCATGAACCTGAAATTTGTGTTTGAGCCAATGAAAAAAGACCAGATCACTCTATAACAATACTGGTTTCCAAAAAGAGCATTTTTTCAGTATATGATACATATCTTTGGACAAAACATTGAAGGCTGCTTTGATTTTGTTGAATAAATAAAATGTTGAATCAGTGTACACATATACGTTCATACCAAGTATACCATTCCAAGTATAACCCATGAAAGCTAGAAAGCTTATTTCCAGTGGGGTCCTTTGATGCACATATGTTGGCGCTAGGGGTTCATGATGTGGAAGGAAACTGGAGTACCTAGAGAAAACCCACGTGTACTAGCTTGGAACCATCATACTTCTCACATACAACTACTGCCGAACACGGGGATCGAACTCTGGTCGCGGCGGTGAGAAGCAAAAGCGCTTTGGGTTTTTTTTGTTTTGTTTTTTATCTCTACGCTACCCGGACAGACAGGAAGCGCAGTGCATCGCGACTTCTCTTTGTCATGGTAGGATTTATAAACCAAATAAAATAAAGAAAGGAACGTGGGAGATGTTCAGTATTTTTATTTAAAAAATTACAGTCACTACGGAGTAATCCGTAGTTAAAATCAGTGTGTAAAAGAACGGCCTAATAGTTGGTATGAAAAACGTCAGACAGCAAATTACCCAATGGCAGGTTGTACTGGCAAAAGTAGATCGTTATAACAACCATAAAATTTGCGAAATGCTGACTTTAAAGTAATTCCACCCCCCTGTGATGTCATCAGATTTTGCAAAATCAAAGATTTATTTTGATTTATGCATGATAGGAACATAAATTTTGTTAGAGTCTTTTCCGATAGTTATTGTAAAAAAAAAAATTGTAAGATTAAACTAGTTCAAAATTGTAAGTTATAGATGAATAATCAATGATACGTTTTAAAATATTGAATCCAAGGGCAATAACTCTGTTTTTATTCTTTCTTTATAAAGTCTATTATGTGTTAGATTTCCTTTGTTTTTACAGACATTTTGTATATTTTTGTGAAGATAGTTTCATGAAATTGTTATGAATGATATTATATCGTCATAATAATCAGTTTGTATGAAATTTTGATAACGCTGTTTAAGGAAAATTGCAATTTTCTGACGGTGATATATGATTCTGTTTATGTACGTCTCGCATCTTAAAAAGTGTGATGATCTATGTATTTTATTTGATAATTTGTTAGTTTGAACTCTAATGAATGGAAATAAATACACTTTTAAAACTTGTATCAGATAAAACTGGGAGTATGGAGTTACCTTAAATGAGACTGTTGAAACCCTTGTGATAATGGAATATTGCTACATAAATGTGGGAAATTAACGATGGAGATGCTGAAGTCATCTCGTTTGTCATAAAGTTGAGTTGTTAGTTTGCTGTTAACATCTATGTTCAATAACATATCTAAATACAAAGCAGATGCTGAAGACTGTGGTGTATTTTATTTCTAGTTCATTGAGACATATCGAATCGACAGGTAATGAAAATGATTAGTATTAATAGATAAAACATCGTCGATATAATTATCTAAATGTCATGCTGAAGGATTGATAAAAAGACAACGATCAAAACAAAGAATTGAATCATTTTGTTCCCAAATGCTCAAGAATTACAGATAAAACTGATTTTTATTTTACAGATACAATAAATTATTCCATAAAGGGCAGATAACTCCGAAATTTCAATCACAATGCATACACATTTTTAAATTCCCTGCCAAATGCCGGTAGCTATGAAGTGCGAGCAATACGTCCAAACCATTATGACTTCCTTGATGTATACACCCATACTACTATAAAATACCATTATTGTCTACTTATAGACTCGATCAAGATAATCTCTTATTATCAATATGAAATATCATTAATATCTATTTATAGACTCGATCACGATATACCTCTAATTATCAATATGCACGGTTCTATGAGCACTGCTGAGTTTTTTTCAAAAATCTTTTTTTATATACCCAAACTGTACTCTGACGTCACAATAGAGTAACATGGAAAATAATGACTTTCGTGTGATGCCCCTATGGATACAATATCAGCAGAAGAGAAGCGTGCGTTTTCCACAAAATATACAAGGACAAGGTGCTCTCTGAAAATTTTCAGTATAATTTCAAAATTCTGACCGGATGATTTGCCACCATTACTTATCATCTCTCCAATGCTATTTATATATATAAAAAAAATTAAGTTCACACGATCAAGGTTATCCGGTGACCAGAGTAAATACAGGAACGGTCCGAATAAACAAAATTACAAAGTGAAGGTCAAACGGAAGCCTCAAGTGTCCGCGCTAACAGGAGAATTAATCACATCCGTGTGATGTAGCGAGTGGGCAAAATTTTAAATCTGACTTTTGTGCACTCCGATATTAACATAGCTGTATAGTGCCCCTCAATCAATACGATACATGTAGCTGTGCGTGTGTGCAAGTACTAATTCTACTAACGTAGTATCAATTCCAACACGCCATTAAATAGCCACACACACTTTAAACCTTGTAAGTAGAATTTAATCTTTAAAGGAATGTTGCACAACAACCTTGAGTAATCAAACACACACCATAAGCTGGCGGTCAGTATCGACCGACACGGCGATAAGGGATGGT
The DNA here is from genome assembly GCF_947568905.1 of Ostrea edulis. Lineage (NCBI taxonomy): Eukaryota > Metazoa > Mollusca > Bivalvia > Ostreida > Ostreidae > Ostrea > Ostrea edulis. Next base: position 20,303,478 of record NC_079167.1, on the reverse strand, counting down.
CAGTACATGTAAATACTCCGCAAACGCATGCGTTAACACTCGTCAGATCTCTGTGTGCAGCTTCTCTTTGATTCTACAGAAAACAAAAACACAGGCTCTCTACCAACATCAGTGTTCGTGTGTATGATTTTATGTGATGTGGAACTTACCGTGGCTGTGTGTCACCTGGACTCTTCATCAGGTAAGTCCCAGGTTAACCTTACCTTGATCAGCTGTATCTGGCGTTCAGTCAATCAAAGCAGCCGCCATACCCTCACAACTCTCAAACACTGCACGTTATAGAATGACCAGTTTGTAAGCATGTAAAAATGTTTGTGTAGTATGGGATATTTAAGATGTAAAATTTTATTTGCATAGATTTGTTTACTTGGAGATTTGTAGAGTTATTCGTTAAATGTACACACGCATAATGACGCAAGAAATCGCTTCTTTGAACTTTGGACTTCAATTTATTTTTGAGGAACATCTTGACTAGTACCTACTCCCGACGTGAGGTTTATCCTTATTTCAGAACATATATAGCATTGATCTTATTATGTTTTCTGATTCTTTTGAAATATGAAATTTAATTGCTTAATAGGCTTTTCTTTGTAACCCTGAGCAAGACTTAATGTAATCGGGATTATACGTTCAACAACAAAATACTTTTCTTTTGAACTTTCATTTAAACACAATACTCAGGTGTCGGTGGGATGAAACATATGTGAGCATTTCCACAAACCAGGTATGTCCAAAAAGAACCCCCAAAAAATCTATACAATAACAAGTCCTGTAAATTAGATGGAAGAAAAGGATAAATCCACGAACTTCCGCTGTGATTTTTATATTGTTTAAACGTGTATTATATAAGGTTTACAAATTAAAAAATAATTCATATTCTTGTAATTACACAAGTTTATTAGAACAACTTTAAACATTCTTTTTGTCTATTGGAACCAAGTTTTTTTCCCTATATTTATTGATAATACCTTACAATTCTGATCACTTATTGATATATTTTTTTTAAATCAGCATTGAAAAAAAATCATCTTGATAGAACTACTTAAAATTTAATGAGTAAATGAAATTTAAAACTATAACAGGATATAAATAAAAAATATTTATTTTAGGACTGTGTTACAGGTTTGAAGAAAGACCACTATCACATAAGCGTGTTGTTTGTGTAGTGACATCAATGAATAAATTACAGACTTAGTAAGGACGCCTGGATTGGAAAAGGCGCTTTGGCAAACTTTCTGTCCTTCAATGATAATCAAGTTTTGTCCTGTCACGACCTGGCGAAACAAACAGGGAACAGGCCGATGCTCCCAGAGCGGTAGTACCAAAGTACTGTTTCTGATCTAAATAATCAATTAAAAGAATAATTATATTTTAATTTAGATTTCGTTTTCTTTCAATTTACCATTGGTAAGTTTTATTAGATTGTGTGTCCTCTACGGGATGTAACATATGTTTTAGTCATGTTCTACCGAGTATATTTCATTAGATGAAGAAATAAGATGACACTTACTACAAAGTCCGTGTCTATGGAATTCTTCACACAATGTGAATACTATTTGATATCTCATGTAAATACTGCGACCAGAAAGAAAATGAAAATATTTATCATTTTGCAATGTAAAAGTATCTTAGAATCCCTCTTAAAAATATCTTTAAATCTATTTTCATACAGGTTTCGAAAATCTCTGTTTATTTATGGATATTCTGTTATTTCGTCTTACAAAAGAAACACATGTATTCAATGCTTTAATGATACCTGTCAGTTATCGTAGAAGTAGAAGAGAACGAGTTCGCAGGTGCGGCAGGTGCACGATAGTAAAAGACAACATCATTACTACTGTAACAAAACACATCCAAAACTTTCTTCTACCAGGCATCGAGGCCTTGTGGTCACCTGAACACGGCAGACAATTTCTGGATCTGACATTGAAGACAGTTCGCTAGATGGATTTGTCAATACATCCATGTGGTACCTTTCTTCTGTGTTCGTGTGGTGCCTTTTGACAATACTTGAGTGGTGATTAGAGTTGACTGACCTGAATAGATCGTGTGACAAAATTTTCTTCGCCTGTTTTATAAAAGATCGTGCGGCAATCATCACGTCTTCTGTTTCATCGTGTGGCAGTTTTTTCCGTCTCCTGTTTAATGATAGATTGTGTGGTAATTGTCTCGTCTTCTGATTTATCATAGATCTGTGCTCTTCTGTTTTTATCATAGATAGGATAGCGATCCCTTGTTTTATCATAGATCATGTAGCCATCTCGTTCCCCGTTTTATTGTTCTCATCATACAATTCTGTATTTCTTAAGGTGTTTTATTAATATTATATTGATGCCAGCAAAAACAACCCTATGTGCAAATTGCATTTTTTTTAAAAATTATTTCTGGGCTTTGCTCATTTCTTCTTGACCTTTATAAAAACAGCAGAAATCCAAGACCCTTTCCCACAAGTGACTGTGTGAACCGTCTTCATTCAAATTTAATAATTAAAGAAGCTGCAGCGAATTTATATAATTCAATTTACACTCTGTATGCTGGCCATCATCCGCAGTACAAGTCATCGCATTCTTAAGAGTATCTTTTCCCCATCTATATTTGATATCCCGCGGTGCACATTCTTAACCTCTACCACTTAGCCGGACCTCGTGCTGACTTCCATTTTCTTGTTGCTTGAGAAAAAGGAAGTGTTGTGTAGGAATGATTTCATCGATCTGAGGAGGGATGAAGGAAGTGTATATTGTAGGTTTGTTTTGACATATGATTTTGTAGTTTGCTGTTCAGTCTCTCTTCCTCCAAGAGGAAGTATATGTGCTTTAACGTGCAAAGCTTTAATTGCAAGATGCCTGCTTTATTTGGCTGCTTCTGATTTGCTAACGCAGAAATATGGTCGTTTTCGTTTACTTTCACTCACACAACTTGATATAGGGTGATATTCCGAGCATAATTTGGCTGTAAACATGAAAACTACGTAGACTTTTAAAAGATGATGAATTCTTTGTGTTAGTCGCAATGGAAGAGTTTTATAACCCCACTATAACAGTTTTACGAGTCATGGGGTTATGTATCATTTGGTTCAATCTACCCAAGTCAAACTGGTCAGCTGATTTCTTCTAGTCCATTATGTAAACTTCGGTATTGTTTAGATTTGATTTTCATGAACAAAGAATTAAGCATTGGCGTGAAACCACTTAGTTGATTATTGTTTGTTTATGAAATGAATACAAACATTTTGATGTATATCATACGAATTACATTGCATTCTAACTTGTTACAGGGAGTTTCAAACCTGACTAACAGAAACCAAGCCAGTTTGACTTCTCAAGAACCTTTTATGCCTCTCTTTACCAATACAATAGTACAATTAAACCTTCCCACAAAAGCCTTCTGTAATTCGTAAGAATTTCACAGGCTCTGTGTTTGTCATGTAAACTCAGAATTAACAATTGGGGGTCTTTGATCCCGCCCGTACAAATCTAACAACTTAAATGACTATCGCAATGTTACATAATTCACTAACATTCAGTCCCCTTTCTCTTCCATACAAGTCCAATAGAATTCTCTCATCAATCGTAAATTAGCTTATTACTGCTACACTATCATTTATCTCAATGGGGAAAAAAGAACCAATTTCTAAGAAAAGGGTTATGTCGGTTACAAATTTTTCGTGGGCTCAGGGAGATCTGCACCCGAGTATCCCCGGGCTTTATTTGTGTTGTTTATGCGGAATACATGGCGCGGAGTTGAAGGACGGGTGAGGCTAATCACGCGTTAGTTGACCATTTTCATATCTCGCTATTAAACCTAGGCTGTATATTTAATAAGTAATCTTATTATATTGCCTGTGTGCGGTGTTTGGGGTATTTTCGTTGACAACTTGGTTGTGGTTCTCGATAAGAGGGGTATCTGACCGCGAGCGAGGGGACGCGCGCGTTTCACTGTCACGAAGCCAAGCTGATAACGAAAGTGACAGACATTGTATGAATATTGAACAGATCCTGAACGTATACGTTTGTCGCGAAAGCTAATCACCCAGATTATTGATTCCATTTATTTTGTATGTTGATTTGTCTATCACTCAATTTTAACGAAGAGTGACCTCGCATCACCTTCATGGTGGAGAAATTTGTTATCTATGTTTGACTCGCCTTTTAAATACAACACATGTTGATTTATTTTCATGAAAGTAAAATGGTCAGGGAATAAATGACTTACATCTTGTTTTAAACCGCCTTGTTTACCTCGCTCAAACAAATGACCTACCTGAAAAACAAAAATTGTTTATGATGTCTATAAGTACTTGACAATACAGCGGGTATAGAGGGAGATTTGTAAATAGGACGGGAAGTGCTTTTGGAATCGTACTTGTTTGTGTTGATGTGTCTTCTGTAATGGTCACTTGACGGGAATTGATGGTAAGCGGCCAGTTACTGCATTAACAGGTAATCGAATCGTGCAGATTTCAGATACTGGACTGTAGAGGATTTCTTGTCATATCAAGGTTATCTCAATACTGAGTGGGTTATTGCCACTTGAAATACCAAAGACGAGAGGCAAATAACAATGGCTACAAACATTACCGTTCTTATTCTGAACAAAGATGAATTAATGTATAGAACCTGTTAGATCAATCTCGTTTTAACATCAATCAATTGATACTGGTTATGTTTAATACGTTTAAAGGAACATTTTCAATTTAGAAAAAAATATTACAGTAGAAAAAGGTACATTTAAAAAAGCACACTGTTTTAATTACTACTAAGTTGATTTGCACTAATGAGTTACCATGCACTGTTTTAGTCTCATGAAATTGCATCTATGCGTTACCATACAAATGCATCAATTATGTTGAATTATATTGATATATTATCATACAGATGTCTCCACATTAATTTACACTGTATTATGAGCTGAACATGCTGAATTATGAGATACAAATGTCCTTTATAACAACCTGCCATTGGGTCGAATGCTGTGTAACTTGTTTCATCGTTAGGCTGTTCTTTATATACTGATTTTGTCTACGGATTACTTCGTTTACCTGATCAAGATATAGGGCGCAAAGCGGGTGTGGCCGGTCTATATGTGATGTTTACTCCTCCTCGGCACCTGATCCCACCTCTGGTATGTGTTGGTGTCCGTGTTTGACCTACTCTGAGTTTTGTATTCTTTATGGGATTTATGAGGTTGTTCACTATTCGTTATCTTCACTTTTTTTTAATATCGCTACGGGTTTAGATCAACCTATTAAGTTTTCGGACATTGTGTTACATCATGTTCTCATAATTCAGGCCACATACCACGAATAAAAGATCCTTGATCCTCTTTGGGCTACCTTATGCAATGAAAACGATACACCTCCATTTAAAATGAATGGGCATTAGACGATGTCTGTTCAATAGGCCTGTATGTGTCATTGCTGTATACAATAGATATTGCTACCTTAATCCGAGGTAATTCAGCCGAATGACCATATCATTAACGATATGTATTATTGATGCAGCAATGAGTTTGTAATCAGGGCAGGAGTATTTCATCGCTGTAGGCCAATCCAGTCCTATTACAGTCGCATTCATTGAGTGGAAATACATGTACCTGTACACACAAAAATAATCAGGGGTAATTAAAAATCATCATAGGAAACAGAATTATGCCTTTATAGAGACATTCAAATGCTGTAGAGAAATAACAGCTGATTCAAGACATATTTGGTTAACTCCGTGTCGCTTTCACTGCTGGTCTGGAAAATCAGGTCGGTCTTGTGGGGATAGCAAAAATTTCCATCAAAGTATTCACCCAAGACAATATAGATTAATCTAGTTATACCCCCCGCAACAAGTTGTGGGGGGTATACTGGAATCGGGTTGTCTGTCTGTCCGTCCGTCTGTAGACGCAATGGTTTCCGGGCTCTAAAGCATTATCCTTTCCACCTACCGTCACCATATCATATATATGGACTACCCATGGGATGAAGATGTTCCCTGTCGATTTTGGGGTCCAAAGGTCACGCGCACTGGATATTGAAGTAGCAATATGGTTTCCGGGCTCTAAAGCGTTATCCTTTCCACCTACAGTCACCATATCATACATGTACATATGGACTACCCATGGGATGAAGATGTTCCCTATCGATTTTGGGGTAAAAAGGTCAAAGGTCACGCGCACTGGACATCGAAGTAGCAATATGGTTTCCATTTAAATTCTTTAACGGCTTTTTTCATCGCATGGAGATGCTGTGTTCCTAGATAATCCATTTCTCCCTACAAACGAGAATACCCAAGGTTTGTCATGCCATTTGTTTTTTACACGCAGAAAAGAGGTAGTTTATACCTATTACCAACACCCTTTGGGAGATTGGGGTAAGCGGGGGTATTCTTAGTGAGCATTGCTCACAGTACCTCTTGTTTAAACTGCATTTATTTCAAACAAACAAAAAATTATGATGAAGTACATACATGTATCACTAGAATTGTTGAGATTGGAAAACAAGCGCATATACACTTACACCAATTCCTCTCTCATTATTAGATGTAAAAAAACAACAACAACAAACAACAAAAACAGATTGCTTTAAACCAAATCTACAATTCTGTAATTTTTTTTAGGATTTAGTGTGAAGAAGCCACAGCGAGATGAGGACTTCCGGTGAGGAAGAATGGCGGACGACAACCTCAAGCAACTGCTTTCCTTAATTCTGATTGGCTACTTTACATCCGGGATACGGGGCGTCACCGTGTTCAAAGCTTGTGGAGGACGATTAACAGACCCCAAGGGTGTCATTCAGTCTCCTAACTTCCCCAAAGAATTCCCCACCCCTATCCGATGTGAGTGGGTGATCTATAACCCCCAGACTAGAAACACAGCCATCTATCTGACTCAGTTTTACCTCAAGGGATTTGTCAGTGTCTGGCAGTTTGAACATTACTCCAGCCAAAGAGAGTACATCGAGCCCCGCCAGCTTGCCACACTAAATGCCAACAGCGAAATTAAGCACATAGTCTCCAATAAACCGTATGCTGTCATTAGATTTGCAACCTCCGAAATAAATGACATCAATGTTCGCGTGTTAGACCACATTGTGGACGTGTACGGATTCAATATCACTTATGAATTTTTGGACCGGTCTTCCCCCCGCCTGAAGCGGACCTGTTCTGTTCGGGAATGTTCGTACCTAGGAAACTGTTACGCCAGTGCCGACTTTTCCGTCTATGGGTGTCACTGTTTTGAGGGATACCAGGGGAACATCTGCCAGTATGGGGAACACTGCGACCCAGCGAAGGGGATCAATCAGTGCAAGAACGGGGGAGAATGTCGGTAAGTGGCGGATCCAGCTCTTCCAAGGAAATGTAATTACCTGCGGGGCGGGGGGGGGGGGGGGGGGGGTCAGCTCACCAATGTATGATACAATATCGTGTGTGTACATGTAATATGAAGTTTCGATGCTTAACTAACAAAATACAAAGGGCCTGTAAAGCAGTGCAACCCTTCCTAACATGGCAACGATAGCAATCATGCGAACCAGAAGGAATTTCCATTCAAATTACCTTGAACTATATATTTTACTTTGAAGGAATTGCATTTTAATAGTGTAAGGCATTCTACCAAGTGAATTTTAACGTAACGCAAATGACACAGGAACAACTACTACTAGTTTACAGGTTACTTGTGCTTTTTCTTGAAAACCGATAGGGTTTAATATGTTTCATTCCAGATTCAAGTAAATACCTTAAATCTTGTACATACAGAATATGAACATTGTGAAATATCCCTTTCAATTGCACTTAAATAGAAAATAAAAATGAACCAAGAACTTGATGAAGATATTCCTGCAAGTCTGAAAAAAAATAAATATATTTTGCTTAAATCTGATGCACAAGGTATTTATATTTGGTACTATTTCGTCTATTAGCTTGTAATTTGTGGGTTTTTAAAAAAAAAAAAATACTTAGTACTCTCACATTACAGTTCTTATAGCGCTGTTAAATTTATTTTTACAAATAAAAAAAAATAGAAAACAAAACAAAACACAAAAAACCTTCAGTTGCTATTTCAACTGTGGTTTGCTATTATACTTAATATATCCTTTCTATGTATTTAATTATTCCTAATGGTTGTTTTAAATTATTTTTATATGTTATTAGGGTAATTATATCATTACATTAGGCGCTATATAATAATATTTATGCATTTAATTCTGACACTGAATATTTTATTCACATGTACATGTACATCGATTTTATATTATCTTTTCTCTCACATTTGTAAAGCGCTTTAGAGAACTAATGTTGATAGGGCGCTATATAATTCTTTTAATTACAATTACAATTAAGAAATTTAGAATCCCCCCCCCCCCCCCAGTGACCGCGACCTTTCATACGTAACCGTGTAAATGATCAGAACTAAGAACTTTAAACTATCTATCATTCCAACAAGACTAAGTAAGAAAAATACAGCTTGAATCTTGTCCTGGAGAAATTTTGAAATTTCCATACAATGAATTTAACATTCGTAACCTTGAACACCTTACTAAACCAATGCATCACAAGGTCATACTAGTGGTTGGTTCGGTACTGTATAACGTCCCTCGTGGGAATTCTTCACTCATAATGGCGAAGTCACCGGGCTGCAAAATTAAGGCCTATGCTAGACGCTTACGGCCTTTGAGCAGGAAGGGATCTTTATTATGCCACACCTGCTAATACTAGGGGCCTCGCTTTTTGCGATTTCACCGAAGGACCGCCATATTTGGTCTCCTTTTACGTCAAGCAATGGGTACTGAGGACCTATTCTAACCCGGGTCCTCACGAGATTCATAATATAACAACGTTAGTAGATACTTGTATTGATCGATACGTCCCGCCTGAGAATGTTTCACTCATATGGAGAAGTCACCATTCCGATGAAGAGCTACAAAATTAAGGCCTATGATCGGCGCTTGCGGCCTTTGAGCGGGGAGGGATCTTTATCATGCCACGGGGTCTCGGTATTTGCGGTCTTATAAGAAGGACCGATCCCATTTAGTCGCGAATACAACCTGTCATTGGATCGAGTGCTGTCTGACGTGTTTCATGCCGATTGTTAGGCCGTTCTTGGCACACTGATTATGACTACGTTTAATTCCGTTTACCTGATCAAGAGATAGGGTTCATGGCGGATGTGACTGGTCGATAGGGGATGCTTACTCCTCCTAGGCACCTGATCCCACCTCTGGTATATACAGGGGTCCGTGTTTGCCCAACTCTCTTTTCTGTGTTGCTTATAGGAGTTATGAGATTGATCACTGTTCGTTATCTTCGCCTTTCTCTTGGAACACGCTAGAGGACAGGTACTGAGGACCTATTCTAACCCGGAACCCCACAGGACGACTAGATGCTTAAGAAATTTTAAATATGTTTTAAAATAGATACTGAAAATACTTTTGATGCGTATGAAATTTTGAATTGATTGTATATTGTTGGATGTCTCTCTTGAGAATCTCTCACTGATATGGAGACGTCAACATTGTCGGTGAAGGGCTGCGAAATTTGGGCCTATGCTCGGTGCGTATGGCCATTGGACAGGGAGGGATCATTATTGTGCCACACCTACTGTGACATGGGACCTCGGTTTTGTGTTTTCCATTTTGAATTGAAATATGAATTCAATTTTAATTGACTGACGATTCGCCCAATAGATGATTCATTTTATTTATTTTGAAAATATAAGACATTTGATCATGCTTATTGATGTTTGAAAAGATAAGATTTATCGTTGCTTTTTATAGCCGTTTTGGTTACGAGTACAGACACCAATATAAATTGCATAAATGAATATTGATATTGTAATTCTAGGTATTTCTACGGAACTAATGTAAACATCTGTAACTGCACTAAAGGCTTCACAGGAAACATGTGCGAAGTTCCTCTGTCCGACTATCTTCCAGATGGTAAGCGGGTTATGGAAGATTTATTTTATATTCTCCCTCACTTTGTTCGTCCGAATATAAATTAATTAGATGCTAATTACCAAAAAACAAGAAACTATATAGTATAAGTAGGATGGCAGCTCGCTAGCACTTTATTCATCACTCGTAATGTCCTTAAGAAATATATCGCAAACAAAACTACTCATGTTAATACACATCAATATATACACAGATTAATGTCATCTGATAAATGGTTACTATCCGCCATAGAAATATTGTAAAATTTACCTGTACGTAGAACTAGCGAGCGTGCTTAGAATGCCGCACAAACACATGTTCGCCTATTTATATGCCTTCACCACGTGACCAATACAAATGATATTCGAACCCGACTACCTATAAAACACCCGCATATAATTATAATTATTTACCAAAAGTTTAAAAGAACTACTGGTGGTAAAGAGGACAATGCAGTCATTTATTATGAAGTTTTGTCCATATATACCCGTTAACATGCATATGAATTAAAGAAAGTCCGAATTTAGAGCCATTGACTATGTACACTGTCCGGTTTCAGCTTGCGGTTACCTGGGTTGTGGACAGACTTGTATTGACGACCAGAACGGTAACAAACAGTGTGCATGTTACAAAGACTTCAGGCTGAATTCCGACAATAGAACGTGTTCACATATAGGTAAGCCACTCACCTGGCCAAGGTCATTGCAGTGTGTAACTGTGATAAAATGGTCAGCCAAAACCACGTTATCAAAATATTTATTCATTCAGAAAAGTAAATTGTAATGAATGGCATGGATCAATGATCGCTTTTGACATTTGGCGAATCTTTTTAGTTTTACTGTGTATACTTTACAGATCGAAATCGAGTTGTTGTTACCATGCGACCGACCGACAGCTACCTCAGGTCAATTTCCCGAACCGGAAATGACGTCACATTCAGTGAATCACAACTAAACAAAGTTTTCCAAGATGTAAGAAATTTTGATAATTTGATCAACAATATATATTTAAATTGTATATGACTAATACAATTGGTTTTGAAGAAAAAGACTGAAAGAAAGGGACTAGTACTGGTTCACGAATTTTTATGTTTACAAACAACCAATGAAATGATAATTTTGTAATTTAAAGCATTTTAAATTTTGTACAATCACAAATTTACCTTTTAAATGACACATTTAACTTTAAGACTACTTTAAATGTGGTATATGTAATATCCAATTATTTTTGAAAACTTTGTTAACAATAACATACCCCAATCTTTGTTTACACAAAAAATAATAAACTCTCTACAATGAGCTTCTGTCCTAATGTATAACCTTGATATTTACTGTCAAACCATTTAAATACATTAGACAGTAGATGTTGATCATTAGAAGTGAAAATAAAATTTGGGGGGGGGGGGGTGGAGGGTCGTGAATCAGTCCCTTTAATTAAGGTGTTACTTATCTTTAAGATTTTATGCATATGTAATTTAGCATGAAATAATCTTTTATATTATATTAGCTAATATCACGGAACTGGCTTGGATTTCTCAACAAACTTAAGTTTGAATTTTCTTTTATTTGAACAGTCAAAATTTGAGCAAAATCTCATATTTCGGTCCAAGTTTGGACTTGGGTTTCTTTCGAGAAACCCAGGCCTGGTGTGCTAACAAATTGAACATCATGCATATTATTAAGCGCGTTATGAAATTTCCCAGCACATTTTTGATTTTTACATTGAAGGAGAATAAGGAAATTAAAAAGAAAAAACTGGGATTATTGAGCTACAATGGTCTAAACATGACCTTTTTACACTTAGAAATGACTCGAGATTTGTCTGTTGGTATCAACACTACATAAGCAACACACATCAATCATGACATCAAATAGATATATAATCATGCCTTCTAAGAATACAGATAAAAAAGTTTAATACTAGTAATGAAAATAGATAATGACCTTTTTGCACTTGATATACGAAAAAATTCATGATATCAAATTTGAGAGTTTATAAGGACATATTAGGAGTAATATCAATTTCTAAAATTTCACATAATTTTCAAGGTCTTGTCTTCAAATATAAAATGGAACTAAAAAAAAAGTGGGGATTAGAGATAATGTTTTAAAATTATTTAGTGATAATATTGATTTATTATACAAAATATGTAGTAAATGATTTAAACTTTTTAAAGAATCAGTGCACTGTTTGAAAAAATATATCAACCAAATCAATGATTTACAACACAACATTTGAACTTGTTCCAAGTTTCAACTACTTGTATCATAAATTATAAAGTGAAATACACATATATGTATAGAAGTATAACAGTAGAGGATATATATTGGATGAAACAGAAACTGTAAAATCGTGCAGATTTAGAACTTTTTGATTAATCAACCCGTCCGCCACACAAAATAGTCCCTGCCAAACCCTTTCATAATTTGAATCGACACAAATTTTTTTTCAACTGGATAGGGTTCAGCAATAGACGTGTGTTAGGTTTGCACCAATGGGATCAGTATTGATCCAGTAAATACTTAGTTGTAGCATCCTGCGCAGTTGTGCTCAAAACCACAAAAATCGACGCTGCTTTGAACCTGTATATGAAATTGATAGAACAACAGAAGCTGGATCGGTCTACTCAGTGCCGATATTGACTGGTTCTTAACACGATGAAGCGGTGTTCTGTGGCTCTCCATACATGGCTTAGTCGCTGTTTTTTCTCAGATGGAATGACTGGGGTGGGGGCAAGAATGCTTTCATTTTTATTGTGGAATTAAACACAAGGCTTGCAATGCAGTTTAAAAGAAAACACAGTGGAATGTTAATTGTAGTATATGTATATCGTACTAACTTCAGAGCTCAGAAATAAGATGTTTTATAAGGGATCGCTGTAATTCACTAAACAAAAGGTATTACCATAGAGGTCATTGTACTAGTATCTTTAAAAAAAAAAAAAGGATAAATATAGGTGTGGTATGTATTATTTCAGATTCAACTCAGTCTCGCAAACATTGACATCCACACAATGACGAACTTCAGTTTTATTGGATTCAGGTATGGCAAACACTGAATAATAATTGTTTTAACTTTATGTGATTATGCAGCACGTGACTGTCTATGAATCTATCCTGTTATGTACGTAGATTTTTGTACGTTGACTTCTTCTTTTTTTTTTTATGTATTACAGCCCATCAAACTCCCAAACCTTTGAATTCCGTTTCATTATCGAAGCAACCGACGACTCCAAGATGGAGGACTTCAGAAACACTCTCGTGGGGCGAGGATACGTGGGAGACATTCCCTTCTACAACACGTCATTATCAATCCGAATCATCCCAGGTACAATCAGATACAATACCCTTTTACAATAGGTAGCAGGGGACAGTTTCGCACTATAGGCCCGGTCAACTTTTTCAAAAAATGGAATTACCCCGTATTTGAAGTGATATTACATGTGTAAAAATGTATACAATAATTTTAGGATGCATGTCAAATGTAGCTGAGTGCTTAGTAAAAATGTTGATATACAACATGTAGGTGTCACCATGATTCCTAGCATATAGATGGGTGCAAATACGAAACTAAGACACGTGGTCAGTTGCTGAAGAAATTCCGGTGAAAACATGCAGGGTCTAGCAAAAGGTCTGTAGCTGTGAGGGAAGGTGGATGTCCCCATATGAGAGGTAGATTTTTGAGAAGGGCAGATAGGGTTCTTGATTGTGCACAGTGTCTAAATCCCCATGTTTGGTACTGTGATGGTGTGGGGGTGGTGCGGATTAGCCCAAATGAGGGGAAATCAAAGCAAAAAAGGGGAACCTGCTCAGAGCATGTTTTGTGCACCAGCACCAGTATTTATAGATTACATGTAATTTAGGGTAATAATTTATTAACTACACTAATATGAAATACAAGTATGGACATAAAAGGGAAATATGATTTTTCATTAGTCTGTCATAATCTGACTTTGGTGTATACCCCCTATCCACATGTTTCAAAACCAAAGAAACTGTCCCCTGCCACCAATAGGTTATTATTAGTCCGAATCATCCCAGGTACAATTAGATACAATACCTTCTACAACACGTCATTATTAATCCGAATCATCCCAGGTACAAACAGATACAATACCCTTTTACAACAGGTTATTATGATAAGTCTGAATCATCCCAGGTACAGTTAGCCTGGTGCCCTGGCCTTCCCCAATCTCTACCCAGAGTTGTCGTTCCTTAAGTGAGTGTAAGGAACGATGACTCTGGGTAGAGATTGGGCCTTCCCATTTGCGGAGCATTATGGGAAGGTCAGGGCACCAGGCTAAGGTACAGTTTGATACATTACCTTCATCAGTCCGAATCGTCCCAGGTACAATTTCGCACTTTACTTCGTTACCAGGGCCGTAAATTAACCTTCAATTTGGAGGAGGCAGGAAATTAGGCGGGGGTCTGGGGGCCGCCCAGACGCTGAGCACATTTTGTGCACACTGAACACGTTTCGTGCAAAATCCTTGATTCTAGGGCCTTCTAAGATGTTACTTGACTAACTCATTCTAAAAGAAAGATTTGGAATGCTTTTTAAGGGAGGTATCATGTTCTTAGTTATTGGAAACAACATAAATTCTAATGAACTTTAAATTTTAATTTTTTCTGGCTCAAAAGTTGGAGGAGGCAGCTGCCTCCTCCGCCTCCATGTAATTTACGGCCCTGGTTACTCTGTCATTCATTCTCTCACCAGAGGGCGCTTTACGCAAGCTTCACATACACCTCTGTCAACGCTTGGAATCAAGTGACAATATAATCACATGATATAAACAATCATTCTCGGTTTCCTTTCCCTTGACAACTTCTGGCAACAGGTGATACATCAGGCTCTTTTCATAGTCCACTGGCACTTTAATAAGTATATATTTACCATTTAGCTGTTTGTCTCTTATTTTACCAGTTTTATCGTATTTTTACAGCCTTTCTTACTTTTGATTCCATGTTTACATTTAAATCTTCACCACGTGTATGTCCTACATTCATACGCATTTTACGAAGTAGTTCCAAATTTATGATCAGAAAACGGCGATTTTAAACAATATACAGTAAGCATCAATTTAATTGCACCAAAAACATATCGTAATATGACTAAATATTTAGTCCAAAACATAAATGTTGGATAATAGAAATTTTTACAAGATTTCTGTAAAAAGCCATTGACAGAGCTGTAGTGCGAGGAGCGCACGGAACTCTGGGTAGAGAATGCTCTGTCATTATGCAAGTAATTTTGACACACACACTCTCCCACCCACCCCATGTATATATATATATATATATATATATATATATATATATATATGGACAAACAGGCAAATCGCGTAAATGGACAATGCTTTCATTGTTTCAACATGAAGTCTTCAATCGTACAATGCTTGACTTGGTAAGGTTTAGAACAGCTTTCTCTCTTTATAAACTATTGGGATAAAATCGTTTTCACTAGTGGTTTTTAATTAAAGCTTAAATGGACAAAGCATTCATTGTTTCGACATGATGTTTTCAATCTGTACAATGCTGGAATTGGCAAGGTTTAAAACAGCTTTCTGTCTTTATAAACTTTTTGGTTGAAGTCGTTTTTACTTGTGGGCTTGACTTATTTATTAATTTTATAAATTGAGGGGACATGGTACGTAATCTGAGAATCTGAAACCTTTCAGTGATGTACCTAATAGAAGTAGTGACAACGGAGGAAGAGCACGATTCCTTCTGGGGTGATGAATATATCAGTTACACCATCCAGGGCAAGTTCTTAACCATTTCCTGTCTCGTGCGGGGATCAGAGAACACAACCTTCCGGTGGTTTAAGGACGGAATGTTGATCGACATGAGCATGGCGACCAGACAGGGGTACCAGACCGTCATCAATTCGAGGCTGGACGGAACAATCCGCTCTGTGTTGTATTATGGGAGTGTAACAGCATTCGACAGAGGTAAGCTTCCTCAATGACAGTGGCAGGGACGTCAAAAGTAGCAACAAGCGCATTAAATAACGTGAATATTGATAATTAGCATCATCGTCACCTAAATATAGTGCACTGGATGATATCGTAGCAAGTACTGACTTTAAAGATGTGAATAAATAGGCTAGATGCATGCCCAAATGATTGAAAATAATTTTCAAATAAAAATAAACGGTATGTATGACATACACACGTGATCTAACATAACTTGCAGAATGTTATCTTGTTTATTCGTGTAACCATGACGAGGGGTAGAAAATACACACTTTTTATCGTTTATTTTGGTTTTAGCCGATTGGTGTTTTTTTTAATTTGTAACAACGCACAAGTCTCAACAAAAACAAACTTTGCAATGAATGACAAAAACGTATCATTAAGTAACATCGTATGGTTTGTGAAAGAAGTTTTGCTCAAGACAGATAACAATGGTTGAAAGCTGAATCACTCGGTACGCGGTGGAATAAAAGACAGATCCGTCGATGTAAAACTATGGATTAGCCTCAAAGAGATAAACGCGTTTTGTTTCTTTGTTTTACGTTTTATTCAAGAATGATACTTAACCAGGATTAAATGAGTTGCCCTAAATTTTGATTGATAAATGGCGCTCAAGGCCGTTGTAATAAAGGGTTTTTTATTGTCCCAACGCCTACCATGAAATGGAACCTCAGTTTTTAAGGACACGTGACATTCAATTCTATTACCGGGAGGTTAGAAAAGGAACAAACACTACCTATTATAGAACCTTCTTATGTTTGTCATGGGGCTGTAATCGAGAATCGAACTCTCAGTTTCGAAGTTAATGCCCAGACCATTCAGCTGAACATGCATGTAGGCTAAACATGTTTTGGAAAATTGTGATAGGTTATTGAGTAATAATAACCATTACATTTAGAATTAAGGTGATCAAATGAATCATTTTTCAGGTGAGTACACTTGTGAGGCTAGTGATTATGGAATATCGCAGAATAAATCGGACCTCGTAGATGTGATCACGACTCCCATGGTGGATATCGACCCAATGTCGGATTACGTCCCATTCCGCGGATCTATCCGGATCCGGTGTTTGTCTTTTGATCCAGACGCACCACAGTACCACTGGTACGTCAACGGATTTCTCATCAAAAGGGGGCGTTCTGACATGATCCCGGAAACCCTTCAGCCGGCCGGTTCTCAGCTTTATGTACGCAGTTTGCAGACACGTTCGGTATTTACTTGCAAAGTCGCTAATGCTGCTGGAGCTCAAAACGTCACAGCCGATATATATGTTCAGCCAGGTAAGCTTATTCACCAAAAAAAAATACTTCGCTGTCCATTCTTTATTTCACTTTTAGCTTTTCATGTACATGTGCTCTTTTTTGGTCCATTTATGACTTCTTTTCACAGCCAATCGAGCAAATGATACATGTCCCCAACAGTGGTACAAAAACATCATCTGGGCGGAAATGGCTGGAGGACATTACCGGAAGGAGCGATGTCCGGCGGAGGCAGAAGGTGAGAAATCATTGTTTCTCATTGATACTATGAATAGATTATCGAAGACAACTCGTGTTCAGGTGTTTTATATTTGACCATACTTTGTACAGATTTTCAAAACTATATCCCCATTGACACAGGTAAGCTATGGAAGCCCTTTCTGTGTATGACCTTGAAAACACTACTCCTTCAGGCAGTGGGCGTGTACCCCCATGTATTCTGGTGTTGAGGATGTTGTCATTGTATCACTATCTCTGCACTGTACTTAACAACATATCAAATGTCGTCAAATCTATATGTGTTTCAGTGACTTAACTAAAAATTGTTTGAATTGTTTTGATTTCTGTATAATTCAATTTCACTTCTGACTTTAACAATGTCCTTTTTATCGTATACACTAAGGTCTCGTTAAGTCGTGCCATAAGAAGTTCGGGGAATTATGGCTTCTGTATTTTAATAATCATTGCTATGACAATATTGCTCCGCGTCATATGAAATCCCTGCTTTCATTAGAATTATTCATCTAACTACAGCAAATGCCTTTTACTAAATCAGATTCCCAGTACGAGGAATGAAAGTATTTTCTACTTATCTTATACGGTATAAAGTGACTCGAGACAGTTTACACCTTTTTAATAAACCGTTAAACCACATCGCGATTTATAATGCGTGGACTGTCCCAACTTCCTTTATTTCGTCTAAATGAGTATAGATTACTTTCATCCCTTAAGTACAAGTTGTTTTTATGGCGAATATAAAAGCAATCCCCATAATACAAACTACCTAGAAATGCCAAATGATACTTTGAGAAATGAAATACAAATGTACATTGAATCAGCATAAATATTACAAACAAATCATTGGTGAATGTAGTTATATATATAGCAATATTTAATACATATACATCCCTATATCTATCAAAATATGTATTTATTGTTTCATAATATTATATATATGTATATGTTTTGACTTATTCAATCAACACGAATGAGCCAACTATTTGCAGATTTGCACTTTTTCACGTTTGGTGGATATTGCTTAACGACGAAACTTGAAAGAATTGTGTTTACTTCCAGATTTTGAGATTAAAATCAATTTGATATTTATATTCTACAAGTATATGATAACCAGGTATGCATCTTTTACTAATATTTATCTGTGAAATTCCAATCGATAAATGAATATTCACAGGATTTGTAACGAGAAAATGCCGATGCCGAGCTGAAGGAAGGAAACAGGCGTGTTCGTGGGAAGAACCCAATTTTTCAATGTGCCAGTCCGTTAGTCTAGTTCAAATATACGACGAGGTACATTACCGCAGTTCCTAATTCAAACGTTGCAATTTTCATTACTGGAAATTTGATTTGGATTCCATGAAAATAACTGTACAATAAAAGTGATAAAACTACCTGTTTCTATTTCAGATGGAAATCATGCGGCTGGGATACCGATCATCTTCTCTACATAACGTGTTCGATAAGCTTTACCGGTATGCCACGAAGCCCCAGAACCGGATGTACTCCGGTGATGTTGAGATTGCCGCAAACGTATTACTAAAAGTCCTCCATCACCTCGCCAACTTACCCTCTCTGTCTCATGATGGATCTAAAATCTCATTCGTGGTATGTCATTATTGTTATTATCATCATCATTGTTATCATCATCGTCATAATTATCATTGTCATCATTCTCAACATCATCATTATCATCATCTTCATAATTATCATTGTCATCATTCTCAACATCATCATTATCATCATCTTCATAATTATCATTGTCATCATTCTCAACATCATCATTGTCATCATAATTATCATTGTCATCATTCTCAACATCATCATTGTCATCATAATTATCATTGTCATCATTCTCAACATCATCATTATCATCATAATTATCATTGTCATCATCATCATCATCATCATATAACCATCATAAATTTGGTCTTTCTAAATTTCTCTTTTTTCTATCTTTAGAACGTTGTATATTTGTTGGACCAGCTTCTGACAGCTATTTCCAACGCAACAACGGAGGAAAAGGAGGTTCGTTGCATAAACATCAATTAAGATTTCTTTCGGCATCTAGGTCCTTAAATATAAACTATTGATAACAGCATGTTGAAGCTTGATATTGGAATAATCGTGAAAAAGTGTTCTTCAAATGCCCACAATAGTTCTTTGGGCTCCATTGATCCTCTTCCTTCAACTACTGACCGTTCTCTCTTAAGGCTGTTAGTTTTGGAGGCAACATGGTGGGGATTCTGAACGCCTTGACCAGCAACTTGTCCAGCTACCTAGAGTTTTCTCCCCACACAGAGATTTCGTCCGACAACATCGGTTAGTTCAAGGCATTTGTCAATCATACGTTTTACAGGGAAATGAGCCCGAAAGGACATTGCTATGCAGACAAAGAAATAATATTTTCCTTGAATTTGTTCAATATATAAAATTTGATTTTTCGAATTTCCCGCCGCTAAGGAGGCTTATATCTTATATTTGTCTTGGTGGCGACGTTGGATTTATTCAGGTTTCCAGTCTTTATCAAATAGTTGGGTAAACAAATAATGACATAGTAGATATATTTCTTAACTGAAGGGCGAAGGTACATGGCAGTACGGTGTGAGTTTTTTGTGAAGTATGATATAATGTAGCTGTCGATTTACCGAGTCTTACTGGCATAACCGTATTCGTTTGCTATTTCTTCTTTTATTGGACGAGTGCCTTAATACTGCTAAATTTACGGTCAAAAGTGAACGTACATTTATGAAAGTTGAATCAGGCACTGGCCAATCCGTAAGATCGTAAATATGTTAAGAGAATATATTAAGGATTTTTATTGCAATATCGAAGAGAGTATCCTTGACGTGCATTCAGTGTGTCAATAAATTTGGGATAGAGGGATCAACCTTCTAGGTGTTCTATGCTTTTGAGAAGATTACCTTCCAGTAGTGGTTTATTTTGACACTCAAATAAATCTACCTTTCTTTAACAGTGCTGAACCATAACAAACGATAAAACACACTGCAGTAATGTCTTCCTGTCATTTTCGTTATATTACGTATACAAACTACCCTTCAAAGTAATTGACAACGACGGCAGAATTGGAAACTTGAAATTCAGTTATTTGAGTACGTCGAATATGTATAGAATTAATGGTTTTTATGATTTAAAACAAACAAATATTACAGATGTGAGATTTGGAAGCAGTTTAAACAAGCTTGTTAAAGTTTATACAGCGAACGAAGAAGGAGAGTTCGTGTCTGAAAATAAAGGTAGGGTGTTGGAAAATACTGTAATGAACAAAATCTGGATAAAATTATAAAGTACCTTTAATCTGCGACCAGCACTTGTTTACACTGTACATTACCTTCCTACATTTGTTTACTTTATTTGTTTACAGACTACCCGGTGATATTAATTTCACTGCGAAATTTGAACGAAATGTTTCCTGTGAAGATAACGGGGTAGGTCTATAGCAGTGGTAATGAGATTCTAACGTAAATAACACTGTCATTTTATATATCGACAGTTACAAATATAGCTGTAGTTCATGGACAGCTCAGCTAATGTGAAACCCGGCTTTAATTGTTTTTACAGAAAGCATTACTTGCGCACTGTGACAGATATGTATGACGCCAGTCTTTTTCCCAGTGAGACATTTGCAGCAAAACGTGTTACCGGAGATATCAAAATCCCGCTCAACACACTCGTACGTAACCAAAAAAATCGTCTGTCACATTTGTTCAATCCGTTATAAGATTAACTGTATATCACAGTGGCGGATTAGGGGGGGGGGGTCGGA
Source organism: Ostrea edulis (assembly GCF_947568905.1). Classification (NCBI taxonomy): domain Eukaryota; kingdom Metazoa; phylum Mollusca; class Bivalvia; order Ostreida; family Ostreidae; genus Ostrea; species Ostrea edulis. The sequence goes on along the minus strand of NC_079167.1, from coordinate 20,282,305 downwards.
ACCCACCCCGCTCTTTTTTTTTTTTTATATACCACACCCAAACCTATAAAGGATCTGGTGACTATAAATGAAAGGAAGAAGGAACAAGAATTTCAGTCAAAAATGCTTTGAAATGCACCATTTTAAATCAAGCTTTTTAAACTCTTTTTAAAATTTTCCCAGGGGAGGAACAAGAATTTCAGTCGAAAATGCATTCAAATGCACCATTTTAAATCAAGCTTTTTAAAATTGGGTTAACCCCCCTCCCATGCCCACCCCCTTCGGGCCTCAACCCCCCAACCCCCAACCCCAACCCCCCAACCCCAGTAATGTCTAGATCCGCCACTGTATCATACGTCACACTGGAATAAATTTTGTTATCAATAGACAATATCTTTTTCATAGGTTTCCGTTAAAGATTTTCATAAATTCAGATGTCTCTCTCTGGAGAAAGATGAGAGGTAAGTATAAAAAAAAAACCAAAAAAAAAAACAAACCCGCTGCGTAAGTTACTATATACCCATTGTCGTAACGATAGAAACTAAATTGAGGAATTTTACATAGATCCAGGAAAAATGAATGGAGGAACGAGAGCTGTCAGTTTGTGTCAAGCACTGAAGCCTTTATCACGTGTCATTGTTCACTTCCTGTCAAGTTACACGTGGTCGGCATCTATCAGAATGAGACGGTAAAGTTTTGAATCAATTTTTTATTGGAAGTGAAATTTTCGACATTGAAACTTTTAACTGGATCTCTTGTAAACTCTAATGTTGCAGATTGACATTCCTTCCATTCCGAACAACAACAGACTGCTCTTGGCCGGCTGTATCATCGCAATGTCCGGTCTAGCTGCCATATTCATCGTCATTCTCCTCTACTGGAGGTAATCTCGGGGACCAAACATTATCTTTATAATCCATTACAGCTGGTACTAGTATATTTGTATGGCTTTTCCTTCCACGTTGTTTGTGCCTTGCTTTCATTCGTTCGTCCATTCTGTTGCCTGTTGGCACTTTTCGTTCCAATATGTGAAGTCTAGAATAAGCAAACCATATGTCGGTAGTATATGCTACGTCCAGAACTTGGTTTGATGACCGCCTCCTTCAGCCGCGGTCGATGCTATGTTCAGGGCCAGGGTTAGGACTGCCTTCATTTTGTAAATATACGGCCATATATTGTAAAATTATTTCTGAATTACGATGTATTCTGTGAAACTTGTCAGGTGATGATCCAATTGAATTGAAAGGTCTCTAATGGGAAGATTTGTTCTTGCTCATAGTAGGTCACGATGGCCACATCCGAATCACAAGACCGTTTCATGCACTCAGCTTGGCCCACGATTTTCTCTTGGGGTTAATGTATAATGACTCTAAACTAGGTCCTTGTGTATGAAGTTTTTTTTCCGTCATCGTAGCAAAGGGGAATAATACTTGCATATGTATGCAGGAAAACATTCACAAATATATTAGGAATCCCGGGAATTCACAAGCTGGTGGCAGATAAACCGTGAGGTTAATTTGTTTAAGTTGTTGTAATGCGCATCGTTAGGTTAGAAATCAATTTATAGCCATTATGTGCATACAAGCAAGCTTTATCTTATCGTGGCTTGCTTCTTGCAAGATGTACAAAATGCTTAAATGTAACTGTAGCAAAGATGTTTTGCCACTTCAGTTGCCCATTAGCGAACTTCTGTTAACAAGTCTTGAAATAATAGTTTACTTTCACTGTAATAAATATACTTCCAATTATGTCATGGCGGTGTCGCGTGGTTACATTTATAAATACATTTATCGTGTGATATTAATATCAATCCATTGAATTATTACATTCTACTTTCCTATGGTTACCTTCATTTACTACATCAATTGTCAGAATATCAATGCATATAATATCATTCTGCTTCTGACGAGTTGGAAATTAAAATGAACAGATATCCCTCGCAGTGAAACTGATTTTCATAATTTTTTTTGTGCGAAGACTACTCTATTGGGGGTGGGGGTGTCTTTAATGAATTTTTATTTCGTTAGAAATGAATACTTCATGCAGATACACATTTTTCTTTGCAGACGGTTATCCGGAGAGGAGTACCTGGTATACCTGAATTTTATTTTTGTGTTGAGTTGCTTGAATGGTGTATTCATCATGTGTTTGCATCAGTCCGACATTGAGGTAAACATAATAAGGACACACTCATTTTGTATTTGTCAAATGCTGTCTGCCGTGTTTCATACCAATTGTTTGGCCGTTCTTTACACAAGGATTACGCCGTTTACCTGATCAAGAGATAGGGATCACGGCGGGTGTGACCGGTCAACAGGGAATGCTCTCTCATCCTAGGCACCTGATCCCACCTCTTGTATATCCATAGGTCCATGTTTGCCCAACTCTTAATTTTGTATTCTTTACAGGAGTTATGAGATTGATCACTGTTCGTTATTTTCACCTTTTCATGCTGAGATAAGCAAATTAAAGGTACGGGCATCTTGTCTAGTTGTATTAAAGTGACTGCTTATTGCTCGGTATTTAAAAATGAGAGTCGCGAGTCTTTTGGATGAGACCTTTCAGCCGCACTTCCTTGTTTCGAAAGGCGTTGGCGCTATTTAAAACCTTCACGGCCACATCTCTGAGTGCCGTGTGTAGTTGTAGGTCTGAATCATTGCTACCTTGAAATCTACAGCTTTTAACGTCTCGATATGAGTGAAAATTCTTGAAGGAAAGAACCATACAAAATATTTACGGTGAAATGTTAGATATTATTGATGGGATTTTTTTTTATACAAATATTTGAATTGTAAATGCTTGGTGGCGGCACGTTCTATAAGTGTTCAAGTGGTTTCTTTGTATAACTTTTATGTGATTAAAAGAATGCGTCATTTGCGGGTTTTTTTTTTCAATTTCAGGTTATATGTACGATCGGAAGGATACTGGCGTTCTTCCTTTACACGGCAGCTTTATCGTTTTTATTGGTAGAGAGTTTCCATAATTTCATTGTGGTTAGCAAAATATGCAAAACTGGAAAACACTGCTGGAAATACATGATGTTTGGATGGGGTAAGACCCAAATGCTAGACGATTTATATACTGTCTTGAATCTGACTTGTTGTCATGTTGTGAAAAATTGGAAGACAATTATTAATATTTCAGTGAAAATGTATCCCCACATATTTCTAATACGTCGGATATTTTAACAACATTTCATAAGATTTTTTGTTAGAGCAAATCCTTTAAGCTTTCAACTGTTACATGTACCAATTCTCCTTTCTTTTTACATCGTATAAACTTTCAACTGTCAACAATTCTCTTTTTCTTTTTACAAAAGGGTTTCCAACAGTTCTTGCAATATTTTTTGCTGTTGCCTCGAAAATGTTTGGTTTCCCAAGCGAGGGTTCATTCATGTGAGTATTATGAAGACTTAGCTTTAATTATTGAACTGAGTACAATGTAATGTCTCGTTAGTTATCAGCGATGTAACATGCCTCAAAATGGAGATTTTTTTTTGGTATTTCTTTTATTGAATTAATTTCAGGTGTTGGTTACAAAAGAGTCATTGGTCATTTTACATGTTTTCCATTCCTTTTGCCATCATAACATTTGTAAGTGTTCTTCGAAAGATATTCTTCAACATACATCTTGTACAGTTTTATCTTATTTGTTGTAATTTTTAATTAAAGTATGATAACATAATATAAAATAAAGGATCGCAATGAGGAAATTATCAACTTTATTTGTGTTGGTTCCCATATTTTTGTTCCTAACTTTTAGATGATCATTGTGGGGTTTTCAATCTTCTTTCCGTGTTTCCTTCTACTAGGTGATATTTGTGTTCAGTGCTTTAACACTCAAATCCACAACTGTAAAATCTGACGAGACAGCGGAACGATACACAAGAAAATCACTGTATGTATAGAATTGCATGAAGAGAAAATACGTTACATAATTTTCAGATTTCGAAATGAATTCTCTATTACTGAGAATTTTTTTTTTCAGTTGTAACTGCTTTAAGACAGTTATCTTGCTGTTTGTGGTCGCCATTGATGCTTTCTTACTTATGGACACACCCCTACATCCGGACTCGTTGCAGCTTATATTTTTACTTATCTGTAAAACTGCTATGGTATGACTTTGTTCAGCAACTATAGAAAAAAATCCATTCTACCTCAGTCGTATTATGTCTTATTGAAGCTTGTATTTCTCTACGATAATGATTACATAAAATACCCGTGTCGTCTTACAGGTGGTATCAGTTTTCATAACCAGAATCGTGCTAGACAATCAGGCGAGTATTTATTATACTAAGTAAGAAATATATACTAGAGATATTTTCAAACCAAACTGTATGAAGTATCTAATGTAATCGTACTACTTTTATTTTAAAGATGTGTAAAGTGTGGAAATGCAATTCTAAGAAATCCAACAATTCTACAGAAAGTGCAGTAAGTACACGTGTTTCTCGGGCAACAAACAAACATAAAGAAATGAATCTTAGCACGCATATTTGTATCAATATATAATGAGATTTTATCTTTCCAGGATGACGTTCAACAAACGTGTGAAGGTAATTTTCGTTCCTGTATTATCGTACCACCCTCTTGGAATGATGTTTATTATTGTTAACCGCAGTTTTCGTAACTCGAAAAAAAGATTTTTACATAATATTATTTCAAAATTTATCAAACAGGCTGTTGTGGTTGTCTTTATCGCCCCACACGGGAACAGGAGAAAGCGAATAAGTATTACGAGGAAGTAAACAGAGCGAAGTATACTGCGGAGAGAAAGCGCCACCTGTCTTCTCTATTAGGAAGTTCTGCCGCTCACGAACTTCCGCTAAATAGTTCAGGTACAGCTGATAACACAAAGAAAGAAGCGAGAGACTGCAAATCTAGTCAAAGTTCAGGACCTCTGTACATCCAATCAGATAACAGCAAACGGGTCACATTTGTCTCGGAGAAGTTACCAAACCGGAATCAAAATGGTCTTAGCATGAGTAAGCACAAACCAGACGGGCAGTCTAGCAATGCAATAAACACTCAGGCCCGGAAGAATGGATATAACAGAGTGAATCTGCCCGTGCAAAATTCCCGGATGAAGGCAGAAGAGGAATTAACTGCTTTAATACATTCCAATGCTGAGGGAGATGTTCAGCAGAAACAGTCATTATGAATCCATTCCATCCAAATTGTACAGATATTTGTTTTTAATTTATTATATTTGTCTCGTACGAAATCCCGATGTTTATTAATCACACTGAGAAGGTCTTTCAACCGGAGAAACCATTTCTGGCAAGAAATCGTCTTTATGCAAAATCTATCACACATGTGAAGTGCTTTATGAATTATTTGTATATTACGTTTTATTGTTTTGATATAAACATTTTCTTCTTTTGAAACATTTTCTGTATATTTTTTCCTCCTGGTTATCTTATTGACCGTGTCTCTACACTGTATACATCTCTATATTTAGTTCCTAAAATGTGATATGTTCAATATATAACTCAAAATAAAAATGTGCAATTTTCACCCGGATTCAATGTTTTGTAAATTTAGAAGTTGTTTGTGATACCTTTCTGTCTTACAAAGTATTTTTTTGTTTCCATAGAATAACACTAAAGTCAATGCACAAAGACAGTAAATTATATTACATTTTATTGAATAGATAAATGTGTATAGGTAATAAGCAGCACCATTTGAGTTGAGACCCGAGATCGTCTTCCATGAAATATCTAAAATAATCCAAATTTAAATGATTAGACAGTATAGGACAATAACATTTTTCTGTATGAAGTAGAAATTCTTAGTATAATTGTTGACTTCATGAAATCTTATACATTGCACGTTGAAGAATTCCATTAAAACATTTTAAAGAGATACATCAGAGGAAAATAAATTTACTACAATAGACGATGTTGTTATATAGAAACGTCGTTAGGATGAGGATATACCAGGGCTGTTCGATATGTAAAATGTATTGTACCACAGTGCGATAACGCTTTGCACGATTTCGTGGATGATGATACTCCTGAATAGATCTATTCAATACCTTTCCAATGGAGCCTTCAGCTCCACATAGTTTTAAACTTATAGTCATTTCAATAAAGCCAGTCGTTGACCACTGTTGTAAAAACGGTTGGGAAACGGGTTGAGAACATTGAAGAAATTAGAAACTATATAAAAGTTCGCACAAAACTCTGTCATTCGGTGAAATGAGGGAAGTTTTTGGGTCTGATAAGGTATCTTATAAGACAGTTCGTAGTCGGAGAAAGAAATTTCTGACTGGCACAGAATCCGTCAAAGATGCAGCAAAATCTGGCCGGCCTGTGACTGTAATAGGCAAGGCAAAAGTCAGGCAAATAATTGAAAGTGATGGCAGATACACGATTCGTGATTGCCAAAGCTATTGGCATATCGCTATCGCGGGTGCATTTCATTTTGAAGCGTATTTTGAAAGTACGAAAGATTTCTGCCAGATGGATACCGCATATATTGACAGATGACCAAAAACGGGTACGAGTACAAACCGCTAAGCAGTTGCTCAAAATGTTTCCCAAATTCAATCAAATACAATTTGCAAACATTGATTACTGGTGACAAAACATGGGTCCACTATTTCGAACCAGTAAGAAAAATTGCAAACAAAATATGGCTAACTATACACAGTGGAAGGTCAGTAGTTGCCAAGAGAACTATAAGCACAAAGAAGGTTCTTTATTGCATATTCTTCTCATGTGATGGTATAGCCGTAAAAATTCCGGTGCCGAAGGGCAAAGGTATTACAGGTCGGTATTACCGAGATATTATACTACAAAAGCTCAAGAATTATCATAAACGACGCCCTGTGTCAGGATTTAGGCATGTTCGTCTATTTCATGATAATGCTCCATCACATACATCTGATATTGTGAAGCAATTTTTGAAGTATGAGAAGGTTACCGTTTTGCCACACCCACCACACTCTCCAGATCTAGCCCCATGCGACTTTCTCTTTTTCCAAAACTTAAAAAGTTCTTATCTGGTCATCGTTACAAGTCCCAACAAGCCCTTGGCTCAGCCATCAGTCAGTGCCTCAGAGGTCTACTTAAATCAGCGTACTGTGACGCATTTCAGAAATGGATTCAGAGATTGAAATTATGTATTTCAAACCGCGGAGAATACTTTGAAGGGATGTAATGTTCATTTCACTATTTGAGTAGAATGCTTTTGAGATATCGTACAATACACATCACATGTCGAACAGCCCTCGTACTTGTATGATTATCAATGCCGTATAGAAACATTATGTTGGTGTTGAGATGAAAAGAAATCGTTACAAAAGACTCTTTACGTTTTTGCGCTGAGAGGGAATTGGTTTTAAGATTTGCTATAGAATTAGTTATTTCAATGATTTCTTTTAATGTAATGGAGGGTTTGTAAATATAATTATCTCTTGTAATCGCATAACTATTTAGGTATATAGAAAGATAACTCAATTTTCAGATTTGCTAATGAGATGTCTAAGGAATTATTATTGGTAAAGGAATGATGAAACCTTGGGTGAAAATTCTGTTATTTCTGGTTTGTGTATAGAGAGGGCTCGTAATGCACGCTAGGTTTCGTACATTAATTTTTCCTTGAAAAATCAGCACACGTTTTAATACAATGTCATGCACCTTAATTCTTGAATAAATGATTGACTTTCCATAGTTCATACTGACTACATTTAGATCACATTTTTGCTATCTATAGTTAAAGTTTGACTATCTATAAGTCACTTTATCACCTGCATATGGTGTTCATGTCTCTTAACTGCTTCGATACATGAGCGCATGTTCTGCGTATGATCAATCTTTAAAAATAAGTTGATGTTAGAGGGGTTTCAACAGTCTCCGATACAGTAAGTATTTCACAAATTCCATGGGAGTTATAATGATTTAATTTGCAAATACAACCTGTCACTAGGTCGAATGTTGTCTGACGTCTTTTATACCACTTGTTAGACCGTTATTTACACATTGAATTCGACTAAGGATACCCCCTTTACCTTATCAAGATATAGGATTCACGGCGGATGTGACCGGTCGACAGGAGATTCCTACTCCTAATCCCACTGTTGGTGTTTCCAGCGGTTCGTGTTTGTCCCTCTCTTGATTTTGGAACTTACCGGTATATAGGATATAAGAGATTGATAACTATTCATTATATTCTTTATTTCCACGTCTTGTCTTTGTAGTATAATGACCGATTAGCAAAGCGTCATTTGAGCCCATCTAGATTTTTGTTATTCAATTACTTACTACACAACACACAGAGTACAGCCACCTTAATTCCTTAGAGGTAATGGCTGACTTACCACTCTTCAATTAGAGTACATCCACCCTAATTCCTTAGACGTAGTGGCTGACTTACAACACTTCAATTAGAGTACATCCACCTTAATTCCTTAGAGGTAACGGCTGACTTACCACACTTCAGATGTCGTCATTGTGGCTTTGTATGTTGGTGCGACACTTCTTCTTCTTCGTCGTGGGCCTACAAAATCTGAAAATACCATGACCACGTTAATGAAAATCGGGGTAAATCAAATGGGATTCCATGTGCACATTCTGGATTATTTCATATTTACGAAAGCATGTGTATATCCTCCTTACATAGAAATGTGTATGCGCATGTATACGTGTATTTTGAATCATATCTTCAAAGTATTTCAGTTGTAAACTCTTGTGTGTTTCTCACCTGGGCCATAACAGAGTCCTTTTCGGGTACAAAAGTTACCTCGGGGACATCGTGAACAAGGGCGGCCGGGGGTGTAAGGGGTCTGTCCTATATAGTTACCCCTACAAACATATGAACAAAGTCAATCCCACTTTAAATTAGAAATTCGTACACTGAATATGTTTGAAAATGAATTTCTTTAACCTTTATTTTATAATATTGATTATGAAAGTATATACAATGTATTATATTTCTTGTGAAAGTTTGTGACAACATGATTCATCTAGGAAAACGAAGGTATTAGATAGGTAATGTGCACATACGTTTTGGAAAACAGATTACTTCCCATTATTTAGATGATAAAGCAAACATTCCTATAAATAGCACTCTACGACTATCCTACACCGCTGTAAAAACTTCAATATTAAAAGAAAGCAGATGACTTCAGAAACCATCTTATCTTTACGATCTTTAAATTTTAGAACAGAATAAGGGTTTTGAAATTTAAAATTTTCTATACAAAAGAAAATGTGATACATTAAGTCAATATTAAGATATATATATTTGAAATGATTGCGGGTTTCAATAATATTTATTTTGTAGTAAGTTTGTCAGTAATGTGAGAAACGCGAACATTGACGAAGAAGCCGTGAAACAAAACATTCTTTAAAATCTATTTTGAAACTTTTCTAGAACTTTTAATCTTCTATCTTAAAAATGTAATGGAAGTTGTTTTCCTTCTGTTTTTGTGTGAACTAAGTAGCGGTTGACTACAAATCAAAAACTACAACTCTAAAATCATTACTACCATATATATATTGTATCACTTATAACCATATGTATGGAAATAATGGGAGGTAACATATATGAGAAATTATTCAAATTTGAAAACCTTGTAACGACTCAAATTCATTCGAACTGGTAAACTTAAGCGAGGTTGCCTGTGCAGTGAAATAAAGCAGGTTAAAAAAACCCAGTAAGATAAAATAAAATGTGTAGTTGACAACTTTCTACAAGTTCAAGACCCGTAACTATAGGTTACTTACTGAGGTGAGTAAAAACAGACGAAGTATTGTGCATTTCTGTACACACGCCCTCTACCATCAAACAGAGTGTTGCAATAACTCATAGCACAACCCAATCTGGAAGTACGAGCCCAGATCATCTGTAAAAATCATGAAACAGTGTTAGATCCGTGCCCAAATTATCAGTAATAATCATAAAACTGTTAGATCCGCGCCCATTTCACCTGTAGAAATCATAAAACAGTGCTAGTTCCGCGCCAGATCATGTGTAACAATTATAAAACAGTGTTAGATCCGCGCCCATACCATCATCTGTAGAGAACTAAATGTAGAACACCCCCCCCCCCCCCCCCCCGAAATCAAAGAGTAGTGTTAGATTAGATCCGTCCACCAAACTAGATTATCGATTTGCGTTTAATTCACGTCAATTTCTTTATAAACATGTAAAGAATTTAGGTGCTATTCTCAAGACACATTCAGCTTTTGGCAACAAAAGTACAATTAAATGGACACCAGGTAAATCCTGATGGCGTCTTTTTCTTTTTATTTCAAGCATACTATACTTCGCAATCTCATTGAAAAGTCCTAGTTATACATACAAGTCATTTTCATTGAAAAGTCGTAGTTAGACAAATAGTCACTGGATTATGGATGCAGCAATTCAGCAAATGGACCAAATACTCGGTGTCTCATCTGCCTAGAGTGCTAGTACTTACTCGTAGCTAGATATACAAGAGAGTGCTAGTACTTACTCGTAGCTAGATATACAAGAGAGTGCTAGTACTTACTCGTAGCTAGATATACAAGAGAGTGCTAGTACTTACTCGTAGCTAGATATACAAGAGAGTGCTAGTACTTACTCGTAGCTAGGTATACAAGAGAGTGCTTTCTCGGACACTCTTTATAACGGCTTTACAGGACAAAACCATAATATAATTGTTGTGTTTGTTTACATGTACAAAGATCCGATGTTTAATGTACTTTACCTGGTAATTAATTATATTAGTACGCCGTAAACATTGATTACACCACACTGATGTCACAAGAAAACATGCAACAAAGCATCGCTGGTCATGTTAACTTCCATTTCAGTCATCAATACAAGGAAAATAGAACCATCATAATGGCAGTGTGTCCACGCATTGGACGTCAACGTGATATTTTATGAAGCTCGGTGACCAGTAAATCAGTAGTTCTATAAAGTTTGGTGATCAGTATATCATTGATTTATGTAATTGATCAAAAGGTAATTTACTGGTGACGGTAAGAAATTCCTAGAGCAATTTGTGCAAAACATATGAAGGTTTATTTTTCTTCTTTTAAATATTCAATCAATCGTACTACATGTACCACCAACACTGAAATCTAGTTACGTTGTAACTGGTCGTTTTAGCAGTACTCGACACAGCTGTGGACCACGGAAATCTACATGAATGTTTAACAGATTACCGTGGATGTTCACGTACGACCAGCTTCCCTATTATCCATGTTCCAATGCTACACAAATATTGGGGACATGCTACACAAATATCGGGGACAAGCTACATAAATATCGGGGACTCGCTACACCAATATCGGGGACGCGCTACACAAATATCGGGGACTCGCTACAGAATATCGGGGACAAGCTACATAATTATCAGGGATACGCTCTACACAGATAGGGGACACACTACACAAATATCGGGGACATGCCACTCAAAATTTAAAGTTTATCAACAGGAGATGCTTACCCCTCCTGGGCACCTGATCCCACCTCTGCTGTGTCGAGCAGGAATCCGTGTTTGCCCTACTCTTAATTTTGTATTCTTTATAGAATCTATGAAATTGATCACTGTTACATATTTAAATTTTTCACGATACATGCTCGTGTTGCAAAATAAATGATAGAACTTTATATCTACCTGTGTGTAATGACAGGCGGCTCCACAGGATTGGGTGCCAAAGCTGTATAGAGGGCGCTCGTTATACCATTGTCGGATGGATTCTCTGATGACGTAACCGGGCTCTGGGGTAGCACCCGTGCTGGAGATAAAGGCAAGGTTCTCTCCATACCCCCGCATCTGATGCTCAAACTCACACCTGTCTGCCCATTGTTGAGCAGCTATCTCGAGAGACCTATCGGTTGTCTGGAAACAGATTTAAAATTCGTTTGTATTGATTTTATAAGCAATGTTTGCTGACTAAACTGTGGGACATTTTTTCATGTGGAAAGGAGTCACATTTTGGTGAGACACATTTACAATTCAAACATTTGTTTCAAGAAATGCATCATCTAACTTGCATGGATATATTGATAGTTGATAGGTCTTTTGCGAAAAAAAATATACAACAAAATAAAAAGAAAAAAAAGAGAAAACCTACACACATAAAAACCCAGATGAAGAAATTTGATTCATTAACAAAACTGCAACTTACCATGTACTTCATGTCTGCAGCGCCCTCTAACGACCTGAGATCGTTATGAGTATTCTGTATGTATCCTCTGAAGCGTCTGATGTCGACATACACAGCATCCAGTCCTACAAACTGAAGCACAGCACACACCGCTAACACCACCACGGACTGCATCTTATCCAAATCCTGCAAGAGAGAGGGAACGTCTTGTCCTGACCAAGTCTGAGCGGACAATGGAGCCACTGGACACGCGGGACATTATTAAGTAACTGGCGATTGGAATCGAAACGTCTCACGTGTTTCTAAGCGGTAGTTCGTGTCAAGTTACAGGTTTTTTTGTGTGTGTATATCATGTGTTTTCTTGTAAGCAATTCGAGAGGACATTTGGTAGTTTCCGGCTAGACCAGGAGGATGACTCCGTCCGCTGTCAGACTTCTGTGTCGCCAGGCGACGAAGTCTGTCGCGCGCCAGTGTTCAACTCAATGCTTACCAAGTTTCCAGAGCGAGATTTCGAAATTTACTTCTTGGAAGCAATGTTTTTGACTGATGTTTACACAGGGAGGATCGTCACCTTGCTTTGAAGAGTCGAAGACTTTGGATGGAAAAGTTCTTGTTTCGACACCATGGTTGTTAACATTGAAACATACATTCTTAGTTTACGATGCACTTTTTGGTATCAAATAAAAGTTGTATTGAATGTGACCTGCAAGCCCTCATATAACGACAGTTTTTTGCGTATATTATTTGTAAATCGTATGTTTCTTGGTATACTATATCGAGTTTTATACTTTGAAAATTTCCCAGTTAATGTTTTAAATCAGTTAAACCCTACACGTACGTGTATACAAATTTCAAAATTTTAGAATATAAGATAAAACTGCGGCATTATATAAATAGTGCATGTAGCTGAGGGTAACATCGACAATTTTCACCCCGAGAAAACCATCGTCAACCGAGGTATAGCCGAGGTTTACAATAGTTTCTAAGGGTTGAAAATTTTCAATGTTACTAACTACAATTAAACCGTACGCGCACAATTTTTGCGCATGTAATAATTTTTATAATATCACCCGTTGTCAAGTATTGTTTTCCGTTGCAAGATATTAGCACCCCGGAGGGCGTGGTTTCTGTTCTCAGAGGGTAACAATGTTTTTTCAAATGCTTCTCGACCAATCAGATTCGACTAAATTACATGAAAGTATGATAAAAAGGAATGTTGTTTTTATGAAATGCAACGCTTTGGAGAAAAATATTGGTCTTGTATGATATAATTTCATTTCTAATTTTCCCATAGAAAATCGAACTAAAAAGAAATTTCTTAATTATAGGATTATGTTTAACTTAGTATTTCAATTACCTACTGTAAAAAAAAAAGAAGAAATTCCTTAATTATAAGACCATGTTAGTATGAAAAGAAATTCCTTAATTATAAGATCAAGTTAGTATAAAAAGAAATTCCTTAATTATAAGATCATGTTAGTATAAAAAGAAATTCCTTAATAGTCTTCAATTACTTACTGTAACGTTGCCCGGTGGATATAATTTGATTTTTTTCCCAAAAGGCAGAGTCTTTATATAGAGAATAAGGACCTGTATTCGCATTGCAGACAGCAATCAATCTTCGGTTGATTGTCTCTATAAATGTATTGATTGGTGTCATAGTGTTCCTGACTAATTAATTGATTAGTTGATAAGAATTTAAAAGTTTTAGGAAGGAATAAATGTAGGGATCTACAGCTGATTGTCCAAACACTCTCTATGGATTTGTTCTACAGTTTTGGTTGTCTACAAGTAATCGGGACATGTTGGGAACGTGTACGACACAATCACCACATGAGGGCATGTTAGAGGGGCTAAAAGGTCGCACTTAACCTAACATGACTAATGACTGACATACCAGGATTGTTTTTGTATCTGATTCTCGTGTTAATTAGAGAGACGGATTCTGTGATTTACTTTCACTGGTTCGTGGTGAACTTTCTAAGGACACTTTCAGTTCGGAATGTTGACCAGAATGCAGTGTCTGCAGATCGAAACTCAGGGCATTAATGCACCATGTTATGATCTACACACAGTGTAATTATTTTGCATTTGAAAAAGATCGTGAATATCAGTTTCACAAAAATATCTTATTCTCAGAACGAAAAAAGAAAGGCAGAATATACAGGGATCATGAATCTCTTATTTTCTATCTCAGTTTATCAGTTCGTCTCAGTTTGGGGAATAGGTGTTTGTTGTGGGACAAAAGTACGTGTTAACCAAACTCAGGAATGATTATAACTTTATTTCCTGTGGGTAAGTATTTAAATAAGTAGGGACTGTGTTTGTCTCCTCGGGGAAAGATACTTCCAATACATGTACTTTTCAGATGAAATAGTAAAATCCGAAAATCTCAAAAAGACTCTTAAAAAAACTAAAAAAAACTCCACTTTCACATCTTCATTCTTATCTCCCAATGAGATGGGACACTTGGACAAATTTAGATCCTCCCTACCCAAGTATGCTTTGTGGCAAATTGGTTGAAGTTTGCCCAGCGCTTCTTGAGAATGTGTAAAGTTTACGACGAGAACAACGACAGAGGATGGAAAACTTCTCTTTTGAAAAGCTCACTTGAGTCTTCAGGTGACCAAATGAAGTATTAAATTAAATCACTAAACGGTGTGCAAAAACAATATCCCATTATCTTGTAAACTTGTGTGTACAACAGCGTACTCGTTCCATTTTAACCTAGTAGAAAAAATTAAATAAATCGTTTCTACAATTTAAAAAGTCATTTCTACGATTTAAAACATTGTTTGCTCAATTTAAAAAAAAAAATGTTTTTTACGATTTAGTAAATCGTATAGAAACGTTTTTAAAGTCGTGTTTTTAAAGTCGTTTCTATGTTTCAGTAAATCGTACAAACAACTTTTTAAAATCATTAATACAGTTGACTAAATCCTAGAAACCAATTTTACAAATCGTAGGAACGATTTTTATAAATCGTAAAATTATAGAAAGGATTTATATAAATCGTAGAAAAGACTTTTTACATCGTTTCTACAATTTAAATCATAGAAACGATTTATTCTTTTTTCTACTAGATCAGAATGGCACGATTACGGCGTCGTATTCTTTCTTAAAAATATTTGCAAAGCATGTTCAAAATGCTGCGATTCATTCTAGACCCTAACATTCAAATATAAGTGGCGTACATATAAAATATTTATACTTGAAATCTAATTGTGATTCAAAACATTCTGAGTTTTTTTTTTTAAACTCTCACTCTTTTTTCTTTCTTTTTACATATCTTTGATGATCTTCTTTGGATTGTACTCAGAAATCTTGTGATGCATATTATATATTCATTCTGAAAGTAGGACCGGGCCCCAGCCCAATACTCCGGTCATATCAGGGGAAACCGGTACAATGTAATTCCTAACAGAGAAAAGAAATATAAGGGATATACAACATCCACGTTCTGGCACAATGTATAACAGTTTCGGTGTGATATACCGCGCTTGTTATTTCGCGTGGCTGCCTTTTTATGTCCATTTTTAACGGAAGGGCTATTTCCCTGTACAGTATCTGTGATTTGTTGCTATTAGTGAATCTGAAAAGTGCAACTGAAAAACAAATCGGTCAAATGAATGCTACGGTCATTGAAATCTAACTAAAATACCATTGAATATCTACAATGGACACGGTTCACTACACGTGTATTTCCTTGATGCATGATCTTGTTTACTTAAATTGTTCATATCTTTAAAGACTTTGTAAGTGTGCCGCTGGTCTCCTGAAAAGTGCTTGGTCCCCGTTCGCGTGTACTCTGGAACGAAATCCCTCTAGTGAGCAATGTGTGGTCTACCACACGGGATACTTGACATGATAAAAAAAGTGTTCGCAGTGGTTCAACGTCCCAGTTCTGAAGGGATAAAGACCTCATTCAAACATAGATCATAACTTTTACAAGATTACCCCCCATGGATTTTTACCTCGAAGTGCAATTTATCTTTTCATTACACGGAAAATGAATTGTTTTGTTGGTCTTGAGATTAATTATCAATGTCAATATTTGATAGATATTTACAAGTCACAAAGTTAATTATGTGTCTCAGTTAATCGGTTATCTAACCTTATTCTACACTAATTTAGCACAAGTGATTGGATATGATCATGTACCTCCTACATTAGTTTGCAAAAAATATTCATGGAATAAATATAACCATTTTTACATGTATCTAATTACTCGTTTTACTAGATCTATACATCAATATTTGTAAAAACAAAAAATGCCATTATTTTGTATATTTGATATATCTCTAAATTCGACTGCATATGAAGTTTATTTAAAGGATACATGTATATCAAAGGTGCAGATTTAATCGCAAATTCTTTTTTTTTTTTTTTTTTTTTTTTTTTTTTTTTTTTTTTACGTTTATTGGTGAAAAGTAAAGTAGAGCGAATAATCAAATGAAAACTGTTATATTTATTGTATAAATATTTTTAAGCACTAGAATTGGTCCCCACTTCATCTGAAATATCCACATCTTCCAGAGGGAGGAGACACAATTTCTTTGGCGGATTTAGAGGGGACCTGGCCCGCCCCCTTTCTGCAAAAAATATTCAAAACAATGTGAGTAAAACTCCAGATTTGGCACCCAAAATGGCTGAGGATTTTAGCTAATACTTGACTTTCATATGCCCCCCCCCCCCTTCTGAAATCCTGGATCCGCCACTGAATTTAGTTATTTCAGTTTGGAACCATTTGAAATCCACAATCTTAAATTTCACATGAATGATTAACACTTTTTATTGCGGTTGGAAACTCCTGGTACAAAGAAGCGAACGACACTGATACAGCTTAATTTCCTCAGTGGATTGCAACATTGCAAATGCGCAAACGCTACTTTATGACAAACGGGATGATTTCAGCTTCTCCATCGTCAACTTCCCATATTTATGTAGCAATATTCCATTATCACTTGCATATGGAGTATATATATCTCAACTGATTCGATACGCAAGAGCTTGTTCTGTGTATGGTCAGTTTTTAAATCGAGACAAGCTACTGACAAACAAGTTGATGGTACAGATATTTCAGCAGTCTCGTTTAAAGTCAGTATTTCGCTAATTCTGCGGTCGCTATAACGATCTAGTTTGCCAATACAACCTATCATTGGGTCAAATGCTGTCTGACGTGTTTTCATACCGATTGTTAGACCGTTCGTGGCATACTGATTATGACTACGGATAACTCCGTTTACCTGATCAAGATATAGGGTTCACGGCGAGTGTGACCGGTCGGCAGGGGATGCTTACTCTTCCTAGGCACCTGATCCCACCTCTGGTGTGTCCTGGGGTCCGTGTTTGCCCAACTATATTTTTGTATTGCTTATTGGATTAATGAGATTGATCACTGTTCGTTATCTTCACCTTTCGTTTATTGGAATCCGTCTCCTGGCAGCAGGTTTTGGTGGAAATATTGGGGTTTTGCTAAAACGCGGAACGAAAAACGAAACGGAAGACGGAACGGACGGAAAACGGAATAGAATTTAAGAATTAGAATGATTAGTATAGCTAAGATAACACCAAATTTCGGAAGAACGTACTTTATTATGATTAAAATCTAAATTGTGGGAATTTGCGGTAAAACAATTTTATTTTAAAATTCTGCATCATAAATTGATTAAAAGCGATGTTAAACGTCTGTATAAGAATTTACAAAGCGTTTTACAAGAATTTTGAAATGTCGGCATTGACAGATGTATAGCGAGCAGCGACACCTATGGGACCATGGTAGAGGAAGGAAAGAACACACGTACTTTATATGCCCCTCCCCCCAAAAAACGTCATTAACTCACATTTACATGTACATGTAAATTTACATATAATACATGTACATTGTGTGTGTACCTACAACAGGGGAGTGTGGTATGTATCTAACAACGACAATTCATGATCTTATTAAGTCAGCAAGTTAAACATCTTTTGTTTGATACATTATTTTTAAGTAATAGAGACTTTGTGACCGCAGCACTCCAATCCTAAATAGGGAGGACTTCTAGCAGTATATTTTTAAACTAAATACTTGTATCTTAATATTTAGATTAATGATGAGATGACTTTTTAATTCCATTCAAGCATAAATTGTCTGTTAGCTTTTTACCTATTTCATATCTGTTAATTTCTCATACTATGGATCGTAAACTTCACCTTAGTTTTCATTGGTTTTGTTTCAATCTTTCTTTCCCGTTGTATCTCTTCGGGTTCAACACTAATCCGCAGGATGTCAATAAATGTACGAACTTTCAAATAAACTCATCCCCATCGGATTCGTTCGCTTTAAAAGTTGATGTGATACATAATACATACACTGTACATGTATTATACCAGGTGTATATCTAAATTACGAATAAAAGCAAGTTAGATTTAAGAATGCTGTGTTTGGGGAAAATTGTTGAAAGTCTTTTTCAGTATGATTTTTTTTCTTTATTCATAATTTTCATGGCAAGTT
Source organism: Ostrea edulis (assembly GCF_947568905.1). NCBI lineage: Eukaryota > Metazoa > Mollusca > Bivalvia > Ostreida > Ostreidae > Ostrea > Ostrea edulis. The sequence continues at coordinate 20,263,724 of NC_079167.1, read as the reverse complement.
AATGATTTTAAAATACATAAACATTAGTATGAAGTATATCAAACGGTGGATTCTGTGGATGACTACCCGCTCTCTCTCTCTCTCTCTCTCTCTGTAATTTCTGCTTCCCTTGTTCATGATAAACCTTTTACTTTGCAAAATGCTGACCTCCTCATAATATTGCATACAATATTTTCCGTTTTCCGTTCCGTTCCGTCTTCTGTTTCATTTTCCGTTCCGCGTTTTAGCAACACCCGATATATTGTGCTTCCGCCACGTGTGTATCTGTGTAGATATATTGCTGCGATGCCCTTGATGATGTTCTTGTATTTTCTTTAGACAGTATTGCGCACTTGTATTACAAGTTCCTTAAAACAGATGTGTATTCATAATGTAGTCTCACAATATATGTTTTCAGGTTCAGTTGGTATCAACTGCATTTGATCCAGGATATGATGGTCCAACTATGAGAAAGACCTGGTGGAGGCGATGTTCTTTTTGTCCATCCCCATCCGACTGTGAAAGAGTATCAGCGACACTACCATGGTGTGGACAGAACACAGCAGTACAATTCCAAATGTCCATTCGATCGACCTTCAAAGAAGTTCGAAAATAGCTAATCCACTTCATATTTAAAGTATCTACATGAATGATTAACACTTGTTATTGCCGTTGTAATTCCTGGTACAAAGAAGCCAACGAGACTTCTACACCTTAATTTCCTCAGCAAATTTTGGAGACTTTTCATGAAGGAAACGTGCAGCACCCGAAATAGATACCACCGTGTGTTCTGCTAATCAGAACAGACATATAAACATAAAGCTAGATAGACCTAGATCAAGATGTAAGCAGTGCTCTCAGGAAAGAAAAAGAACAAGCTCCTAATTATGGTTGCAACATCTGCATTGTACATTTATGTACAGGTGCTTGCTTCATGGCTTAAACAAACTTGAGTTCACATTTACATCCTTAATGTATGGTGGATACAATTCTCTTTAGAAAACTTTGAAACCTACTTTGGTAGTGACCTGGCATTAAAAGTCATAGTTTGATTAGTTTGCATGTATCGTGTCAGGGGCCATGGTTTGATTGGTTTACTTGAAATGTAGCCAAATCCATGTGTCTGGAGCCATGATTTGATTGGTGTACTTGTACTGTGGCCACACCCTTACGCCTGGAACCATGGTTTGATTGGTTTACTTGTAATGTAGCCAAATCCATGTCTCAGAAGCCGTGATTTGATTGGTGTACTTGTTGTGTGGTCATACCTTTGCGTCAGGAACCATGGTTTAATTGGTTTCCTTGTAGTGTAGCCACACTTATGTTACAGGAACCATGGTTTGATTGATTTACGTGCATTGTGGCCACACTCTTGTGTTAAGAGTCGTTTCAGTGTGGTTTACTTGTATACGTTGATGGGATAAATCTGACCTCAGTATATAAAAGTATCTTACGGTGCTTCAAGAATACAACTCTCAGTTCCCATTATTTCTAGGTCGATTCCCACATCTCACAAATATATTTTTATCATCATCAAACAAAATAAAGCGTTGCAACAATAAGCAATTTTAGCAATTATGAGGCGCTACTGTAAGTCTCAATTGATAAACCTATGGACACCATTGGTTACACATTCAGTTTGGGACATACTAGTAATACGGAGTCGTATTTTTTTTTTTTTTATTTTTTTTTTGCTGTTTTCCGCCACACTCAACAATTTTTCACTTATCTGGTGGCGCCCAGTTTTTATTGGTGGAAGAGAGAACCCAGATACAATGCACCTGGGAAAGAAACCACCGACCTTCCGAAAGTAAACTGGGAAACTTTCTCACTTACTGGTGCGAGCGGAATTCGAACTCGCAATACGGAGTCATCGCGGGTGTGAAATATAAATCCGTACTGGGAGAGCAATATGTCCCGAACTGACCATGTAACGAATTTATCCCGCTGAAGAACTTTACAAAATTTATTCAAATTTCAGGAACATGTTTAATAAATATCATTCAGTTATCAAATTGAACACCGTATGCATGTATTACATTGGAAATCATATACATGTAATTACAATATCAAAATATCACAATTAAAGATATCAACAATAAAATGAATAAACAAATCATGTGTGTATAACAATCAAAATAGTAAAACAATCTCCAACTTTTATTGATATTTACCGTTTGGAAGCCTTTGACGGGTAGAACAGAACGAATACACCCCTTTTCGTGCGTAATGTGATTCGTTTTTATCAAATAATATCTGATTTGATAATATTTTATTGTATAAATATACAAAGGGATTTATGGAGTGCCAAATTAACATAAACTCAAATAATTGAAGATATTTGATGCGCGCAACAATTTAATTAAAGATCTCTTCAAATAATTTATGATATCTTCAATTCTGAATTATTGCGCGCATTAATTGAATTGATGATAGCATTAATTCTTCAGCTGAATTGATGCGCGCTTTAATTGAATGAATGATCTCTTCAAAGGAATTAATGATTTCAACAATTGAATTGATGCGCGCTACAATTCAATTGAAGAGAGCAATAATTGATATAATGCGCGCATTAAATCAATTAATGAGAGCAATAATTGAATTGATGCGCGCACTTATTCATTTGAAGAGAGCAATAATTGATTTAATGCGCGCATTAATTCAATTTTTGCTCTCTTCAATTGATTTAATGACATCTTTAATTCATTTGAAGAGAGCAATAATTCTTTTAGAGAGAGCAACTATATAATTAAAGATATCTTCAATTCAACATATCCACAATTGAATTAAAGATATCTTTAATTGAATTGTTGCTCTCTTTAAAAGAATTGATGCGCGCATTAATTCCTTATACAAAAGCATTGTAAATGATTTAAAGATATCTTCAATTGAATTAAAGAAATCATCAAATTATTTATACTGAGCTCTCGCGCATCCAATCTATTATTGCTCTCATTAATTCAATTAATGCGCGCATCAATGGAATTGAAGAGAGCAATAATTGAATTAAGGTAACTCCATACTCGCAGTTTTATCTGATACAAGTTTAAAATGTGTATTTATTTCCATTCATTAGAGTTAAAACTAACAAATTATCAAATAAAATGCATAGGTCATCACACTTTTTAAGATGTGAGACGTACATAATCAGAATCATATATCACCGTCAGAAAATTGCAATTTTCATTAAACAGAGTTATCAAAATCTCATAAAAATTGGTTATGACGATATAGTAGCATTCATAACAATTTCATGAAACTGTATCTTCACAAAAATATACAAAATGTATGTAAAAAATAAAGGAAATCACCGCATAATAGACTTGATAAAGAAATGAATAGAAACAGAGTTATTGCCCTTGGATTCAATATTTTGAAACGTATTATTGATTATTCATCTATAAATTAAACTTTTGAAATATTTCATTTTAAACAAGATTTTTTACAATAACTATAGGAGAAGACTCCAACAAAATTTATGTTCCTATCATGCATAAATCTAAATAAATCATTGATTTTGCAAAATCTGATGACATCACAGGAGGGTGGAATTACTTTAATGCGCGCATTAAATCAATTATTGCTCTCATTAATTCAATTGATGCGCGCATTAATTCATTTGATGAGAGCAATAATTGATTTAATGCGCGCATTAATTCAATTAAAGAGAGCAATAATTGAATTGATGATATCTTCAAATAATTGAAGATATCTTCAGCTATTGAGTTTATGTTAATTGGCGCTACATAGGGATTGGTTATAAGTTCTAGCAACGTAGAAAACCTCTCCTCTATCTGTCTGAAGCAGGATAAAATCGAACAAACGCATTTGAGTTCTATTGATACCGCATGGTCCACAATCCAAGATCCCCGCTCTTCTATTGGTCTATTGCGAAATCCGGCACTTCAACCGGAACATCATTCGACCTTTTTTCCTGAAGAGATGTACAGAATGCATATTGTCAGTGTGGTCCGATCTGGAAAAAAGGAAAATAGTATTATTTCTTTCATCTTCTGCGGCCCGATATATTTGACGTTTGCGTCAAGTTGTTTTCTTGTATGTACATTTGAACGGCCATATTACCCTTACTCCCACGGGATTTTGGGGAGATCTCGTTGCAAATCCGTACAGTGGCCACATGTGCGGAGATTCTTCGAATATGTGACCATACTACATTCTCCGCGGGATCTCCACAAGAGGCACGGAGCCCATGCGATTCCCGTACAGCAGAGGTCGCCCTTATGTCATTCAAAAATCGTGCGTGTGCTGTCCGATCGGCGCACATCATTTGAAGAATGACCGGACAGGGATCGTGCAATAATTTTGCAACGTCTGCAAACTACAGGCTTATGTTTGAAAAATTGTCTAAAATTCAACTAAACAAAATTGCAGATCAAATATAGACTAGGCTTTAGGAGACATTTTTTAAGTGTACGTATACTGCCACCAAAGATAGTGTGGCTTGTAGTTTCATTGTTGTATTTCATCGGAATTTCAGGTATAGGTTAATTTAATGACTGGCAAGAACATATTAGATTTTGGAAGCAATCTGTGAATGAAGAAAGTTCCAGATAAATGGGAGGGTTTAGCGGATGTTTCCTGTCTCGATTTTTTGCTGTGTGTTGTTGTTGCTGTGTGTTGTTGTTGCTGTTGTTGTTGCTATTGCTGCTGTTGTTGCTGCTGGTAGAGGAGGTGTATAACTTTATTAATACTTTGAAACACGTGGTAGTTCTTTCATAAACAGCTTATGTAAAAATTGTCACGTGCTCCAAGGTATGTTCCATATATTAATCAACTCCAATATATGATGTATAGCAGGAAGTCAAATTATCCTGTACTTCATTAATCATTAGACCTTAGGTATATCACCATGTCGTCAGTTTTCTGCACCGATAACAAAAGCCATTGCATTAGATTTGTCCATGAAGCAGCATTTCAATTCATGAAGTACACATAAGAGGATGTCTGGTAAAACAGACTGGATATATATGTACAAAAGCATTGTTGAAGTACATAAAACCTCTAGGAGAATATTTATAATTCATTACTGCCTCGAGCCGGAGCAGCAAACAGATATCAGATGCACGCAGAAGTCGACACTGTTCCGAAATGGAATATGTTAGAATTAAGAAATGAAACTTATAATTCTTTGTTTTATACATGTATCAAACGAAACATTGGACGGAAAACTTCATCAATGCGCGTAGCATGTAATATGTAATGATTGATTTGTGTTGCTTATGTTGTGCTGGTTGTGTCGTTGGAACTGTGGAATGCAATTGGGCTCCATTTCAATATCGAGGATAACGTTCAAACGCACTCGTTGACTGAGCCCCATATAACGCAGTTCAATTTCATTGATATTTACCAGATCAGAAGTCGCCACTTGCTCCGTCATGTTATCGATCTCGTAAAGCAGACGATTCATACCGGGAACTCGTATAATCTGTCTACTTCTACCAGTAAGTGGTCTACGTCATCAAATTGACTATTCTGCCACGTCATCGCCTATGTATGTTGTTTCTTTAAATTAATTTGTATTTTATTCATATCTTTAGTTGTGCTAATTTTTGATAGCAATGAAAAACAAAACTCAAACAAATGCATTTCGTTATATGTAATGCTTGTGTGGAAAATCCCGTTCTATAAATAGCGCTAAAATTAGAACGGGGAAGACGCATTCCAGAGAAAAGTAGTCCCGCGTGCTTAGTGCAGATGAACTCCGAACGAAATTTTGACAGAGAAATCAAACGAATTTTTCAACCAATCAGCATCGTTTATAAGTCATCACTTTAAAAGTTATTAAATGATTCATATATCATTTAATGCATGAAGTGAAATTTAGTAAGCTAAGAATAGAGACATTAATATTTAATTTCCATTTTCACCGAACTGCCCAGATGTTGGCAAGCAGGGTGTGGGAAGGAAACCGAAGTACCCGGAGGAAAAGTACGTGTCCAAGCGAGAGACTGTCAAAAACCTCTCACAGGCAACCACTGCCGATTGTGTGTGGTGGTGAGGTCACACGTGGGTTGTGTAGGAAGTAATAACGCACAAACTAATACACTACCATGGTACTCAGTTTTAATTCCGCATGAAATTAAATAAAAATGGCTGTATACTGTGTAATGACACAGAACGGCGTGCAGACCAATTGATTAACAGGTGTTGGTGCGGTCTGCACAACGGGTTGTGTTATTTGCCTAGTGGATTAAAAAAACATTTCATGCTTCTATCTGTATTTTCTACTTTAATATTTTGAAATTGACAAATCAGCAACAGCTGTCTCGGCTGGAACACGGGGGTGTAATGTAGAATCCCCGTATGTACGTGGACGTGGGCTGTGAGGGGTGATCATACTCTAATCAGGCAATGCTATTTAAGACATCAAAGTTTGAATAATTACAAGTATTAAAAAAGGACCACAGAATTATCATAAGGACCATTTTGTCCTCATTCAAAAATATTTTTATTTACCAAGGTGAGTGTTTAATTAACCTAGTTACTAAAAATATATATGGGATTGTTCAACCATTGCGTTGCCATGGAAACGGGCTTTTGCAAATCAATGCTTACGTTACTGTAGCAGCACAATGTGAAATACTTTAATTTTGAAAACCACATAAGGCCTGATAAATAAGCACATATATAGTAATTTGTAACATGTACACGACGACTCTTCTACAAAAAAATATTGGGTAACAAGATATACACAATGTGCATGGAAATAATTCAAAACATTTCGATTGGTGCAAGTATTTAAGTGAAATTAATTAAGGATATGTGGGGCATTATCCTCTACGTGATATTGAATCGTTATAATTGTCATCAGGTATACACGTGAATTGGTACATCTTATACATGCATTGTATATAATTAAGTCAGGTGGTACAAAGACCTAAACCTAGGGTTTTGTATAAATAATACCATTATATCCAATAAAATTTGTCGTTATATCCCTTTACTGTATTGATATTGTGCATTTTGACTCTAAAGATTTAATTAATTACTAGTATGTTTCTATGCTTGATTTAATGGGGGTATCGTTGGTCCTCGTGACATTATCAAAGTATTTAACTTGCTTTGGTTTATTATTAATTAAGTCCCAGGTCGTATCAGATTTCACAATGAGTCAAAGAAGTCAGTACGAGATAATGAAGTAATTGTATGATTGATTATATATTGTTTAACCTTCCGCTCGAGAATTTTCCCCTCAGTTGGAGACGTCACCATTGCCGGTGAAGGGCTGCAAAATTTAGGCCTATTTTCAGCGCTTGCGACCTTTGAGCAGGGAAAGATTTTTATCGTGCCACACCTGAGCGACACGGGGCTTCAGTTTTTGCGGTCTCATCCGAAGGACCGTCCAATTTAGTCGCCTCTTACGACAAGCAAGGAATACTGAGGACCTGTTCTAACCCGGATCCCCACGGACTAATGATAATAACGAGAGAGAAGTAATAATGAGAGAATGAATTCAGTGATTACGAGATGTGAGGCGTTATTACGAAAAGCGAGGCGTTATTACGAAATGTGAGGTTTTATTACGAGATATGAGGTGTTATCAGGAGATGGGAGGCGTTATTACGAGATCTTAGGAGTTATTACGAGATCTGAGGCGTTATTACGAGATCTAAGGTATTATTACGAGATCTGAGGTGTTATTATGAGATGTGAGGCATTATTACGAAATGCGAGGCGATATTACGAGATGTGAGGCGTTATTAGGAGATAACAGTATATGCCAGTGGTTCAGTGATTTCGGTTGCATTTCTTTTGGTCAGATTTTTTTTTTAGAGTCGTGTCTTTCATTTGGACTAAACTTTTTTATTTCATTTGAGCGAATTATAACATTTCATTTGAGCAAATTCTTTTTATGATATCACGGAAGGAATTCATAAAAGTTGTCTTAGGGGGAAACTGCCAAAACTGACCAATCTGCAAAAACTTCTGTACGAAAAAATTAGTGCATATATATATATATATATATGGTGTGTGTGTGTGTGTGTGTGTGTGTGTGTCTGTGTGTGTGTCTGCGTGTGTGTCTGTCTATCTATCTATCTATCTATCTATCAATCTATTTATCTATCTATCTATCTATTTATCTATCAAAAAGAGCTTCATTGGATACTAAACTGAAACTGAATGGAGGTAGGCTTTTCCCAGATTGTAAATTCCATGATCTCAGGGGTAGGGGTTTTGGTTCCAGGGTTAGGCCAGTGATAATCTGAAATACTTGTTTAAGTTTGCTGGTATGGTATAAAAGCTAAATGCATATTTACGAAAAACAGAAAGGGGTGTCAAAATTGTAAATTTCGCAACCCATGGGTTGTGACTCTAGGGCGGGTCCAATATAATCATATAGTGTAATGTAACATATATTATGATATGTAAAGTCTGTTATCAGGGTGTGCACTTTCGGGGATATTTGGTATATTTAAAGATAGTCCTTTCTTGTTTTATGAAGAAGGAAATTATAGAGGGCGAAGCCCTCTCACGGCCCGAAGGGCCGTGAGAGCGGAGCTCTCCCTATAGGTAACACGTATATACATGTTTAAAAGGAAAATATAGGAAAATAATGAAAAATTAAACCATACCTATGGAACTTGAAAAGTTTGGTACCAATGGCGTCGATTCGAATATTAGCTCGTGGACATGTATTCTTCCATTTTGAATCTCGTCTACCCTAGTTCACGTCGTTCTGAGATGTTACACATAAAATCCGTAAAAGCATGTGAATCTTATTTTCTTAATCATATATAATCACTCCACGATTAACGCCATGTTTTTTGTTGTGGTTCAAACGGTATGTTTGTGAATTTGCTAAATAACGACGCTGAATAGGACGTCACAATGTACTGTTTACATCAATTTGCGTTATATTTCCCGCGTTCAATATATAGGCGGATCAAATGTCCAAAATTAGGATGCTTTGATACAGCTCTGTCCGCGTGCTAACTTCGAGTTGTTTTTGTCCTGTTTTGGATCGATACTAATGCCAAAACTTTTTTGCTTCGCCCTCAAACACGGTCACACCGTAAAACATATTAATTATAGATTCCATGACCTTAGGGCTACATATGTAGCTATACTTTTAACCAATACCCAGGTGACTCGGGTGACTGATACGGCCTGTGGGTCTCTTGTAAATTTTGTTATATTCCTTCAATGTAGAAATCAAAAATATACTTCCAAAAGAAATGAAAATATTTTAAAGCTCAGGTGCACATTTTTAAGGAATAAAGAATTTTGAAAATCGGATAAAAGGTACAGATATATATCAAATTTAGAGAAAAAAATCAAGTTTCGAGACGGCGCTCCCTGTCTGACGAGGAAGAGGTAGGCAGAGTTTCTACAGTCATCTGGCCCAGAAAACGGATTATGCCAGTATAGGAATCCCAAAATCTGGCATTTAAAGAAGGAATAAATATATGGCATGTCAAACGTTGCAATATTATACAAATCTTAATATATATTCGATAATCTTGATGTTTATATGCATATTCGACAATCTTATGTATATTCGATAATTTTGTTATGTATATTCGATAATCTTGTTATGTATATTCGAGATTTAACGAATATAAATCAAAATTTATTGAATACAAATATCAAATTAAAACTATCGAATATAAATATTAAGATTATAGCATATAATTATAAATCAAAATTTTCGCATATAAACATATGAATATCAAGATTATCGAATATAAAGATTTGTATAATATCGCAACGTTTGATATGCCATATAAATAAGCAACCTCAAACTATATTCAATTTCTTCTCAAAAGCAAACATTTAAATTTTTTAAAATAATAATAATGATAATAATATAAAACAAACAAAAAACAAAACAATGCTTCATGTTATACGAAAAGAGCATGGAGTTGACATAAAATTACAAAAATGCCAAAATCAATGAAAAAAATCGTAGATTCTGGTGGTTTTCCTTTCAGAAAACATACAGCCCATGTGTCAAACAAATTCATTTTCAAACATATTCTCCATCTTCTGTTGATACACAATATAAACGAATTTCACTTTGTCCGACCGAGGGACGGATGGGCACACCTTTTTCTAAGCAATAATCTGGATGAAATTTAACAATCAAGAAAAAAGGCTAGGAAAAGTCTGATTCATACGTGATAATGCATAATTAATTCTTAAAACATAAATTAATTAAACTTAATACGGGATATCGGAACTAGAAAATTTTGGAACTCTTCAGAAAAAGAAGTTGCGAAAATTTTGCGTCACTTGGGCAACTTTTGTTCATACAAATTGGTGATGGCTCAAGACAACTCATTTCTGATACAAAAATATTTGCCTGGTTTGAAGATTATTTTTCAGAATGTTGCAAATGAATGCCCTGGTACCAAAACATGAGATATTGGATTAAATTACTGAAGTTTGGCAGCGGAGATAAAACAAAAGATCTCCAGACCACCACCACCCTTTCCTGACATCGCGTTAAATTATCACATACATTTGTTATTAGTACATGCAAAGGTCGATTTATTAGCTGGTCACTTGATATAGTTAGTAGTAGCGGTGAATGGTAGTGTAAATGCAAGGTTAAATTGATGGAAGTCATACATGTACTAAAGGATACCCCCACCCACCCCCACCCCCTTTACGATTTAGGAATATGGCAGAGTAAGGCACATTTTGAAAAAGATATATTTTATGGGCCTTTTTATGTACACAATCGTACTTTGTTCAAATTAAGGTATTCCATGTATAATGAAAGAATAATGAACAATTTTGAAGGATTTAGATCAACATAAAAGTTTATTGTTAAATAATGATGAAAGTGAAGCAGATGAAATTCACACGACTGGTAAATGATTAGAAGCTGACCTTTTTGCACTTAAGACTTTTTTGGAAGAGTTGTCTGCCCTTTGTAAAAATAAGAAAAATCTAATTTTCCAAAAATGTGTGTGGTCAATGATTAATTTTATTTCATATTTTCATAAAAAGAAAGTGTATGTAACTTTCTACGTAGAGATTAGTATGAGTGTATAATTTGTTTTTAAAATATTGTAATAAAAGATGCTTTTCCCATATACTTCAATGTTAAATTCTAGGTGAAATATATTAAGTAGTAAACAAAATTTTGAAAATTCCTACCGTGGGTTATTTTTATTTGATGAACCCTTCAAAATGATACCATGATTGCAAATATTGCACCATCCATTTATTAGATATGAAATATGGTCATTATACATTGAATACCTTAAGCCATCATTAGACTTTATATATATATATATATATATATATTGGTTATTTGTTTATCTGCTGAGCGTTTCATAGTCCAGGTGTATACCGGTTTAATCCAGTTTACATCGGTTTATGTCAAGGGAATCAAATACTCGCTGGACATAAAAACTGACAAGACATTAAAGGCCACTTTTTCTCATCATTTATCACAACTGAAGGTAGAGAATTTTTAACTTTCGTATCCTGGCATGGCTTGAGTCCCTGGTCAATGTTATTTCACCATAAACTGTGGAATTACAAACAGCCGTGCATTATTCAACAGAAAATTATCTTAAGTAAGTCTGTTTGGTTCTTTTTACATAGTGTGTTTTGGGGTATATGTTTGTGATTATAAGTTTTAAACAAAAATTATATAGGTAGTCATTATGAAATTTAAACCTCGGGGTCTAACATGTAATGATGTGTATTTCATCATGAAATTGAAAAGTCGCTCTTATGTGATTTTGTAAGTATCTGAGTGTAAAAAAAAAAAAATCCTATAAAAACCAATGACAGTATGAAAGGTCATTTGTCTTTTCTTTTTATATGCCAAGCGACTAATTCAGAAAAGACTAATTTGTTTATGATTATTAAATCTAATATTCTACCTTATTTTTTTTTAATTTTTATTTTTGTCCGAATATGTATATTCACTGCATTTTGTTTTTCAATGTCAAATAGTTGCTCTGACATTACTGTTGCGATTACTATCGATCGTTCTATTCTCTTGATTTTTAAGCCACTGTTTTCCGTCACGTATCACAATATCTGATGTAAAACCATTATTTTCCAAATACATGTTGTGAAAATATAGCCACATCTATTAGATCCCCCTATCTGTGCCGCGCGGGTCGTCTACCAAAGGAGCCGGGGCCGCGGTTTTATCGAAGCCTCGCGTCACTTTATCTCTCCCTCTGAACTTAATGTCAGAAAAAATCTTGATGATACAAACCTTTTCATTCTTTATTTCAATGCTTTTCATAAGATTGTGAAACAAAAATTGCAACATTAAATATTTCAATCTTTGGTTGAAAGCAACAAATATCACTTAATAGCAATCTAAAGATTTTACGCAAAATATACAGGGTTGTTTTTTTTGGGGGGGGGGTTGGGGGGTTGGGTTACATCTTCAACAGAAACATGTTTTCATGACCCCGGAACCGGAGTGGGGCCATATTTGACGCTGTTAAGCAATTAGCAATTAAATTCTTCTAGTGTAATTGCGGCTTTAAAATCAGCCCGTGATGCATTCATGAAAATCACGTTAATGTGCATGCAACCATTGATTTCGATAAACTAAAAATGCATAACAATATTGTTAGATGCCTGCATTAAAACAAAAACTCGTGTGTAAAGTTTTACTTCGAATGTAAAAGATTATCGTAACAGAGCGACTGATTGCATTGGGTCATATGATCGTATTCCATTTTTTGCAATCGAGACGAGTTCTCCGATTCCGCATTGATTTGTCAAATCAAATCAAATACTGAAAGCAATTCTGTTTTACAGGTTTGATCTGTCGTTTTCCCACAGCACACATAAACCGACAATGAAGTTCTCCTGGAATATTAGAAACAGAAGGCAAACCGTCCTAACGAGGCGATAGATCTCTTTGCTAAGTAATCAAGACGTCTTCAGATAATTTCAAAACAAATAGCCTTTTAGTGCCTTCTCTATAGGCTTTCGTCATTATGACCTTTTTATTGTACTATAAGCGTGTAGATATACAAGCAGCGTCAGCACCAGTGTTTTTCTGTCGGGGTAAATATACAAGCAACGCGCATACCACTTATAACAAGATACTCTCGGCGTGCACTCGCCTAATGACGACCATTAGTGACAGAGATCGGGCACCTGCAGCCTCTTGGAGTAACTGTCCTTTTTCTGGTGCTTCCTTGCAGCCGTTCCGTTCTAGCTACCTGTAGAAGACTACTGGATACGTGGTTATGGCGGGTGTTTGTGGGGGCTGTTTATTCTGGATGCTTATTGTCTATGTGGGATTCGTGTGTCCCATACAGAACTCTAAGAAATCCCCAGTGCGAGAGACAGAGTATGGCCAGGTTCAGGGTGTCACTACAGAGCCCATACCCGGACGGACTGTCGCCAACTATCTAGGAATCCCCTACGCAAAACCACCAGTCAACAAACTTAGATTTGAGGTAAGAAAATAGGTCATTTTGAATTCGTATGTATACCTCTGAGAGAGAGAGAGAGAGAGAGAGAGAGAGAGAGAGAGAGAGTTTTAGAGAGAGAGTTTTCCACACTTCTCAGTAGAAGTGACACCTGACTTATTACTGTCGTGATTCTTGCTGCTTTCCCTTTCAATATTAATCCACTACAAGGTTAGGCTACATATTTTTAGACCGAAGGGTATACTGCTATTTATCTGCAACACTGTAAGCATCTCTCTTTTGTTTTTCGAACAACAAAATGTTGAAGTAACTGTTGACTTTGATGTGTTCACTTTGAAATTCTTTAAGTATTTATATTGGGAGCTTATTGGCCTTTGTTTCCTTTATTCCTAAAACCTAGTATCCTCTTGAAAAAAAGCATATCGCATTAATCAACCGACTATAACTCAAAGGATGTTTCGACAAGTAAAACAACATGCGAGTTGTGTCAATGAAATATTGGTTTCCTGGCAATTCTTCCTTCTGCGTGATACCTTATCGCTAGACGCCTCATTATTCCATTCCGAATAACTTCATCGTGTTCACAACTTATCGTCCTTACTATAATTAATAATGCTGTTGGTCTCTTTATAAAGAACACAAATCACGTCTCGGAACGGTCAAGACATGACGATGAATGAATGAGATTAACGGCAACTTTTTGAGATAGAAAATGATAAAACGAACGAAAACAGTCTAAAGTTTCGTGACCCAGTTTTAAGAGGTTGTGGTGAATCCTTTTTGTCATGATAAGAAAACAAGAACATTTTTTAAAGGAAGTGCGCGTCTTTGATAAAATCCAGGGGCGGGTAGTCGTTGGTGAGATTATAAAACCGACCTCAGTATCTAAAGATTGTTACTGTTTGACTTTAAAATATATCGCCTTCTTAACATCTTTACATTCCCTGCATCAATCATCTACAACGAGATAACCAAACAAGATATTTTGTATCAAGCCCAATATACTCCAAGAATTACAGATCTACGACTCTTTCATATTGAACGCGGATTGAAAGAACACGTGTTATATGTAAACAATACGCAATCAGACCTGTTTATGCAATTAGGATTCTGGTATGCTGGTGGCGGAGCCTTCCAGATATTGAATGGTCATATGTGTTATAGTGTCAATAATTTAGGTGTTTATTGGCATCCGGGCTGAGCTCCTAAAATATAAACCATCTTCTCACGATATTGATACAGTACAAACACGGTCCTCATTATAACATATTCTCATTATATTGATACAGTACAACCACGCTCCTCATATTAACGTATTCTCACTATATTGATACAGTACAAACACGGTCCTCACTATAACGTATTCTCACTAGATTGATATAGTACAAACACAGTCCTCACTATAACGTATTCTCACTATATTGATATAGTACAAACAGGGTCCTCACTATAACGTATTCTCACTATATTGATACAGTACAAACACGGTACTCACTATAACGTATTCTCACTATATTGATATAGTACAAACACGGTCCTCACTATAACCTATTCTCACTATATTGATATAGTACAAACACAGTCCTCGCTATAACCTATTCTCCCTATATTGATACAGTACAAACACAGTCCTCGCTATAACCTATTCTCACTATATTGATACAGTACAAACACGGTCCTCACTATAACGTATTCTCACTATATTGATATAGTACAAACACGGTCCTCATTATAACGTATTCTCACTATATTGATATAGTACAAACACGGTCCTCACTATAACGTATTCTCACTATATTGATACAGTACAAACACGGTCCTCACTATAACCTATTCTCACTATATTGATACAGTACAAACACGGTCCTCACTATAACGTATTCTCACTATATTGATACAGTACAAACACGGTCCTCACTATAACGTATTCTCACTATATTGATACAGTACAAACACGGTCCTCACTATAACGTATTCTCACTATATTGATATAGTACAAACACGGTCCTCACTATAACGTATTCTCTCTATATTGATACAGTACAAACACGGTCCTCACTATAACGTATTCTCACTATATTGATACAGTACAAACACGGTCCTCACTATAACGTATTCTCACTATATTGATACAGTACAAACACGGTCCTCACTATAACGTATTCTCACTATATTGATACAGTACAAACACGGTCCTCACTATAACGTATTCTCACTATATTGATACAGTACAAACACGGTCCTCACTATAACGTATTCTCACTATATTGATACAGTACAAACACGGTACTCTCTATAACCTATTCTCACTATATTGATATAGTACAAACACGGTCCTCATTATTACGTATTCTCACTATATTGATACAGTACAAATGCGGTCCTGGCCTCGCTATAATGTATTTCACTATAACGTATTCTTACAATATTGATATAATATAAACAGGGTCCTGATCTCGCTATAACGAATTCGCACAGTACAAAGTTTTCTGACCGTACTAAAACCGTACTAAAACATCTTCTCACTTATTGATACAGTCCAGATACGGTTATTTTCCCTTAGTTCTGTTGTTTTTAGTCCAGTACCGGTGATACCAGCGGGGGCTATAAACGGTGTCTATCCGTCAGTCTGTCTGTTTAGCTGTCATTCAGTCTGTTACACTTGGTTTTCCGCACGTTTTTCTTCACGCTTTTCAGTGTGTGGTTTATTACTGCATGTTCACAGATTTAATTCTCGGCACAGTTGAGTGATTTTAAGAGATATATGGGACTATGTTCCGAAGATGGGTTTCCGGACTTTTTCCAAATATGTTTTAACTTAAAAATCTTAAATTTGATGTGTGGTTACCTAATTAGCAGATACAGATTACGTTTTACTTTTGTTACAATTGACCTATATTCTAACGAAAATTATAAGATTTAGTTTCATGGTTGAATCAACTTCAAGTTTTGTATTCCAGACGTTTTATGTTACCCGAGTCATTCAGTTGACCCGTTGCTATTGATCTTCGTCTGTCGTCGTGCGTTTTTAACTTTTTGATAACTAACCATTCGATTTTTAAAATTCAAATTTTTTGAAGCATCTTGGTATGAAGAATGTTTGAGACAAGGGGGTTATGAATTGTAAATTTCAGTACAACTGCACCCCTTGGACTTTAGAGGTGAGTAAAAAGCTGCCAAACTTTAACCATTTTTTAAAAATCTTCATCTCTACAACCGCACATCTGTAAAAAAAAAAAAAAAAAATACACCCCTCCCCCCCTCCCCCCCCAAAAAAAGAAGAAAAAAAAACTAAGAAAAAACAACTAGATACATAGTCATATAAATCAGGAAGTAATTTCTTATTGATCTTGTACATGTATATATACATGCATATAATGCAGCTGTAAAGACTCTCATCAGCATGGACATCAGTGTTGGATCACATCTTGGTTTATACTGCTGCTGAATATTAGAATTTAGCTTAGATAAGCAGAACTGAAACATTAATATTGATCATAAACCTCGGGGCTAGTGATACATGTACTTTTAACTAATACTCAGATGACCGATGGGACCTGTGGGTCTTTTGTTTTACCATGCTTTGATTTAGGAAGCTGATTTTTGGAATGTGATTTATGTTCACAGATCAAGTTTAAGTCACAGTGGATTGACTTTTACGAGATTTATGGAACTTTGTGCTAATGTAGTTTTCAGACTTTTCACCGCAGTGCCGATATGTGGTTATCGAATGAGGAGGTACACATTGAATTTCACATTTGCTAAAGATGAATTATTCTGACATTAATTCTTGTTCTCTGTCTAGTTCTCTGGGGTTTTTTTGTTGTTGTTGCTTTTTTTGGTTTTTTTTGTATTGTGCGAGATCTACATGTATATAATCTGAGGCATACCGATTTGTAATCGAGTTCGTCTGATACACTGCATTTACTTACAAGAGGTCAAAATTATAGTATTTCCTGGTGTTGAAAAATAATATCCGCCCCCTCGTCCAAATATACATGCACATAATCTGCAGATAATGACATTCTCAAATAAATAGGGGCGCCGGTAGGGTACATATATTGCTTCTGCAATAATCTCGAATGCTAGTTTGACGAGATATATTTTCTAGTAAAATATTTCTTCTAGCATGCTCTATTTTGCAAGTGTCAGATGTCGTCTCTTTCTATACTAAATAGTCAACAGCGAAGACACTGTGGGGATAGAGGACGAGTTTTCTCAGCTGGGGTCAACGTCATAAGCGTCAAATTAGTTCACGTCCACCGCAGTTGTAGCGTAGCAAAACTCTACACTCCATTGCGGTCTAGCGTAGCTATGAATGTTACTGGCGGTCTAGTGTGGCAATGAAATAATATACTAACGTTACAGGCGGTCTAGCGTAGTAATGAAACAATATAGTAACGTTACAGGCGGTCTAGCGTAGCAATGAAACAAGATTTAAACGTCACAGTCCATTACAGTTTAGTTTAGCAATAAAACAATATCTAAACTTTTAAAAGAACTTCAATGACGTCACCCATTGTTATTTGTTGTGTATTTTAACTATTCAATAAAAACTAGTTGGATATTTTAAGTATCCATCTGAAAATCGGTATTTTTTGTTTTCAAGATTATTTCAAAAATGATATCTATCTATCATGCAAAATGTCCAAAGGAATAGTATAAGTATAAAGTTCTTAAGACCATTTGAAAAGACATGACATACACTCTTGAAACATGAATATATTTTGAATGTGTAGAAATAACCCAATTATTCTTGAAAACTGTCAGTCACGTGGCTTCAACTACAGTCACATTGATGAGAAACAAGTGCTCTAAGCAATGCTCTGGCCAGGCACCTTATGAACATAGTACTGGAACAAAAGGTCGACGTTACTGTTCACAGTGGGATATTCATGCAAAATAATGTCTTCTATTTTCAGAAAACACAGAAACCGGACTCCTGGAATGGAGTGCGGTTCGTAGGAGAACTCCCCCCGGCATGTCCACAGAACCCGAATATGAATTACGTCAATCAGCACAGCCCAGGGTTCAATAAAGAGGATGAAGATTGTCTCTATATCAACGTTTACGTCCCAGAGGTAAAATGGCGTCCGCGGCCACCATCACCAAGTCTGTACAATCTAATTTGTTTTATGTTCTCTTGTGTCGCGACTCACTACCTTGCATGACATGCTTATCGCATGAAGGCATCTGAAGTTCCGTCTGCCCTTGTTAGAGTCTGGGTGACTCTACTCAAGGCATAGATTATGCAGTTAAAATGAATTATTTTGTCATTTATTGGTGGACTATCTTCCTAACGTAAAACCCCAGTGTCCCTGAAAACTATAACTTCGGGTACTGATTCTCAATTAAAAAGTATATAGCAATCATCCTCGGGCAAATGAATTGTACCGAGTGATTGGAGGATATAATGAAAACCAAACTTGAGTACCAACGTTCACTTCAAAAGCAAAATGATCCTTAGGACTTAATATTTAGAGAAACATCTGTATAGTGTCACAAGGGTCTATCCAATAACAGTTGATAACATTTAATCTAGAACGACAATTAACTCTTGAACTCTTGAACCAGCATAGTTCTATACTGGTACAACAACCAGAAACTATAATCAGCACAATTCTACACTGGTACAGAAACTACAATCAGCATAGTTCTATACTAGTACAGAAACTAGAATCAGTATAGTTCTATATTAGTACAGAAACTAAAATCAGCATAGTTCTTCACTGGCACAGAAACTGTAATCAGCATAGTTCTATACTGGTACAACAACCAGAAACTAGAATCAGCACAATTCTACACTGGTACAGAAACTACAATCAGTATAGTTCTTCACTGGCACAGAAACTGTAATCAGCATAGTTCTATATTAGTACAGAAACTAAAATCAGCATAGTTCTTCACTGGTACAGAAACTAGAATCAGCATAGTCCTATACTGGTACAGAAACTGTAATCAGTATAGTCCTATACTGGTACAGAAACTGTAATCAGCATAGTTCTATACTGGTACAGAAACTAGAATCAGTATAGTTCTATATTAGTACAGAAACTAAAATCAGCATAGTTCTTCACTGGTAAAGAAACTGTAATCAGCATATAGTCCTACACTGGTACAGAAACTACAATCAGCATAGTTCTATACTGGTACAGAAATTAGAATCAGTATAGTTCTATATTAGTACAGAAACTAAAATCAGCATAGTTCTTCACTGGTACAGAAACTAGAATCAGCATAGTCCTATACTGGTACAGAAACTGTAATCAGTATAGTTCTATATTAGTACAGAAACTAAAATCAGCATAGTTCTTCACTGGTAAAGAAACTGTAATCAGCATATAGTCCTACACTGGTACAGAAACTAGAATCAGCATAGTTCTATACTGGTACAGAAATTAGAATCAGCATAGTTCTATACTGGTACAGAAACTAGAATCGGCATAGTTCTATACTAGTAAAGAAACTAGAATCAGCATAGTTCTATACTAGTACAGAAACTAGAATCAGCATAGGTCTTCACTAGTACAGAAACTAGAATCAGCATAGTCCTATACTAGTACAGAAACTAGATTCGGCATAGTTCTATACTAGTACAGAAACTAGAATCAGCATAGGTCTTCACTGGTACAGAAACTAGAATCAGCATAGTCCTATACTAGTACAGAAACTAGAATCGGCATAGTTCTATACTAGTACAGAAACTAGAATCAGCATAGTCCTATACTGGTACAGAAACTAGAATCAGCAAAGTTCTTCACTGGTACAGAAACTAGAATCAGCACAGTCCTATACTGGTAGAGAAACTAGAATCAGCATAGTTCTATATTAGTACAGAAAATAGAATCAGCATAGTTTTTCACTGGTACAGAAACTAGAATCAGCATAGTCCTATACTGGTACAGAAACAAGAATCAGCATAGTTCTATATTAGTATAGAAAATAGAATCAGCATAGTCCTATACTAGTACAGAAACTAGAATCAGCACAGTCCTATACTGGTACAGAAACCAGAATCAGCATAGTCCTATACTAACAACTCAACTGTATGACAAACGGGATGATTTCAGCTTCTCCATCATCAACTTCCCACATTTATGTAGCAATATTCCATTATCACCTGCATATGGTGTTTATATATCTCAACTGATTCGATATGCAAGAGCTTGTTCTGGGTATAGTCAGTTTTTCAATCGAGGTAAGCTACTGACAAACAAGTTGATGGTACAGGGATTTCAACAGTCTCGATTGAAGTCAGCATTTCGCAAATTCTATGGTCGTTATAACGATCTAGTTCGTCAATACAACCTCGCATTTGGTCAAATGCTGTCTGACGTGTTTCATACCGATTGTTAAGCCGTTCTTGGCACACTGATTTTGACTGCGGATAACTCCGTTTACCTGATCAGGATATGGGGCTCACGGCGGGTGTGACCGACCAACAGGGGATGCTTACTCCTCCTAGGCACCTGATCCCACCTCTGGTGTGTCCAGGGGTCCGTGTTTGCCCAACTATCTATTTTGTATTGCTTGTAGGAGTTATGAAATTGATCACTGTTCGTTATCTTCACCTTGCATACTAGTACAGACACTAGAATCAGCACAGTCCTATACTGGTACAGAAACTAGAATCGGCATAGTTCTATACTAGTACAGATACTAGAATCAGCATAGTCCTATACTAGTACAGACACTAGAATCAGCACAGTCCTATACTGGTACAGAAACTAGAATCGGCATAGTTCTATACTAGTTACTACAGAAACGAGGATGGTTCGATGAAAATCATAACACGTGAAATTTTCCCGAAATTTATTCATGTACTTTGTAGAAATGAATAATGTAAAAGCAATGGCTATATACAAAATTCGAACTTTAAAAAAAAAATTGTTTTCATTTTTGAATTGTCATTCACGAGGAATAGCCTAGTGTGCCATCCGGCTGATAATAGACACAGGTCAGCGATGGTGCTGATAGCCTTTAAAAGTTCGCCACTTAAACAAAAGCACCATGCAATACAATACACATGAAAATGGCGAAGTGCTTTAATGAAATGTTGACCCTGAACTATGGCCTTGAATTCTGTCTGACATATAACTTCCATCTACACCTTACATTTCACCAAAACTTGTATCATGTTTATAATTTAAACGTTATGACCAAATTTAAAATTGCGGACAAATAGCAAAGCAGCCACGCATTTAGGAAGCAGATAACATCCGATCTTAAACCTCGGTCGTGGCAATTTTTTTTTTCGGAATGATTCCGGGAACATGTACTACCGTATTGTCATATAGCATTTCACTCTTCTTTCTAGGGTGGAGTGGGTTTTTTGTTACCCCCTTCCCACCCACCCGGTAGGACACAGTTTTTTCTAAGACGTCAGTTTTACAGTTTGCTCGAATATCTAAAACTTCACAATAGACATCAGTCGTCGTATTACACTCTCATAATAGACGTTAAAAGTAACGATTTTACAGCAGCTGTTGTCCTGTGGACCATTGGTTTTGTAAATAAGTAGCACCATATGGAACTAATGAATTTCCATTAAATGTCAGTATTCTATATAACTACACGTACTGTTGACTTACAGTTCAATAAAATGAAAGGTGAAGATAACGAACAGCGATCAATGACTCATAACTCCTATAAGCAATATGAAATAGAGAGTTGGGTAAACACGGACCCCTGGATATATCAGAGATGTTTAATATGTTTATAACATAGTTATTTATTTGATTGATTCACCAAGGAAACAGTGAGGGTATATACACTTTTGAAGACTGACCCGCAAGAAAAGTATTCACTAAGTCTATAAACATTCTATAGAACCTATGATTATCTAACTTCTACATCAATTGGGTTGTGGTTTATTGTAATATCATAGAAATTTCCCATTTGAAATGAATTATTACATTTAACAGAAGTATAATTTGGTGTATGAAATAAACAAATCTGTATACATATACTTAACTAATCTAAGTTGCAAAAAGTGAATCTGTAGGATGTAGTATTTTGTTTGATTTTATCAATCTGCATTTTCTATCTATTAAAAAGTCTGACTCAGTGATAAGATTCCCAATAATTTCCCAGACAGAAATTCACACAATCTTATCCCCCATGACGACGATAATCAGATTGCATATTGAGAATCCTTATGTTTTAATTCCATTCTACTTTTCTTTTACAGCGAGTGTCTGAGAACACTCCCGTATTCCTCTATGTGCATGGCGGCTCGAACCGAGTCGGAATGGGGGCGATGCTTCGGGGAGATATTTTGGCAGCATTTGGAGACATTATAGTTGTCAATTTTAATTATCGTCTCGGATCTCTCGGTAAATACTGCTAATTACTTGTTCATTTGTGCATGTCGATTTCATCTGCATGGTTAACTGACATCCATCGCGGTATTTCGCCTGCATTAGACTCTTCTTTTACTGTAGGGTTTTACGCCGCTAGAGACGTGGCGTTGACGGGGAACTATGGCTTTTTTGACCAGCTAATGGCCCTGCACTGGGTCAAAGACAACATAAAGAGGTTTGGTGGAGACCCTGAAATGATCACAATAGCTGGTCACAGCGCAGGCGCGGCTGACGTCGGATTCCACGTGATCTCACCATTGAGCAAGGGTGAAGTATCGATAGTGTCCTAATGTATCATTTTGACCTGGATTTTGATTGTAAAAAAATCAAACATGCTTTACAAAGTGTGTCGACATCACATTTTAAAAGATGAACGTTCCTTTTATGCCCATACTTATTCTCTTTAGGCATGCAATGGCAATGTCCAATAGATACAGTTAAATATTAATTTTCTATACACAAAAAGTGTTATTGTTGTATTATAGTATGCTAGTTATACTTTTGTATTCGATACGTCAGAACATGTTCTACGTATAATTAATTTTCAAATCGAGGCAGGTTACTGACAAATAGGTTGATGTTCATCAGTCTCGTTTAAAGTCAACATTTCGCAAATTCTATGGTCGTCATAATGATCTAATTTGCAAATACCACTTGTCATTAGTTTGAATGCTGTCTAACGTGTTTCATATCAAATGTTAAGATGCTTACTTTACAAACTGATCTTGACTACGGATTACTCCGTTTACCTGATCAAGATATAGGGCTCACGACGGCTGTGACCGGTTAACAGGAAATGCTTGGGCCTCCTAGGCACCTGATTCCACCTCTGGTTTGTTCAGGGGTGCAGATTTGCCCTACTCTTAATCTTTGTATTCTGTAAAGGATATCTATATTTTTAATTAACCACTGTTCGTTATCTTCACATTATTGTGTGTTATTGTTGAGTTTTGTGTGTTATAGTCGTGTATTGTGTATTAGAGTTGTATCATGTGTGTTATAGTTAAGCATCCATTAGAGAAAGGTGAAAAGGTGAAGATAATGTACAGTGATCAATCTCACCACTCCTGTAAAGAATACAAATTGCGAGTTGGGCAAACACGGAACCCTGGATATACCAGAAGTGGAATCAGGTGCCTAGGAAGAGAAAGCATCCCCTGTCGACAGGAAATGAAAGAAGAAGAATCTCCAACCAAAGCTTACTGTATTTGGTTACATTGCATTCCTAATAAAAGTTGATAAGACGTTATGGTAGATGGTGAAAACTATTTCGACCGCTTTCACACGTAGAATGTATGCCTTTTGACTCTACAGGTTTATTTCACCGTGCCATGATCATGAGCGGATCTCCTATCGCTTTTTGGGGGCTGGCGGCGCCCCACTGGAGGGCAGGCTATAACATAGACGAGTTCTGTCTCAGAGACCTCTGCCCCAGACATCGTGACCCCAAAACATTCCGAGAGTATTTGATGAATCTGCCTTGGCAGGAATTTACCAACTACGAGACCACGCCCAGCCCCATAGACGTGAGTTATGTCTAACATGGAATCAGATCGCTCCAGTCAATTTACGTTTAAGCTATGTCTAACATGGAATCAGATCGCTCCAGTCAATTTACGTTTAAGCTATGTCTAACATGGAATCAGATCGCTCCAGTCAATTTACGTTTAAGCTATGTCTAACATGGAATCAGATCGCTCCAGTCAATTTACGTTTAAGCTATGTCTAACATCTAGTAAAAATCACGTCAAGCTACAAGCTTCAGTCACTGGGGTGCTGTACTACGTATTTTTTCTATATTTGTGTTTATTTTAGTATCGGGCAATTCTAACGTTTCCAGTGTCCATTATTGATGGAGAGTTCATCACAGAACGACCTGAAACAGCCATACAGGCCAAGAGGTTCAACTGCGATTCCTTCGTCTTCTCGGTTACGCGAGACGAAGGGTCCATTGACGGTAAAATAATAAAGGGGGTCAGCTTCTAAATTTAACAAAGATTTTTCTTTCCCATGAATATACCTACATGTATATGGATTATTACTATGGAAGTTTTTTTCCACTTCGTGGGACAGTAAATTTATTGTAAACCGCAAAATCTGGGATAAGGATTCCTTAGTACACTGAGACCTGTCTAATCCGATATGCTCCGGGATATAAATATTGCGTTGGATTGACTTGATGTCAGACTGCAGAATGTAAAAAAAAAAGTGGAATAAGAAAAATTGGGATTAAAAATAAAGTATAATTCCATAGTGAAAAGGATTACATAGACTGGTTTAACTGTACTTATAATTCAGAACCGTGGTTTGTTAATTTCGTTAATTAGCGAGTTCCATATTTTCTGTCGAAAATCACGATCGATGTGGTCTTTTGGGGGTTGCTGTTCTTCTAAAGTCAAATAAAATCACAAAATTGAAAAACAAATGCAAGTTGGGCTAACAGGGTTTCAACGTTACCGGCATATTGGAATCGCTTTATCATTTAACATTATAT
Source organism: Ostrea edulis (assembly GCF_947568905.1). Classification (NCBI taxonomy): domain Eukaryota; kingdom Metazoa; phylum Mollusca; class Bivalvia; order Ostreida; family Ostreidae; genus Ostrea; species Ostrea edulis. The sequence goes on along the minus strand of NC_079167.1, from coordinate 20,238,501 downwards.
CATTTGGAAATTGCAGTAAAGTATGTGCGTGAAAGCAAGATGAGAGACACAGGCAAATTTGACGAGGAAACGTTCCGTGACGTTCTGGACTGGTACAAACCCATCTATCCCAAAGTCGGCGAACTTAAAAGTGAGTAGAAAGCTAGGACTCTCAGTGAGAAATATTGTCCAAACTAGCGGCAAACTAGTCAGGTTACGAAGTCAAAAACATACCCACCCCCAAAGTCACTAACTCATCCATCTAATTAAAATTAGATATTGGATCCGCTTGCATACTCGCTAAACTTATGCGCCATTCTTAGCGGTACAGTACAATATTGAATTCTCTATTGATAGTGCAGTCAAAACAAGGACCATTTATGCTCTGAAAACCGTGTAAATGTGCAGTTTGTTTTGTGCTAGCGTATGCAGAAACACGAGTGTCGGCTCAGGAAGAGGGTTATTTACGTAGCAGATCAACATAAAAACAAAAGGCCCATGGGCCACAACGATCACCTGAGTCAACCTGATCCTGGTGTTCTTCAGAAGAATTAAAACTCAAAGATTTCTATGCTCTTTATTCCCACAAAAAAATTGAACTCATATTATGACCCCATCTAAGCCAAACGGGGCCATGGCTTAACTTAAATCCACACAACATACGGATGCCCTATAATTCATGAATCATGTAAAATTTTATCCCCGATTCTATCCCTACTCCAACGTCGATATTTCTTAATAAAAGATTTTTTAAATCTTTACCTATACATTCTCATTTAAGAGTCCATATTGTGACCCAGCCTACCCCTCCCCCCTCAAGGCATTGATTTGAAGAAAATTGAATCTGCACTACACGGGGATACTTGGTTTGTCTATCTTAACGGCAAAAAATTATGTGGTGCATCATATTCATCCCTGAATCCGCCTCAAAGTTTCCATGGTTACTAATGACTACAAACTTCAATGTGTTTTAATTAAGTAATGGAAAAGCGTAAAATATAATTCGATTCCCCACAATAGTTCCAACTCTGACTTTTCAAAAGTTGTTATTCAGAGAATGTTGTAAAAATTGTCATAAAATACAATTTGATTCATTTTTGTTGCCAGACCTTATCATGCACGAATATGGTGGCTGGCAACATTTTCCAAATCACACGGAGGAAATTAACATTCTCCGGCGTTATACAGAGGTAAGCAGGGACGTAGTATTCGTCATTTTGAGTCAATGTACAGAAGCAGACGATTAACTTTATTTAAAGCAAATGGATCAAATTAGTTGTGTACTTCACTTTTTGTTGAGGACTTGCAAGATTGATAAAGTATTCCTTTCAGATGGAGAGCGACATTGTGTTCGTGGCCCCCATGGTAAAGTTAGCTGACCTTTTAACCTCAGCAGGGGTCGATGACATTACATTCTTTACCTTTGACTACCGATCAGAAGGCAATCTAAGCGAATGGGAAGGTAATATTTACATTGTCCTCAGCTAATATTTACATTGTCCTAAGGTAATATTTACATTGTCCTAAGGTAATATTTACATTGTCCTAATATTTACATTGCTCTTATGTAATATTTACATTGTCCTAAGGTAATATTTTACATTGTCCTAAGGTAATATTTACATTTACCCTAAAGTAATACAAGTATTTACATTGCCGTAAAGTAATACATGTATAAACATTGCCCTAAGGATTAGCCTTTTAGATGTTCACGTCGTCAAAACGCGATTGACTTGTCTATGTACACGCCATTAAAGGCTCTTCTACCTTCATGTCACAAATGAATATCTTTGTGTAAGTTTAAAAAGATATATGTGAATTATTGAATAATAGTCCATTTTTTACAGGAGTTCCGCACGGTGCCGATCTGTTTTATATATTTGGTATCCCATATGTTGGACACCGGTATTTTAACTATGATAAAACAGATAAACAAGCTAGTGCAATGGTGATGACTATGTGGACAAACTACGTAAAAACGGGGTATGTACCGAAAGGAAATTAGTAACATTTAACTACGTAAAGTCGTGGTGTGTACCGAAAGTAAATTAGTATCATTTAACTACATAAAGTCGAGGTGTGTACCGAAAGGAAATTAGTATCATTTAACTAAGTAAAGACGGGGTATGTACCGAAAGGAAATTAGTATCATTTAACTACGTAAAGACGGGGTATGTACCGAAAGGAAATTAGTACCATTTTATCAACTACATAAAAACGGGGTATGTACCGTAAAGAAATCAGTATTATTTTATTAACTACGTAAAAACGGTGTATGTACCGAAAGGAAATTAGTATCATTTAACTACGTAATGACGGGATGTGTATCGAAATGAAATTAGTATCATTTTCAAGACAGCTCGGGAGTATTTGACCTTGAATAACTCCAAGGAATATGTGAACAATTCGATCTTGAGAAGAAGCAACCTAAATTGTTTGCGATTGGCTGTCTTGTATATTGTCGATGGCCACTGAAATAGAATATATTTTGAGCATCTTTTGTAAAAATGGAAAAAAAAGAACGTATGTTCTGCGGAAATGATTCATCAAATGATCACAAGCTGTTCTGAAAATGTTGATATCTTCACGTTCAAGATGAATGAGATGATCACTGATCTGTAAACTGAAGGATGAACTCTCTCTTTTGGACTACTTTACATTTACGACTCTCATGATAACCTTTTAACTTTTTTCCAGGGTGTTTTCAACAGGTTCTACGGACTTCCTGAAGTACGCACAGTCGAGGTCATACAATAAGCTTCATTTGCAGAATGAGACCTTAGTGGTCAGTAAACTGGACAATTACAAACCTCGAAGGATGGCGTTTTGGAATTCCCTACTACCGTCACTCAGCCAATCAGTGCCGTGTTCCGCGGGTGCACAGTGCGCCTCAGTACTCTTATATATTGGTAGTATAGTGTGTCTTATCTTCTACACGACGAATGTATTGTTATGATGCAGCATGGATGAACGAGAGATCTGGACTCTGCTGTAACTAAAAGAACTGCGTGATGAAAACTGCCTCATATTGTGATAGAGTAAACGAGAGATCGACAGTGTGTGTGTAGGGATGTGTGTGTGTGCGTGGGCGTGTGTGTTGGTGCGTGCATGTGTACTTGAAATATCGGATAACAAAAGTCAAGAACAATAGACGAGTCTATGAGATGTTACTTGATGATTGTTTGACCGTTATTTGAGTATTTAAGACTGTATTTATATTTGGTTTCCATGACCGATATTCTGTAACGTTAGTCGCAATGACATTCTGTGACGTCAGTCACAATGATATTATAGCTGTTCCACTGGAGATCGCTTTCTCTCCCACCGAAAATGATGGCTGAAACATCATAGGTTTTACAAGAACCAACTCTCTTGATTCGATAACCATTTTAGAAGATCATACTAAAGTTCAAGGTCACCATAAAACCATGAATGATGACATCTTAAAATGCTTTGGTCTTGATATCTGAGATATTGAGAATTCCGTGATATCTGAGATATTGGGAATCCCATGATATCTGAGAGATTGGGAATTCTATCATATCTAGAGATATTGGGAATTCTGAGATATTGGGAATTCCGTGATATCTGAGATGTTGATAATTCCATGATATCTGAGATATTGGGAATTCCATGCTATCTGAGATATTGGGAATTCCGTGATATCTGAGATGTTGAGAATTCCATGATATCTGAGATATTGGGAATTCCTTGATATCTGATATATTGGGAATTCCTTGATATCTGATATATTGGGAATTCCTTGATATCTGAGATATTGGGAATTCTATGTTGTATGGCGATTGTCGACGTGTTCTGCTAGATCATTGTAGCAGAGTAGATGTATCATTTTGAGCGTGGCGGTCCACCTCTACCCCAGTCCCGCTTCCCTGTACTCCATTCTGTAATGTTTTATATCATTGTAAATTATTTACACCAGAAGTACATTATCTGTTTCGGAAAATAAAATATATATTTTCTACTTTTAAGTTGTGTGTTTAACATGCAATGTAGAATGGTTTTTCCCATCTAAACTTCGGCTCTAAATTTTCTGCGTATGTCAACGTGATTAGGAAAAAAAAGGAATCTTTCCAAAAAGATTTCTAGCAGCTTATGTAAATTATTTTCTTTTTAATCAGCAAATTAGTTTTGTTATCAATAGACGCAAAGAAAAATTTGTTTTGGGGTACAAATCGGCCATTAATATTTCTGATGTTTTATTACAATTGATAAACTGTTAATAACCGGTATCGTACCATTATGATAATGTAATCATTTACATCATACCCTAACATTGATCACAGTCAGGCGTGTAATTTTACCGCGAAAATTTCCCTCAAATCACGTCATTGACAATAAAATCTCTGAACTATCTAGGCCCTATCACTGAAAGGAACCATTAAATTACGAGCGCTAATAAAACATGATATTAAACATGTTAAGCCTAGACTTTAAGTAACTTTTTAAAAAATAAATATTTGAATGGAATGTCAACTTTATCAACATTTCGATAAGAAACTATCAAAAACAAGCACTCATGGCGTTACTTCACGTTCCCGATAAACATTAGAGGAATCTCATCTATACTAATTTGCCAATAAACTCCGAGACGCTTGCTCCAGAGTTACTGCTTGCACCTTTAATATTGTTCCATATGTGAGATGAAGTCTGTAAGCTATAATAGAATCTTACTTCATTAATAAATATCGTAAAATTATTTAAAAACCCACTTTCGATAAACTACCCTGAAATAGCAAAAATGAAAGTAGAGTGGTGGATCTAAGCCATTTTTTTTTAGAGTGACAACTTAAGGATGTACTCTACATCGTCATAATGGCTGACTTCCTTTTAAAACATGGTGGAAAATATAAATATCAGCAATATTTGTCTATTCATTTAAAAATTTCTCCCCTAGCTGAGTAGCTCAGTAGGTTAGCACGTCGACTGCTGAACTGTAGATCGCGTTTTCGAGTCCATCAGGGGTTTTCAATTTTTCTCAAGATTGTTTTCAACTAAAACTGTTTTCTTTTTTACTAAGTAAAGTAAATTTCAAAATATTGTTGTACATATTCTCCACTTTTCATTCATATCAAATTTCCCTGGTGTAGCATACTTCCTTTTAAGATAATCCGATATGAAGTTAATCCGTTGTTTATCGATGCTTGATTTTGATCCTATAGAAGAAATAAGTTTTGATAATTGTTGAATAAATAAAATATGCCTGTTCGTTTCTTCAATCCATGGTTTTAGTCTTGAATCAGACTTCTGGAAATTTCCTGAACAAAGCAAGGCAACATCACAACCAATCACACATTCTCGGGCCTTTCCGGTAAGCCGAGAAGTTGCGATTGGTTTAGAACATTTGTGTAGGTGTTCAGTGTTAGTTATACTTATAATAGTTTTGGCTAGGCCAGATTTCTCATTGTATGAAAATTCATAATTATATTACTTATATATATCTCATTCAACGAAGGTCACCCACCCCCTCCCGAGACCAATGATCTAACACATCGATTTTTTAAAAACGATATTCATCCGATATTTTCGATGTTCATAATTTTTTCCCATGATTATAGAAGTCACCGTTACGACTAGCTTTTTGTAATAAGTTATTAACAGTTACTGATATGTACAAACACATAGATAAACACAAAAAAAGTTTTATTTTGGTTGAACATTTTTGTGATGACACAGATCTTGAAAGTAATAAGTCGAAAAATGTCCAATATGTCAGATATCGAATGGTCCGGGACTGTTCTGGGAAGTTTGCGCCTTATAACTTAAAACATTTTACCGAAATTAGGTTGTACACTACCTGACAATGTCCAAGAAATCAGGCCACTGTTTACAATATAGCAGTTTTTCTATTTGTCATTCCAGTGGAGGATCCAGAGGGAGTCCCGGGGGGTCGGACCCTTTCGTCAAAAATTTTTGCTAAAAAAGGTAAAAATCACGTATTTTGAGGGTGGACCATCCCCCTTGATAACCAAAATTAATGTTAGAATCCCCCACCCCCCACCCTTTAAAAAATTCCTGGGTCCGCCTTTGCATTCATATCGTGCATTATGTTTTCGATTATTGCATTTGACGAGAAGAAACGACGTGTATTCATAATTTAAAATTGTCGCACTGGACAAAAATTACCAATATAAACACATTTGCAATACTCTTTTATTTTAGATTTTGAAATTATGAACTACCGTTCATTTTGTCTTTGGTCAACTATCGGCATGACAGATTACAATTGCATTCGTAAAATCATTATCTAATTTTCAAAACGGAGAGAGATCATATGTGTTACATATGGAACATTTAACTTGGAGCGCTAAGTGACTTCCTAATAACCAAGTTTTATTTACTGTATATCACATCAATAAATGTAACATAACTAATGCACGCGATTATTCAGAAATTGTTCATAATTGAAGTCCTTCCTTTATGCAATATTATTTAATTTTGATTTCCCGCGCTTGCGCGGGATTTCATCTAGTAATATACAAATGTATATTATGTAAAGTCTTTCATCAGAATGCGCATGTTCTGGAACGTTTATGTTTTAAGAACGCATCTTGTTTTATACTGCTGCTGAATACTAGATGTAGATTAGAACAGGAAAATTGTTAAAGACTGGGGCTAGTGATAATTTTAACCAATACTCGGGCGACCGATGAGGTCTGTGGATTGTAAATAAATATACCTTTCCTATCAAATGTATTCCTAGTCTGAATTATGAATGTAAAGTGTTCATTTTAATAGCCAAAAATCAATATTTTTGATGTTAATATTCTCAAAGTTCTCGGAATATCGCTTATGTCAATTAAGTACAAGTGCTCGAGATACCCCCCGAAGGATTTCCGCTGTGTTTCGCTTCGTGCGATGTGACATTGGTGATAACCCCCTCAAATAAAATTCAGTGATATGAAGTAGAGCTACCATTGATGTCGCCATTTTTTAAACACTCACGACACACATACATCATAAATCTTTTTTTAAATCCAGTCACAATAAAGAAAATTGGAGAGAGTCAGATATTGTTATTTAAATATTTCATTCATTTTGTGTCAAAATATAATTTTTGCACCATTAAAGCTTTCCAAGAATAATTGCCATGTACAATTTTTGCCGTTTCGCAGCCTTCCTGATCTTGCTTTCATTATTTTAATATATTTATACCCATTCAAATTAGTACAAAACCAATCATTTCACACGAATGTATTGAAAATTGCTACCTCTGTGTTGGGTACAAGTTTTCTTTTCCTGCAATGTCGGACGTCTCAAAACAAAGCTTGACTATACGACATGTACACATATTGAACATATTACATCTGCTATTCAAGATTTAAAAATATGACTGGTTTTTTTTTTTGGGGGGGGGGGGGGTTATTTTATTTTATAAATGGCACATTCTCAAATACCATATTTAGTAAAAAAAATTGTTTTAATTTTCTTGACAAGGCAGATTTTGGCCAAAATAGGACCTTATTCTTTCAGTTTTGAAAATACATGATCGTGAGAACATGATCTGCAACACATCATGCCGGTACACATTACGCCGGTACACATCACGCCGGTACACATTACGCCGGTACACATCACGTCGGTACACATTACGCCGGTACACATCACGCCGGTACACATTACGCCGGTACACATCACGCCGGTACACATTACGCGTTACATGAAAACGTACCAATGTGAAGCGATGTCGTTCATATCCTCATGTATTTTCAATTTTTTATGTCGTATTTTCACATTCTACTTTCATTTCTATAGGAATTCCCAGCATGTTTATGTTCATGTGTTCTGTATTTATTCGCGTATTGTTAACAACTGCAGCTCGCGTTCAGAAGGAAAAGCCCATCATTGCAATTTGTAAAAATATCAAAGGTAAGCACATTGGAAAATGTAAAATATTATGAAATGATGTGTTATTATGGAAACATTCAAAATTGATAGAGCATAAGTAACACAAATATCGCGCTCTCGTAAATTTCATGTTGCAAAATTTTGATATTACCAAAAGGAACAAAAACTGTATAGTAAGGAGGCACCAATTCAACCCATATCATACTTTTGTGATGAAAATGTGACGCCACAAAATCGCTTTCTTGTAAGCTGTTTGGTAAATTTGTACGGTACTTTAGCAACGTACACGAGACTCTGGACGACACGTGGACACCATGTCGGCTCAGTTAAGCAGGATAAGGCACACTCATGAGAGTTGGCAGTGACTTTTTCGTTGAATCCAAGAGTTGATATGTTGTCGAATGTGTTGTAAAACAGGAATTTACATCTGTCAAAATGATTCATAGAAAGTCATAGAATCAGTTTAGTTGATAGTTTTGATTGAAAGCCTAACTCTGAAGCAGGTTTTTAATATACATGTATGTGGGGTAAAAAACCTACGGACCCTTGGTGAAGGTCGGTAGTTTCTGAATATTCTTGTATGTCATATTACAAGAACTGATAGTTTTATGCGCGGATCCAGAAAGGAGGTTCTAACTTACACCTATGCCAGGGTCTAACATATAGCATTTTAGAGAGGAAACGAAACATTAGGCCAGAGATATATTTTGACAAACTCAAGGGGTTCCGAGTCCCAACCACCCCCATGCCCTTGGATTGGCGATTGAGTTTGTAAACGATTTTTTAAAAATGTAAATAAATGATTATGTTCATACTCTGCTGAAATATTTTACTGCATGTCATTCATATAGACTCATTATCCTTCACGTGTATAAATATTATTAAAACAAACGAAAAACATGCAATCGATATAGATTATATTTTTGAGCGTAATTAAACATTACAATGCTTAATCATTGCATGTAAAGAGTACGTAACATCATTTTATCGATCAGTTGGTAATAAGATTTTTAGAGATTGTGAACACGTGTTAAGTTTTTGACACACGTCTTTATTAATTAGCGGGTGTGAGGTCAGCCGAATGCGTCCTGAATACAAGCTTTGTTACGTTCTGTTTAAATACAACGCTCTTTTAACTTCCCATCATATAAAACAATTGCAGTTATTGGCGCGCAGAACGTGAAGATAAGTTCTTTAATTTTTTGTCCTGGTATCTGTACAAATGTTAAAATAAACGTGGATGATAATTTTCCAGACGTTTCTGACTTATGCAAGATGTCCACGTAAGTATTTGTCTATACTGAGTTCTTGCATGCATCATTACAATCGAAATTTACTTCAAGTAAGCATATATTTTGTGACTATCAATAATTTTCTAGATTTTGGAAATGATGAACAGGTTGCACATAATTACCCAACTGCTCGGTTTTTTTTGTTTTGTTGTTGTTGTTTTTTTGTTTTGTTTTTTTAAATCTAGTACGATTAAAAAGACGTGTAAAATGTCGCTGTTATACAATATGCTATCAACATGATTATACACCAGGCTGAAGATTCATGTGAAGGTATTGCAACATAATGTCGTGATCATATTCAGTCAGGTAGATTGCACAATTCGTCGTCGGAAGGGGGGGGGGGTGCATTGGACAAACCTGTAATTTTACGTACTCGGTAGAACTGGACACGAGATCTGAAATTATTACGTAAATATTAAATAAAAGCATAAAGAGTATAATAAAATGGAAGAATCTAAAAAGACAGAAAACAAATAATAATTTTAAAAAAACCAAACACTCACGTTCATTCATGTAGCTTGTAAAGCATTACAATATTCAATTATGTTTTCAAATCTACCAATGATGTAAAACACTGGTGCTTGTATTTAAAAAATTCATTATTATTCTAAAAATCTCCAAAAGTATATGAAGAAATTGTGAAGTCCTTTGTGCATTCAAACTTTTGTGATTCATATGAAAATCTTGCAATTCAGAATACGATAATTTGCGTAACGAAAATATTTTTTTTTTAAAAATCTTTTTTTTCTTCACATTTTCCGATTTATTTCAGAAATCTGTGATGTAAACTCATTGAATACATAATGTTTACGTAACCGGTTTGTGATTATGAATTACGAAAGATTAAATACAAATTAATTTACAATAATTCAAGGACGGATTCTTGTCATCATTCTAAGAAATTGGATGACATGCACCACACGCGTGTGTATTTTCTTCAGTTATAAACCATCTGGGCCATGAGCCGCATTATTCTTTCTTACTTACAGTTGTAACATTGAATGCTAAACTTGAATTACATGTACAGGGAACTAAATTTTCAATCAACGGCGCAGTAAAATATCGTTTTCTTCTCTCAATTGAAAAATTGAAAGTACTGAATTTAATTTTGCTTGTCGCCAGTAGAACAAAATTAAAACAAGAAAATATTTTCAAAACAATGTGAGTAAATTGTAACTGACAAAAGCAACAAGGTATAGTAAATTTATATGGTTACCAAGAGAACCATTTTTCAAGTGCCCGAATCCTAATCTTTTTCCAAAGAAAGATTGAACAAAAATATATTTTCTCTTTCTTATACGATCCACTACCCCATTTTATGTCATTACGTACCTAATTGCAACAGTGCTTTGATATAAAAACTGCCACACAATATGAATAGTTGAAATATGCCAGAAAATTATCAGAGGAAATTCGGATTACCATTATGGTGTATCTCGAGTTTACCAGTGTTTATGAATTATGCTATACAAACAGACAGAAATATATTCATAAATAGTGATTAGGCTGTAAATTAAAACAAATTTTGTTATGAATCACATGTATCCAATATACACTGGAGCGCACACGTTTCCTCAACCGAAATATTGAATACACATGTATTCTGTTAACCAGACGATACAGCAAGAAATCCACGAAAGCCTTGTGCAGGAACGTAAGGTTTTTATTATGCCCTAAGTTTTAACCTACCCAAGAAAATCTCCGTCTTCTCTCCCAAACTACAGAATGAAAACTCCCTGAGCGCACAGAATCTACCCTTAATCACGTGATCCTTGAGGATTGAAAGGGATCTATATAAACCACGTGATCCTTGAGGATTGGAAGGTGATCTAGAACACGAAGGAGTTCCAGTAGCAGGGTGGGGTATTATGGTTTCGATTCCAATTATCGTCTCCATAGATACAATTCATATCTGCTCTAATGTAATATCTAGGTTCGCGTTCAATAGATATGAGAAGAATCCACCCTCTTTAAGTAATTAGCTATAACGTATTTTTGTTGTAAAAATGTGCTATTGTGATAGTTTTGTATGTAACTGTAACCAGTCATTGATAAAATTAAAACTAAGTTCAAGATTTTATCAAAATAAAGATTTCGGTTCTTTTGGATATATACATATATGTATAGCATTTTTGTGTACGGGAAGACAATAATGTATTTTGCTTTAATCAGAGCCTCTGGATAGGTTTTCTAATACAATCATTAATAACAAAAGCTTGTAAACCTTATTTTTGTCTGTAATTGAAATAGTAAATCACAATTTTGTAACAAAAATTTTCGACACCAAAATGACAGCTAGTTACATAATATTCACTAGATATTAAGATATATAAATAACAATATTTCGAGTATTCATCGTGATGTTTTTAATATAGATATTGTAAACAAGATTTCAAATAAATCACAGAGTTTGGGTATAAATTAATTACAAGCCTTTAAAGTGTGAAGATGCATTGTGTCAATTCTTTCTATTGTTTTATCCTTTATAGCTCTTGCAGGTCTTTTATTAGTATATTATCAATGATTATTAGCACAAACATTGTACAGCGCATAGAAACTATAGGTAATTTTGCGCTTTATAAATGAATAAAATAATAATATACTACTCAAAATTTGATAAGGATCACTAGGTTATATGTGTGTAATTTACCACTAACATAACAAAAGACATAAATTTGACTCAGAAACGTATTTACTCAGGTTATGAATGAAAATTCATGAACGGCATGAACTTTTATCAATACGAAATACTTGAAATCTGATAACAACACCAACAGGCATTTCATTACAAAAAGTTAACAGCAAACCAGAGAAAGAATTACACAGTTTTGGGGGATAGTCCATCATTACACTTAGTCGATGAAGTGTCAATACCGGGTATGGCCTCCCCTTGCATCAATGACGGCTTGACAACGTCGAGCCATGCTGTCAATAAGCACCCGGATGTTTCCAATGGGAAGGTTGTTCCACTCTTCCACGAGAGCGTTTCCGAGCTCTGCCAAAGTCGTGGGTTGTGCTCTACGACGTGAAAGAGTAACCTGCAGCATGTTCCATACATGCTCAATCGGGTTCAAGTCTGGCGAGCGCGCTGGCCAGTCCATACGAACAATTGTCTCCTGCTGAAGGTACTGCTCCACCACCCTGGCGCGATGAGGACGGGCGTTATCATCCATCAGGATGAACTCAGGGCCAACAGTACCAGCGTAGGGTCTGACGTAAACATCGAGGATCTCATCCCGGTACCGCACCCCCGTCATTGTTCCTCTCTCCAGGACATGAAGATCTGTTCTTCTATCCCTGCTGATTCCACCCCAGACCATGATGGAACCACCACCATAACGGTCATGTTCACTGATGTTGGCATCATGGAAACGTTCACGTTGTCGCCACACTCGGTGCCTCCTGTCTGTAAAGTGCAAACAATACCTGGACTCATCGGTGAACAGAACTTGAACCCAATCGTTCTGCGTCCAAGTGACATGACCTCCAGCGTCAAGCATATATTCCAATAAATCTGCCCAGTTGTTCTGTCGTCAGGCGACGCCTTACACGTTGAGGGGGCATTGTGTTGATAAACGTAGTGTAAACACTCAAGTGAGTTTGAAATTTAGAAAGAATCAGACACCGATGCCTGAGTGAAAATCGTGCAATGGTAGCAAAAGCATAAACTGTGATGAGAAACGCATTTCCCATGCCATGAAATGCACGTGCAAGTTTGTTGAAGACGTTTTTTTATTTCACTTGGACACAATATTGCCAGTTATGCAGTTATGAATTTTTTAAACAGAAAAATATCTATGATCCTTATCAAATTTTGAGTAGTATAATTGCATGGTTTTAAAATAAACATGGAAATGTGTTGCATATTATATCACAGGAAGTTTTGATACTGTAATGTTTTAAAAACTATATGAGTCACACGACATAATTCAAGCACATGTGGGTTTACAAGCATTCATACATTAACATGCGAGTTTATGTATATTGATAGCTACTATGGTGGTTATTTTTCTTAGGATGCAAGGTCAAAGAGCATTAACTCTAGCTCTTGCTGTAATCAGAATTTTACACAAAATGGCATTTTTTTTTTTTTTTTTTTTTTTTTTGCATGCACAGCTATCAACAGAGAAAGATAGAACATCATGAAGCATTGCGCCAAACGTTAATAAAAAGCTTCCTAAATGAAAAACTCACAAAGTTCAACAAAAACATAACAAAATGGAAGGCACAATTACGACGGTACTGCGATTCCCCCAAGCACGAGGGTGGGACGATACTGGATGACTTCCTATGTCTTGAAAGGAAGGGACGGATCGCTCCGGGCAAATATGATGAATTGATCACCATGTTCCAAATCATTGACATCCGTGCTGTCGACATCATCAATAAGACAACTGCTACTATTGCGAACATTGAAAAAGAGAGAAAAGGTATACAACCAGGGGTTTGAAAAGACGGCATTTACATGTATAAAAGTCATTCTCTTTTAAAAGTATCAAGATTTTCTTCATAAGGTGGATAGGCACCTTCATCAATTTTGCTGAAATTTGACATTATATAATGATTATTTGATACCCACCCATATAATTTGGCACCAAAAAATCGTAATTGAAGTGCCTTAGCTTTATGGTAACAAGTACACAAGTACACCTTCAAAATGGCTCCCAAGATGCTTTAAAATGCTCTGTTGTGGCCTGGTTTTTTTTTTTATATCAAAGAAAACAAATTAATCTGTTTGGATGAATAAATGCCTTTATTGTTTGCTTAAAGACCAGGTTCAGTATAACAAATACCTAATAAAACATCAATAATTCAAGATTGGATTACCTATTTTTTATAAAGTTGAATAATCAATGTTTTGGCATTTCAATTATTTAAAAAAAATTCAAATTAAGGCTATTTTATGGCATCATTTACAGAAAAATACATCAACAGATGTAGATGAAAAATATGTACAATTTATAATTTAATTCATTCCTTTATATAGAAAATACATAAAAACAACAAATGTGCCGGTCGTTGTCCACATTATTTCGATGCTTACATAGAATAACTCTTAATTTTTGACTAGTTTTGATATTTTTGATAGAGTAAGGATAGATATTGGGGAGGTCGATCTTTACAGTACATTACCAGTATGGTTGGACTATCATATCAGCAATGTATTTTTTTCATTATACGTAAACTCATGCAGTCAGTGACTGTCATAGCGAAGATACGAAGGTCTGACATTGTTTGAGTCTATATAAATAGTTTCTCTCCTTTTTAAGAAAAGAAGGCTGAAAAGAAAAAGTATGCTTCATTGAGATCCGTCATTAAGAAGAGCGAGATCACTCCTGACCAGCTATCGACCTTGTACGACATGATACAGCAAGTTCTACAACACAGCAAAGTCTCACCACACTGGGAGACCGACTTACAGGAAGTCCCAAAGAATGACAGGATATCAAAAACTCCCAGAAAAATCGGAACTTTACAGAAATGGAAATCTGCTGCAGATCCGGTAAAACTAAGACAGTCTGTTTTAGAAAAAGGAAATTCCATCTCCAAAACACAAACAATGGATTGGAAGGCACTGTCGCACATCATTAAGTTTGTGAATACTTTCCGGAAATTGAACGAGTACTCTCTTGAGAAGGTTTACCCGGACGGCATGTATGTTACGGGTTACGAAGACGAGCTTCGAAAAGACGATCAACAACTAACGGTGATACAGAATATAGGAGATTTCATGGTGACGTTTTTCTCTTTGGCTGGATACGATATGCAGGATGCGTCTGTTACGACACAAATGAACTTCATGGAACAGGATGCCTTTTCGAAATCCTTAAAACGACGTTTGCCAAGCCAATCAAAACCCAGACAGGTGCCCGAAGCCGGTAATAAATATTGTATCAGTGTTGTTGGAAGATAAAACTTTTTGTCTTTAAAGTTAATAAAAGGAAACGAATATTTTGAGAGATGTCATGACTGCCATGCTACTTGTAAATATTTCTCCCTTTCCAGGAAGAAATTATTGATAAGTGTAACAATACCTACCTCATTTCATTAAATTCTGTTGAACATATCGTTCAGATTACTCTTCAGAGGAAAAAGCCACAGGAAAACTGAAACACTTTGACGTGATGATAAGTTACCAGTGGGGATCAAAAGATGTGGTGCTGAGGGTGAAGAGTTTTCTGGAGAAAAGCAGGGTCAGCTGTTGGATTGACCTGGACAACATTAAAGGCTCCACATTACAGGCGATGGCGGAGGCAGTGGAATGCTCGGACCTCTTCCTAATGTGTTACTCCTTTAAATATTTCACCAGCAAAAACTGTCGACAAGGTACTGTGTCTGTAACTCTAGTATAAACAGGTGCGATATATGAGGATGAGCTGAAATAAAAAAAAACATCAGAATTACCCATATTATGTTCATCATGATATATAACACAACTTACATACGATCTCACTGTGTGTATTTTGTTTGCGTTCAAAATGCTGTTGCGATTAGTATATCAGTTGTAATATATAGTCAGTTTCGTCAAGTATTTCATGCTCGTTTCTTTATTAGTGTTATATTTTTTTACAACCCTCAGAGGCTGAGTACGCTAATAAGTTAAACAAAACAATTATTCCGCTGAAGATGGAGAGGGACTATGAACCGAGAGGATGGCTAGGGATGATTCTGGGGGCCAAACTGTTTTTCGAGTTTTCTGGAAAATATCCGTTTGACCAAAAGGCCCAAGAGCTGCTCAAGGAAATCAACAGTCATTTACAAAACATCCCGGAAGTGACGTCTTCAGAGAATGTCATGACAACAGAAAATGATGGTAGTAGGAAGCCTATGACATGTAATGGTTGCTATGATAACATATGAATGATAGAGCTCATTATGCATAGGCAAGAATTTCTGTATATGTGTGTTTTCCCTTATGTTTACAGCGAGATCGCAGAAACAGTTGGAGTCTAGAGAGAATGAAAAAAACGCAGGTAATTTTCTGTTATGATAACGAACAGAGATCTAATTAACATCGTTAAGGAAGTAAGAAGTAAGATTTGCTCGCTAAGAACTTTAACTTGATTCATGTAAAACAAAACAAAAGAATGTATGACACAATTCACACGCCCTTCTCTGATGTTGAAATAAAAGTCAGACATATTACTGTTTCTGATTTATGACGTGTCGGTATCTTTCATATTAATGAAAGCAAATTCTGACCGTGCTGCTTATTTATTGGCAGGATGATGATGTCGATATGGCGTACAAACTTAAATAGACTGGAATAAAAATGGATGCGCTATAAGGAAATTGTCAAAAATATCGATAAATAGAAATTTTCTATCTAAAACACAATGTAATAAAAGAATGTATGTACCTATATTCAAATCGATTACATAGATCTAAAAGTGACACAAGCTAGCAGTAATAATACAGTTAGTATATTGTGAATTTACAACAAAAGACGATCTCGAACTGAAGAAAACCGTAGCTATGTCGCAAATGCTGTGGAGGCTATACATGTATAAGAACAATTGAAAATAAGGAACAGTGATCAATCTCATAAATCCTAGAGAAGGGGAAGACATACCAGAGGTGGGATCAGGTGTGCCTATGAGGAGTAACCATCCCCTGTTGACTGGTACTGACGCCCTTAGCTCTATATCTTCATCATGTAAAGAATTAATCCGTAGTCGAAATCAATATGTAAAGAGCAGCCTTACAACTGGTATAAAACACGCCAGACAGCATTCGACCCAGTAATAGCTTGTACTTGCAAATTAGATTATCATAACGACCATAGAATTTGTAAAATGCTGACTTTAAACGAGACTGTTGAAACTCCTGTAACATCAATTTATTTGCCAATCTCGATTTAAAAAATCCGAGCGGCACGTTAAGGAACATTCATTGCTACGGCCCTGAGCGCTAAGCATAAATCTAAATGAATGGTATTCACCTACAGCTGGTGACGTCTCAATATGAGCGAAAAGTTCCTGACAGGACGTTAGACAAACGATTTAAAAATTGAGCATACGCAGAACATGTTCTCGCGTATCAAATCAATTAAGAGACATAAACACAATATGCAGGTGCTAATGGAATATTGCTACACAAATATAGGAAAGGTAACGCTGAAGAATCTGAAGTCATCTCGTTTGTCATAAAGTTGTGTTGCTAGTTTGATATGTTCAATAAAATATCCAAATACGAAGTAGATATGAAAAACTTTGTGGTGTCTATTATTTCGTGTTCACTGGGATATATCGAATCGACATATGAAAGAAAATAAAAAGAAGAAGACATGTATGTTTCATACCTTACGCATTTATATGTTGTAGACGGCGATAGATTGACTTCGATCAGGAGAATGAAAGCGAAAGTGAAACCTGGTATTGGTCAGATCACGTGTCGTGAGGGACTGACCTGGCTAGGAAACGGTAACAACGTGCTGATTTCTATCGACAAAGACGGAAAACAGAAGGACATGGTTTGTCTGCGAGATGAGGAAATTAAATATCACGCATTCACTGAGGAAGGTGATATCCTTCTCATTCACAAAAACAGCCTGATGAGGTACGTTAAGAGGCAGTTACGTCCCTTTATATCTTATTTTTCTGATGGTTATGTGGCCACGTTTGTCGCTTGTTCAGCGCAGAATGGCGATATTCTTATTGGACTTCTTAATAAAGATGAACAAAGTGCCAAAATTGTCAGATTTAACAAAATCGGAAAAGAACTTCACGTTTCAGAAAAAGAATCAAATGGAAAACCACTTTTTGAATCGCCTATGCATGTAGCAATTAAGAAAAATGAAGATGTTTGTATATCTGATTATAAGAAAGGTGTAGTTGTCATTGATAAAACTGGAAACCACCGTTTCACCAATCCAGTCGCTGATGCTATGGGACTGTGTATAGACAGCCAAGATAATATTCTAGTTTGTGATGGAAGCGATAAAATACATATCATTACGTCAGAAGGAAAATTACAGCGAACAGTATCTGTCAATAGACCGGGTGTGTCAGCCATTGCGATCGATACAAATTCTACGTTTTTGATTGGATTTAAAAAATCATGTGTAGTTGAAGTTTATCGTTACGAGTTCGTGTAGAGAAATGGCATCCTGTGGTAGTTGAAACTTTCTGTTTGGGTATATATTCTAACTGAAACTTGTTGTGTTCATAATCAGACCATAGATAAGTTGTTGCAATAAAATATTATGGATCGCCGATTTATCTATGTCACTTTTCAGGACGCGATTCATTTTCGGTGGAGTGCTAATCATTTTTGGCATATAGTTTGTAAAGTCAGTACCTCTATAGGGTTATCTTGATTGTGCTGATATAAATTTGTAATGATTATTATTTCCTACATGTATGTAGTTTATTTCTTAAGTAGTTTGTAAGACGAGTTCTGATTAGTTAACAAACCAGATGTTAATATCAAACTTCCACCAGAGTTCGTTTGCTCACAAACTATTCGTAGGTGACGTAATGAGGCCTCGACGGGGAGTTTGATGTTTTTAAAAAATATCTGATGATGCTAGAGGTCAATAAAATGACGTCACAATGCAATATGTATCTACACTCAAAGAAATAAACGTTTGTACCTTAGAACGTATTTTTTACGATTCAGTGTATTGTGACTTCAAGTTATTTACCCCCGACTTGTGAAACGCCTAGAATATCTGACATGAATTTCCTTATTTTAATCACTAGATAACTACATGTGATGTGATTTGGCTACATGGGATATAAATTCTTTATCTAGGTCCAATCAATGGGAATTTACCCTGGGTTATATTACATCCTCAGGACTCGGGTATGGAGCGCCAAATTGAAGATGTCGGAACTTATTTGAAGATATCCTTGGTTCAATTATTATGCGCATCAATTCAATTGATGCGCGCATCAAATCAATTATTGCTCTCATCAATTGAATAGATGCGCTAATCAATTCAATCATTAATCTTATCAATTCAGTTGATGCGCGCATCAATGTTCGTAAAACGTATTACTAGTATAGAGCTAGGTATAAATAATTTGATTATCTTTTTAATTCAGTCGGAGGTATCTTTAATTAATTACAATGATTTTTTTAAAAAATTAATGCACTCATCAATTCTTTTAAAGGAGCAACATCAATTAAAGAGGTCATTAATTCAATTGTGGATATGTTAAATTGAAGATATTCCTAATAAATATTTGCTCTTTTTAAAAGAATTATTGCGCACATTCATCGAATTAATAGTATCATTAATTCAATTGAAGATAGCAACAATTCAATTATTGCGCATATCAGTTCATCATAATAATTAATGTCAACAACAACTCAATAAATGCTCGCAATAATTCAGAATTGAAGATATCATTCATTATTTGAAGATATATTTAATTTAATTGTTGATATCTTCAAATAATTAAAGATATCATCAAGTATTTGACTTTATGTTACCGATAATTTGGCGGTCCATACTCAGGATGTACTTTGTACATTAGCATTCCTCTTCCTTCGTTTGAAAACTTCGACAACTGGTTCTGTGAACAAAATTGCTTTCTCCGAGGTTTAATTGTAGCTATTTTAACCGTATTCAGGAAGGCACTGAGCACAGTATATATATATATATATATATATATATATATATATATATATATATAATCCAAATAGAAAGAGTTGATATCACACAGTCAAAATAATTCAATAAAAAAGCAGGAAAATATACAGTTCCAAAATATATTTAAATCACTAGCGCTTTCTGGATTTTAACATCCATCCTCAGGTGATGTATATTTTCCTGCTTTTTTATTGAATTGTGTATATATATATATATATATATAAACACTAAAGTTCCAACAACACCCGATACCTCAAAGTGTCGGATCCACAACATGGATACAAGGTCAAATACAAAATTATCGGTATATATATATATATATATATATATATATATATATATATATGAAAGTAAAACTATTCAACACATAATTGTCCAAACACAGTGTTTTATTCGTGAAGTATCTTACACAGCTTTCTGTCCCCATCTACCATCTTCTTCATTTCGAATATCTAATAGGGTCCGCTTTTTTCTGTGAATTGAAGATGTAAAATAAAGAGGATTTAATAAATAAAACTTTTAAAAAGTGAATTTGTGGATTGTTTTAATTATATCAATAGAACAGTTTATCATGAACTTGATTTAAAAACACTTACGGGAGGGATAAGACCCGGAAGATCCGTAACTAGAGTCCCCATAACCGACAGATGAAGGACTTCCTCCATAAGTAGAGCCGCCTCCTAAACCGGAAGAACCGTCAATACCTGAGGGTCCTGAAAAACCACTTCCGCCAAATGGAGAACCTCCGCTCAATCCTGGCAAACTGCTTCCTCCGAGTGGAGAACCACCGCTCAATCCTGGCAAACCGCTTCCTCCGAATGGAGAACCACCCAAAGGAGAACCTCCGCTAAGTCCTGATAAACCGCCCAAAGGAGAACCTCCGCTTAATCCTGGCAAACCGCTTCCTCCAAATGGAGAACCACCCAAAGGAGAACCTCCGCTAAGTCCTGATAAACCGCCCAAAGGAGAACCTCCGCTTAATCCTGGCAAACCGCTTCCTCCAAATGGAGAACCACCCAAAGGAGAACCTCCGCTCAGTCCTGATAAACCGCCCAAAGGAGAACCTCCGCTCAATCCTGGTAAACCGCCCAAAGGAGAACCGCCACTCAATCCTGGCAAACCACTTCCACCAATTGGAGAACCACCCAAAGGAGAACCTCCGCTAAGTCCTGGTAAACCACCCAAAGGAGAACCGCCGCCCAATCCTGGCAAGCCGCTTCCTCCAAATGGAGAACCACCCAAAGGAGAACCTCCGCTCAATCCTGGCAAACCGCTTCCTCCAAATGGAGAACCACCCAAAGGAGAACCTCCGCTAAGTCCTGATAAACCACCCAAAGGAGAACCACCGCCCAATCCTGGCAAGCCGCTTCCTCCAAATGGAGAACCACCCAAAGGAGAACCTCCGCTCAATCCTGGCAAACCGCTTCCTCCAAATGGAGAACCACCCAAAGGAGAACCTCCACTAAGTCCTGGTAAACCACCCAAAGGAGAACCGCCGCCCAATCCTGGCAAGCCGCTTCCTCCAAATGGAGAACCACCCAAAGGAGAACCTCCGCTCAATCCTGGCAAACCGCTTCCTCCAAATGGAGAACCACCCAAAGGAGAACCTCCGCTAAGTCCTGATAAACCACCCAAAGGAGAACCTCCGCCCAATCCTGGCAAGCCGCTTCCTCCGAATGGAGAACCACCCAAAGGAGAACCTCCGCTAAGTCCGGATAAACCGCCCAAAGGAGAACCACCGCTCAATCCTGGCAAACCACTTCCTCCAAATGGAGAACCACCCAAAGGAGAACCTCCGCTAAGTCCGGGTAAACCACCCAAAGGAGATCCGCCGCTAAGTCCTGAAAAACCGCCCAAAGGAGAACCACCGCTCAAAGCTGGAAAGCCGCTTCCTCTAAAAGGTGAACCCCTGTTTGATGATGAGAAAGAAGTGAATGATGAGCCACTGGAAGTCTGTGATCCTGGACGACCACCAGCACCACCAAATGGCAGGCCTCCGCGCGGTAGTATGCCTCTCCTGCTGAGGTATTGGTAATACTGCTGGAAGCTTGAGGAGTTGGGTCCCTGGGTGCGGTACAGGTAGTACAAATACTGAATGTAATAGTAGGACGACGAACCAGAGCCTGGGAAACTTGGGAAATTACCGGGACCAGGAATAGAAATAGGAGGGCGCTGGAGGGAAGGGAGACCACCATGACCTAATGTTAGAAAATACCATGAGCAAAATTAAACCAAACCTCAACTTCTTATTGATTCAAACAACTATTAATAATAGCATGAACAAAATTGATCCAAGTCACAAATTCCTATTGATTCAATCAATTCTGCTTTTAGTATAAAAGAAATTTGGATGGAAACTCTTTAATTTTGATTTTTCAAAACAAAAACCGTTAAGGCGAAATATCGATACAACAAAACTCAATAATGCATTAATGTAAATCTTACCCAAATTTTTCGCGAACACTGTGGCCGCCATGACCGATAGAAGAACTCCTATTTTCACCATCATCATCATCTACAACGGAAAAAAATGTTAAGAGTTTGTGAATTTTCATATTTTACACTATTGCTGAATATAATGATACAGAACAGGGCAGTTGATTACCTTTCTTCCTTGGGGACTGTTTGATGTGTCTTTACCAGTGACTATCAGTATTTATATACCCATACCACAACATGACCACATCTGCAATTTTTATTTTAGAAGCAAAACATTTGTAAATCACTTCAGTTTCACAAAAACAAGTGCATTGTAAGTTTACATGTCTGAGCAAAATATGGGATGATTTACACTAAAACAGCATAGGAAACCTTGTAATCGTTTATGGAAACATTACGCAAACTTATGTCTGTTTGTTAGTCAAAATGCATTACAAATTTACAAATGTAAGAACAGACAGAAAAATCAAACATTTGAGTGACGCATCCATCTGGGTGAATAGTTTCACGTTTATTCAAAGTTCGTAACTTATATATACCTTATGAACTATTGGCGGAATCTTTCGACCAAACCTATGTTAAATTGTTCACCGGTCGGTGTTGTATGACTCTTATAATTTTATTAAATTGTCTTGGATTGTGTTGGAATGTTTTTACGAGCTGTAAGAAGGAATTGATGATATATTTTAATATTAAATGTCTTTGCCGTATTGAACCGCTTGGAATACTCTTACTGAGACTACTATCTGATGATTTTGATGACATAATTAGGGGAATTTTTATAAACCAGGTAGGGTCAGATTTAGTCCCGGATTTGCAATTCAGTTATTCATGCGTCCATCTTAAAGTTAGGAAACATATATATTTTTAATTACGTTTGGCTATATGTATGATAAATGTATTTTGATTAGTGTCAAATGGATATTTATGATAGAAGAAATAGCTAACCCTTTAACAGAGCTGGTGACGTCCAAATATGAATAAAAAATTCTCGACGGGACGCAAAACAATATTAATCAATTGATCAATATGAACTTGAAGAAGTTTCTGAAACTTCTGTGGTGGGTTTAACAATATCAACAGTGTGAAAATATTTAATGATGTTAACTAGTGTGAAAATATTTATAATTTAAATGAAGTTAAACAGTGTGAACACATTTGATGATGTAAACTAGTGTGGAAATATTAACTGAAGTTAAAGAGTGTGAAAACTATGTTAACTAGTGTGAAAACATTAAATGATGTTGAGTTTGAAAGAGAATTATAATGACGATATTCACTACTGCGAAAGAATTCATGTTAACAATAAGCACTGTATTGTGACCAAGGATAAACTTTGTGAAGTATTACGATATCAACGATGTTAAATATCGTAAAAATAAAGAAATTTTACGAACTGTTTAATAATAGAAATCCTAATTTATGTTTCATGCTTTGATAATGAAGTGCTCAGTTTGATTTTTCTGTGTGACCGGTCGACAAGGGATGCTTACCCCTCTTAGGCACATGTTTCCACCTCTGGTGTGTTTAGGGGTCCGTGTTTGTCCAACTCTTCGTTTTGTATTCCTTATAAGAGCTATGAGATTGACCACTGTTCGTTATCTTCCTTTCATGAAAAAAATAAAATACCATCGTTTTCATTTTATAAGTATCCTTGAACTATTTCATTAGAATGAGGAATAAAGCATTGCAGTTTCTTAAAACGATTTTTAAAACGTTGGAAATACTTCATAATTTTTTACATCATAGAAAGTTACTTCTTCAATAAAAATGGGAAAAGGATATATTCATATCTTATGATTAGTAAATCAAAAAATTACTTTCTTAAACACCACTCTGATTCTATGCACAAGTACTCTGAAGTTGATATTAAAAAGATGCAGGAGTTCCTCATTGACAATATCTTCGTAGTCGTTGCTGATTAGGTCTTCCAACAGTCTGTTGGAATTCTCATGGGCACGAATTGTGCTCCTTTATAAGCTGACCTCTTTTTATATTCTTACGAGGCAAAATTCATTGAAAATCTTCTACATGAGAAGAAATAATCTCTAGCTGTGGCCTTCAAATCGACATTTAGATATCATTTTCATTCATATGTCGATTCAATATACCCCAGTAAACTCGAAATAAAAGACATAACAGAGTTTTCCACATGTGCTTCATACTTAGATATTTTATTGAACATAGATGTGAACGAAAAATTAACAACTCAAGTTTATGACAAACGGGATGACTTCAACTTCTTCGTCAACTTCCCATATTTATTTAGCTATATTCCATTATCACCTGCAATAGTGTTTATGTCTCTGAACTGATTTGATACGCAAGAGCTTGTTCAGCGTATGATCCGTTTTTAAATCAGGGCAGGCTACTGACAAATAAGTCGATGTTACAGGGGTATCAACAGTCTCATTTAAAGTCAGCATTTCGCAAATTCTATGATCGTTATAATGATCTACAGTGTAGTTTGTCAATACAACATATCATTGGGTCAAATGTTGTATGACGTGTTTCATACCGATTGTTTGGCCGTTCTTTGCACACTGATTTGACTACGGATTACCCCGTTTACCTGATCAAGATATAGGGCCCACGGCGGGTGTGACCAATCGACAGGGTATACTTACTCCTCCTATGCACCTGACCCCACCTTTGGTATATCCAGGGGTCCGTCTTTGCCCAACTCTCTATTTTCTATTCCTCATAGGAGTTAAGAGATTGGTGACTGTTCGCTATCCTGATAAGTGACATTTCATGCAAAGAAGGTACGTTTTAATTATTTTATCAGCCCTGATGCATTTACGCAATGAATTATGACTTTTTGAAAGATGTAGTTGCATAATTGCAACGGTGTGTGCATAGAAATTGAGTAACGTGTGTTTCAAAAAATAATAACCCATTGCTTATATCAACATTTGATGTGTGCACCGGTCACGGTAGCTCAATGGTAGAGCGTTCGCTTCGTAACCAGGTCGGGCCTCCGTGGCCGAGTGGTTAGAGCATCGCGCTCAAAATCACATGGCCTCGCACCTCTGTCGGCGCGGGTTCGAATCCCGCTCGCGCCGGTAAGTGAGAAAGTTTCCCAGTTTACTTTCGGAAGGTCGGTGGTCTCTTCCCAGGTACATTGTATCTGGGTTCTCTCTTCCACCAATAAAAACTGGGCGCCACCAGATAACTGAAAAATTGTTGAGTGTGGCGGAAAACATCAATCAATCAATCAATTGTAACCAGGTCATGAGTTCAAGTCCCGCTCGTGCAATGGCCGTGTCAAACTTAAGGTAGTTCACTACAACTCTGTATGACACCACGTCACAAGATGGCGATTCAAATGTTGTGTGCAATTACTTGTATCGATCGATTTGTTTGTCTATCATCGTAGCTCAGTGGTTAAAACACTGGGCTGGTGAACCGTAGATTTCGAGTTCAAATCCCCCAGAGTCTTTTATTCATATGTGTTGAAATTTTTTTTTTTTAATCATGATTTTATCCGAATTTGCATATTTTTTGCTTTTTTTGGCATACATACTTATTGTATATCATCATATCTTTTATAATTAAATCAATTCTTACTGGTTTGAGAAACTATTTCTAGGTGTAGTGAGCCACCTAAGTCCCGTGTCGCGACAGGCGTTGACACATTAAAGAATCCTCACTGCTACGGCCCTGAGCGCTAAGCATAGACCTAAATTTGAGGTACTTCACCTACAGCTGGTGATGTCTCAATATGAGTGAAACATTTTTAACGGGACGTAAAACAGACAATCAATCAATTGATGTGTACATTTTTTTTTTTAAATTCCAGCCAAATCATTTTGGATAAGTAGCGATTAATGGAGCAGCCACTGATACAGTGCATACATGTATGATGTCATACGAAAGAAAAGAGTGCGTGATGCTGAAAAAATAATAAACCAAGCCTCGAGACCCTAAACTAAGAATAGACTAGCTTAAATCTAAAATCAGAATCTAACAAACTTCTGAAATAATATTCATAAACAAATAAAAATTTACAGTACAAGTTTTTATTTAATGTTTTTTGTTGTTGTTGTTGTTTTTAGATAAACAAGCAGTTTTTAAACATTAGTGCTAGATACATTGTACATCTTGATACAAGTGAACAAAATTTTGACAAAGTATATTCTCCGTGTTTTGTCTTGAGACCAATTCGTGAATTAATTTTCAATTAAATATCAAATTATTAACAAAGTTGTACAATCTGACCTTTAAACAATTCATTTATAATTTTTTTTTAATTTTCTAATCATAAACAGCGTAGATAGAATCACTGGTGCTCATCGGCCATGGTGTCACTTCGATAAATTGAAAGTACAATTACTGAGTGAAGAATTGTTGAAAAATCCCGCAATTGGAATAATTTCTTGTATTTGGTTGGTAATATTAACCACATCAGAGGTAGGATCAACTTCCCTAGGCATTTACGTTGTCTGAAATGGAAATGGGCAACGAATCTTTGTTTTCATTCTACACACGTGTAGGCCAAGCTCGAGAATGCTCATACGCCTGACTTCAGTGTTCGGTCTTTACAGTTATAAGAATATATCATTAAAACTTTCTGATGCTTTTTTATTGAAGGATAAAAAAGTAAATATTGGGGAATAAAAGGTAAAGTAGTGTGTATCACAAAGCAAAACCATCAATCCAAACGAACCGTCTCTCACATAATCATGACACCATCCAACGTGGCTTTGAAGGTTTGAAATACGGTT
Source organism: Ostrea edulis (assembly GCF_947568905.1). Classification (NCBI taxonomy): domain Eukaryota; kingdom Metazoa; phylum Mollusca; class Bivalvia; order Ostreida; family Ostreidae; genus Ostrea; species Ostrea edulis. The sequence goes on along the minus strand of NC_079167.1, from coordinate 20,211,598 downwards.
TGTAAGGAACAAAATTTTATAATCAATGGCGACTAAAAGCTGTCCCAGTTAAGAAGGTATCTTCGTCATTCTTGATGCATGTACATCATAAAGCCACATCACACTTTTCGCACCCAGATGTAACTTTTAACACTAGAATGGAAACTTGGGAACTTTCGTTAAAGGGGACTGTATTTTCCATGGAAATAGCGTCGTACTGAAGTGTCACTTTATCCCCTTAATCTAAAAAAAGAAGACTTTTTGTCCCCAGTAGAACACAATCACAGCAATGATTTTTTAGTAATACGAAAATTAGTTTTAATTGACAAAATTGCATATCCCTCAGGAGGACTTCCTGTTTCAATCTATTTTATAGGGAAAAAACAAAAGTCATGTTCTCACTCTAAAATACTCCCACGACCCCGATCTGATTAAAATACAGATCTCTCAAATAGCGCACAGCTCTGCGCTGTGCGCTATATGAAAGATCTGTATTTTAATCAGATTGCAAAGACACTATACCTTATTTTTTTGTCATCATGTAAAATTCGGTCTATCCTATATCCTATAGAATTGACAAATACTTGTGTCTGGTAGAAAGACAAGAATATCATATTTATATATATATATATATATATATATATAGAGAGAGAGAGAGAGAGAGAGAGAGGAAAAAATTCAGATGAAGATTTCACATATGCCTATACCAGGGACTTATTTTATTCATATATATATATATATATATATATATATATATATATAGCGCGCGATTGTGCTGCAAAGTCTTGATTCTCGTTGACAACAGATATAGCTCCATGAATGACCTTACAATGTGTGGACGTTCCGATTTTCCCTTACCTGTGTAGTTTAGTTTTAATGATAGTTTGTCTTTGTTTTTATTATATTAATTTGATTTTCGATTCTGTGTAAATATTCTCTCGTCCTGGAGAAGAGACATGTCGTCCAGAGATAATACGACAATTCCATATTGTTCGTGTCGTTAGTCATTTATGGTGATCAATAAACATTCGCAATTACTTTGTTTTTTACAAAGCGTTTTAAAACCCTGGGACGTTTGAAGATTGGTTATTTGTATTCCATTGATAACATACGAGGAAGAACACTTTCTTTATTCGGTGTGAAGTTAACAAGAACTGCCTCTTATACTTTTGTTACATCTTACAACCAGTACTCAAACATCAACTGTAGTTCTATACAAGACAACTTTGGGCGTCATTCTTTTTTATTCCACAATTTGAAAAGTAAGCCTATACATGAAATATTAATTCAGTGTCTTTACATTCATCCCAGTCAATATAGGAGCAGTTCAGTAATAACCTGGAAATATAAAAATACACATCTATGTCATATCTTCTTACTTTATAAAATTCATTTTGATTTGCCTTTGACAAAAATAAGGTATCAGAAACCTTTAAATCTTGTAAGAAATTGAAAAAGAAATGCAAGATTACCAAGCTTCTTTCTGCCTCTAATTCCTCCTCCTATTCCTCCTCCAATTCCTCCTCCTATTCCTCCACCAATTCCTCCTCCTATTCCTCCTCCAATTCCTCCACCGATTCCTCCAGGACCACCTCCGATACCGCCGGGACCACCACCTAAACTGCCGCTGCTCAGGAAGGAACTACCGCTAGAAAAACTGCTAGAGGAGAGTCCGCCTGGGAATCCACCACTTCCAGATCCGGGGAAAGATCCACCGGGGAATCCGCCGGAGGAAAGTCCGCCTGGGAATCCACCGCTAGGAAATCCGCCACTTGGGAAACTGCTTCCGGAACCGGGGAATCCGCCGGAGGAGAGTCCGCCTGGGAATCCACCGCTAGGAAATCCGCCACTTGGGAAACCGCTTCCGGAACCGGGGAATCCGCCGGAGGAGAGTCCGCCTGGGAATCCACCGCTAGGAAATCCGCCACTTGGGAAACCGCCTCCGGATCCAGAGAAAAATCCAGATCCACTTGATAAACTCAGAGAGCTTCCTCCTCTACCGCCGGGAAATCCTCCGCTGCTTCCTGGGAAACCACCACCTGGGATATATCCTCCTCCGATCGGGGTTATGCCGCTACCACCCCCTATAATTCTACCTCCACCAATACCACCTGGGAATCCGCCAGATCCAAAAGAGAATCCTTGAGGAATGATGTGCAATCTGATCAAGTATTGGTAATACTGAATGTATTGGACAGAGTTGGGACCGTACACAGCGTACAAGTAGTAGAGGTATTGGACGTAGACGACATAACGATATCCACTGTTGGGGTAGGTCGGGGCTGGATAGCTTGGTTGTGAGGGGTAACCTGTGAAAGTAAAGAAACGGGCATGCAATATCAAAATGTTCTATTGAACACGGAACTTATCAAGGATTCAGAGAAATTCAGCAATTATACCTGTGCCATAGGTTGCCACCACGTATGTGGCCATTAACAGAAAACAAAATTCCTTCAGCATGGTGATCTACAAAATAGATAGCCATCAGTTAGAGATTGTTTGATTTAAATTAAAAGCAATAACTTGGAACTAAAATATAAGATGATAAGACGAATAGTCATCCAATAATTAAGACTAGTAAAATACAAACAAATTGAAAAGAAAAGCTGAAGGTACCTTTTGGTTGTTTCTGTTCTTGGATGTCTCTTCTTTCGAATGGCAGCCCAAACTGCAAGAACTAGGGAGAACGGTCCTTTTATATGTTCGGAACACAAATACATCGATTGATTCTGATGAGTACGCAATTCTGAACACGGAAGTCTTTAACATCAAAGGCTTGATTATGCATGTTAACTGTTAAGAAAACCAAGAAACATTATTTTTGTGTTAAAATTGAAATTCTTGACGTTTATTGTTTGCTGACTTTTGGAAAATGTTGTAAAATTAAACAAAAGACAACGTTAGAATTAGTAGTGGTTTAATACATGGATTGCGTTTTTCGGAAATATTTCTCAATTCACGTAGTCATACTAGTTATTTGTAAGATTTTTATTTTTCTTCACGTTTTATAAAGAATACTTTTCCAATCAATGATTCATTTATTGAATGAAAAAATACTTGTTTCAGTAAATAATTATCTATACATGTAGCACGATTTATTAAATAGTACTGACGTCTCCATATGCGTGAATTGTTCTCGAGAGGGACTTTAAACAATATACAATTAATCAATCAATTTAATAGTACTGAACTTACAAGTTGTGATACAGGTAGTTTATTATTATACGTGTTTTATAGATATTGACCATGGATTTCCCTCACATGCTGCTATCATACCTGTGATTATGGCGTGTAAAATGTTACAATATTGTAAAAATCTTGATTTGTATAGGTGCAAAAATTCAAGATTGATTCCTATTCGATAATCTTGATACTTATATGTGAAAATTTTGATATATATTCAATAATCTTGATATATATGCGTATTAAGTTTTTGATGTACATTCTATAATCTTGATATTTATCTGTGAAAACTTTGATTTATATGCAATGTTGTTTTATCGGGTGATGAAGGTTACTCGCGTAAGCGGGTTATGTATTTTGTGTGTGCAATGATTGCTACCTTCATTACTCGATGAAACAACAAAGAGAGACATTCTATTGTTTATATTTAACATAATTTATGGCAATAAATTATTCATATTGCATCCAATATGGATTGTTATCTGCCAATCTGCACTTTTTTTTTTATAGACGACTAATTTAATCTCTGATCGAGTTACTTGAACTGATGCGCATTCCACTTTATGTAAACAAAGAGACCTCCGGCCACCCTTACTCCTGGGGAGATAGCGCTCCCATTGGGGGGCATTTATCACGGGTAATAATTGTGATATAGCTGTATGTAACATTACTCATTTATTTCTAGTATTGGGGTATGATATGCTAGTCACACTTTGATGATGTACAGTATTGCATTTTTCGCCTTTTGAGGATGTCCAGTTACATTTTTGCGATAGAACTGTAAGTAGTTAAACTTGTATTTTGACATAGGTACAGTGTATATCTGCGTTATATGCTCTTTAGTATGTTTTTTCTGGTTCTGTTAAAACATTGTTTTCCACCCTCATGTACCATACGGTATGTTTTGTATTCATCATAATAATTGTTTTAAACATGAAGGTATTATTTTTATTTGTGTATTCTTTCTATGTCATTTATTTTCATCCGCACATTTTGCTATATTCTTACATGGAATATGATTGACATTCAGCTCTCAGATGTTATGACCCATTCGTTACGATAAACGGAACAGCCAATGCACTCCTTGACCTTGATGACGCTCCATATTTGGTAATGATTACATGGACAGGTGGTACTAAAAACCGGATCGAACTAGTTAACAACAAACATGCATTCATTGTCTATGATGAAAGCAATGCCAATTTTACAAGAAATATAAGAGAAAAGATTAAGTGACTGTACACCGTGATTAATATTCGATGATCTTGTTATTTCTATTCCATAAAGTTTGATTTATATTCGATAACCTTGATACAGTTGTATCTATATGCGAAAATTTTGATTTGTATTTAAAAAAAATTAATGTTCCTATTCGAAAATTTTGATTTGTATTCGATAATCTTGATATTTATTTGCGAACATTGTATAATTCTTATACATGTGCAATAAACAGGACCTACAAAATGTATGTTCTGTGACGAAATCAGCGAGGACCGCGGTGTTTATTGCATCTATTCTGAAGAATTTATCAGATGCAAATCGTAGGTCTGAAAAAGCTTGTATCTAAGGTCATTTTCTATTATCTATATTTCCAATGCTTTTGCCTTGGATATCTTAACAAATAGTAATGATGGACATAAACGCGCTGCGGTTGTAAACAATACGAATATAATCTTGTTAAATACGTCTATCTATTTTATCGCCTGGGAATTCGACAGAAATGATTGATTGATTGTATCTTGTTTAACGTCTCTACGTCTCTCTCTCTCTCTCTCTCTCTCTCGATCGAGAATTTTTCACTCATATGGAGACGTCACCAAGACCCATGAAGGGCTTCAAATTTAGGGACATCCGTTTTTAAAGTAATCTCCGAGGACTCGTGACATTCACACCTGATGCCGAGCGTTTGGCGATGGAATTGTCACTACCTGTTTTAAAGAATTAGGTCTGTCGCGGCCGGGATTCGAACCCCGGCCTTCCGCATGCAGGGCGAACGCTCTAACCTCTAGATCACCGCGACAGAAATGAAAGTAGAATGTAAATATACATGTAAAAATGATTTTTAGCCAAGTTGCAACGAAGTTGAACTCGGCTATTGTTATTTTTTAAAATACTTGAGGGTATGAACTGCGATGTTTCATAATACCCTCATGCATTTTTTAAAAAAGAGATGAAATTTGTTTCTTACAAGCGCGAAATGTAATTTGTTTTGATTTAAAAAGTGTTATGCACACATTTCATGATATAGCAAAATACTTTCAGTTTTATTTAAAATGTCTTCAATTACAGATGATTCACCTTTATCTGTCAAAGCTTTTATCTATAAATAAATGCAATATCAATATCTCATTTATCAAGCTATTTGTAATTTCCAACATTGTCGTGTGCGGTAAGGCAGTCTAAATAGATAGATCGTGTCGTGTAATCAAGTTCATCGCCATCGAAAGCACGTCTATAAAGGGGAAAAACATACCAGATAAATCTGATGTAGATGAAAGTGGTGGTTATGTAATATAATATTTTGAATTAAATACTTTGGATTTTGCCTTATTTATTTTTTAGAAATGCAGTTTTAAAACAGAAATATTTAAAATCCCTGCTGATATGGCGTGTAAAATGTTGCTATATTCGATAATCTTGTGATGCATGTTCAATTTCTTGTGATGTATGTTCAATATCTTGTGATGTATGTTCGATAATCTTGTGATGTATGTTCAATATCTTGTGATGTATGTTCGATAATCTTGTGATGTATGTTCAATATCTTGTGATGTATGTTCGATAATCTTGTGATGTATGTTCAATATCTTGTGATGTATGTTCGGATAATCTTTTGATGTATGTTCCCTGTGTGATTTTTTGTATGAAATAAAATACAATATTCTTTTCCATGATGATGGTGATGATGATGATAATGATAATAACATTAAACTGAAAAAGGTCATCATGAGAAATTTCGATTAAGTAGTCATCATAAGAGAGATAAAATCAACAGAAATTCTGGAAATACCTGTACATATGCATTTCCGATCAAATTGATTTCATCTCATCTGTAAAGTAAAGGTGAAAAATCTTCTTTCTATTTTGAAATCAATTCCCGTGAGAAGAGATATTATTAATTCATTCCCATAAGAGGAGAGAATTTTTAATTCATTCCCGTGAGTAGAGGGTTTTTTAATCCATTCCCGTGAGAAGAGATATTCTTAATTCATTCCCGTGAGTAGAGAGATTTTTTTCATTCATTCCCGTGAAGTAGAGGTTTTTTTTTTATTCATTCCCGTGAGTAGAGAGATTTTTAAATTCATTCCCATGAGTAGATAATTTTAATTCATTCCAATGAGAGAGAAGATATGTTTAATCCATTCCGATGAGAGAAGATACGTTTAATCCATTCCCATGAGAGAAGATATTTTTAATTCATTCCCGTGAGTGGAGAGATTTTTTAATTCATTTCCGTGAGTAGAGGGATTTTTAAATCCATCTGGTGGGCGATGCTTAAGTTACGTGTTAAAGAATGGATTAGTTAATAAAGTGTAGATCATATACCCTAATGCGAGAAGCCGTGTTCGAGTAGGAGATTGCTACAGGGATGAGTTTAATGTCAATATTGGTGTTCATCAAGGATCTGTTTTGAGTCCGTTGCTGTTTATCGTTGTTCTGGAAGCGCTGTCAATCCAATTTCGTAAAGATGCCCTTAATTAAAAGCTCCTATATACTAATGATCTAGCAGCTGTCTCTGATTGAAAGAGTGGCCAAGTGGAAGAAGAGCTTGGAGGAGAAAGGATTCAAGGTCAACATGGGTAAGACCAAAAAGATGATATCAGGCTGAATATGGAATTTATGAGAAGTTAAGGAAAGTACCCATATGCAGTCTGTCTAAAAGCCAGAGACAGGAACTCCGTCTTCTGTAACAGCTGCTCACGCTGGGTCCATAAGAAATGTAGTGGAATCAATGGTCCTCTTAAATCTAATCCAAGATACAAGTGCCCGCGTTGTCATGGACTCGCTCGACCTTTTGATAGAGGTAAAAATTGGTGAGGTGACACTTGAAGTTTTAGCGGACTTCTGTTACCTTGTGAACACTCTCGCGATGGCTGTGAACTTGTAGCAACAACACGGTGTAAGTCTGTTTGGAAAAAATTCAGAGAACTTCTTCCAATCCTGACGAGCAAACATCTGGCAATCACAACCAGGGACCGTCTATATCCAATCTACATTAGACGTGTTGCTATATGGTTCTGAAACATGGGCATTAACAACCTCCACTCTAAGGAAACTGATGCGCAACGACAAAGCCAAGATAGGATAAATTTGCCTTGTCAATCCTGAAATAATGTCCCCTTTTGAGTCGCTTACAGGAGTTATGATTTTGATAACTGTTCGTTATCTTCAAATTTCATTAATTAGCTTAACAGGGCTTAACAGGATGCTTGCTCCTCCTGGGCACCTGGTTCCACCTCTGGTATGTCCAGGAGTTCGTGTTTGCCCGACTCTTTATTTTGTATTCCTAGTGGGAGTTGTGAGATTGATCGCTCCTCGTTATCCTCGCCTTCCATGAGAAACATTAACGATATTCTCCAGACATGTAGGCTGGGATGGTTAGGCTATGTTGAGCGTAGTACAGGTCGGATATCACAGGTTCGTACACTGAATGTCACTAGATATCGAGTTCCAGACAGACCAAAGCTGACGCGGGATGAGTTAGTAAAACGTGACCTAGAATGTGCAGTATCGCCAAGTATGGAAAGAAAGACTTCGATCACGACGGGACAGCCAGGCCTCACACTTTCTAAAGGATTAATAAAAGGTCTGGATGATAAAATGAATAATGATGATGTATCCGTGAGTAGAGGGATTTTGTTTTGTATGTTTGTCTATTAAAAAGTATAAAAAGGTTGACAACGTCTTGATAATTATGGTACTACGGTTGCCATAGCATTCCTTCCTTATCATCCGTCTGCAATCACTACTTTATTTGTAATGGATATCGTTGTATTGACTCATTGTAATTTATATATAAATGATCTAGTCTTCTTTTCAATAATCTCGATTGTAGCTCATATGAGCGGAAAGCTCATGTGAGCTTTTTTTATATAACTTTTTGTCCGGCGCCCATCGGTTTCTACATAAATATGTAACATTTTCAACTTCTCAAGAACTGTATGGTTGTTTCCACCACACTTGCCACAAAGCATGCTTGGGTAAAAAGGATTAAAGTTTGTTCAAATGAAGTGCCATGCTCTTTTTGAAGAGAAGATAATAAGGAATTAGTAATATGAATTGTGGTATCGTTTAAAAATCTTCCTTACTAAGAAGCACTGGGCCAATTTCAAACAAATTTGGCACAAATCATCCTTAGGTGAAGGGGATTCATGTTTGTTCAAATGAAGGGCCGTGCTCTCTCTCCAACGAAGAGATAATCAAGAAAATGCAAAATTAGGATAATTTTATTTTTTTATTGTTAAAAACTTCTTTTCAAGAACCATTGTGCCAGAAAAGTTGAAACTTACATAAAAGCTTCCTGACATAGTGTAGATTTAAGTTTGTTCGAATCATAGCCCCCGCGGGTAGGGTGTGACCAGAATAGGGGATCAAAGTTTTGCATGGGAATATATAGGATGATGTAAACCTTTAAAAATCTTCTTCTCCTGAACAAGGTCCTGATTATTATTAATATTCAAGCAGCCTAGTGTAGATTAATGTTTGATCAAATCATGAACCCCAGGGTAGGATGGGGCCACAATAGGGGATCAATGTTTCAAATTGGAATATATTGCATAAATCTTTAAAAAATCTTCTCAAGAACAATATAGCCATGGTTAATTTACTCTTATTAATATGCAAGCATCAAATTGGGAACCCCGATTGAAGGATGAGTCCACAGTATGATCAAAATCTTACGTGTGAATATATAGGAAAAATCTTCTCAATAACAACAGGATTATGATTAGTCATATTAATATACAAGCAATCCCAGGTAGTGTTGATTGAATTGTGTTCAAATGATAATCCCCGGGAATAGGATAGGATCACAATAGAGGATCAATATTTGATTTGGGAATATATAGGGAAACGTCTTTATAAAAATCTTTTTGTCAAGAACAGAGGAGTCATGATAAGTCATATTGATATACAAGCATCTTCAGGTCACGCAAATTCAAGTTTCTTCAGTATACGGGCTCTGGGGGTAGGGATGGAGCCATAATAGGATATCAAAATCTGATATGGGATTATACAGGACATTAAAACCAAACATTTTCAAGATTGGCAGATCCACACTAAATCATATCAAAGGTAAATATTCCTTTGTGCTGATTCAATTTTGTGCCTCCGTGACTAAGGTAAGGGGGATATTGTTTTTGTCCTATCTGTTTGAAACTTGATCCTTGCTCAGAAGTTTTTAATGGTTAGTGATAGGGCTTTCATATTTCATATGTGGATATGTCCCGTAGGGATCCAGGTTATAATAGGTCCCCCGTACCCCTTGCTTGTGATAAGAGGCGACTAAATGGGGCGGTCCTTCGGATGAGAACATAAAAACTGAGTGTCACAGCAGGTGTGGCACGATAAAGACCCCTCTCTGCTCAAAGGTCGTATGTGCCAAGCATAGACCTAAATTTTGCAGCCTTTCACCGGCAATGGTGACGTCTCCATATGAATAAAAGATTCTCGAAAGGGACGTTAAACAATATTCAATCAATCTTTCATATTTGGCTACCTTGTGATACTACCTTTCTTTTGGTATCAACGTTTTTGACCTTGACTTTTGGGTTTTACCTACTTTTATGAGACCTAACTTAGGCAGTATCTCCTGAACTATTAAGTTAGGGCTTTCATATTCCTTATGGCAATATCTTATATTTTATACCATTTTTTTTTATCTTGTGACGTTGTATCATGGTTATACCGTGACCCTATTGGACTAGGTTGGGGCCACAATATGAAGGTCAAACTTTTTGATGGTAATAAAGATTGCAAAAAGCAAATCTTTTAAAAATCACAATAGCTGAACAACAGCATGGCCAAAGTGACTCATGTGAGCGATGTGACCCATGGGCCTCTTGTTGATTTGATCATCTTTGCGTTTTATTCATTAATTTAGTTTTCTAACCAGTTATTTTATACTTTCATTTAGTTTTTTCTTCCAGATTATCTATCTGGTTTGCACTTATGAGTTTCCATATAATTCTTATGAAACATTCTATATATTATACGAAGTATTCCATTCCAACTACGCCAATAGTCAAGTTTTAACAATACTAAAACCTCCTTAAGCAAAATTAATACAAGACAATTTGGGCGTCATTTGTTTATTCCACAACCTAACAAATAAGTAAATCACATGAAATGCAGGTTCAAGGTCAAATCCATCTCAGTCAATCCGGGAACAGTCTAGTAAAAACCTGAAATACAAATATAGTAACATTTATGTTTTTCAAAGTCTTGCTTTGAATCTTTAGAAAGAAATATCATAAATCTTAAAGCAATGATAAAGAACCATAAGATTACCAAGTTTCTTTCTGCCTCCAATTCCTCCTCCGATACCACCAGGACGACCTCCAATACCACCAGGACCACCACCTAAACTGCCGCTGCTCAGGATGGAACTACCGCTAGAAAAACTGCTAGAGGAGAGTCCGCCTGGAAATCCTCCACTGGATAATCCACCGCTTGGAAAACCAGATCCGCTGGGGAATCCACCGGAGGAGAGTCCTCCTGGGAATCCACCACTAGGGAAACCGCTTCCAGATCCAGGGAAAAGATCAGATCCGCTGGGGAAGCCACCAGAGGAGAGTCCGCCTGGGAATCCACCACTTGGGGAACCGCTTCCGGATCCGGAGAAAAAACCAGATCCGCTGGAAATGCTACCAGAAGAGATACTTCCTGGGAATCCACCACTAGGTAATCCACCACTTGGGAAACCACTTCCGGATCCAGGGAAAGATCCGCTGGGGAATCCGCCGGAGGAAAGTCCGCCTGGGAATCCACCACTAGGGAAACCACTTCCGGATCCAGAGAAAAAACCAGATCCGCTAGAGAAACTCAGAGAGCTTCCTCTGCTACCGCTGGGAAATCCTCCGCTGCTTCCTGGAAAACCACCACCCGGGATAAACCCCCCTCCGATCGGGGTTATGCCGCTACCACCCCCTATAATTCTACTTCCACCGATACCACCTGGGAATCCGCCTGGGAATCTGCCAGGTCCAAAAGAGAATCCTTGAGGAATGATGTGCAATCTGATCAAGTATTGGTAATACTGAATGTATTGGACAGAGTTGGGACCGTACACAGCGTACAAGTAGTAGAGGTATTGGACGTAGACGACATAACGATATCCACTGTTGGGGTAGGTCGGGGCTGGATAGCTTGGTTGTGAGGGGTAACCTGTGAAAGTAAAGAAACGGGCATGTAATACAAAAATGTTCTATTGAACACGGAACTTATCAAGGATTCAGAAAAATTCAGCAATTATACCTGTGCCATAGGTTGCCGCCACGTATGTGGCCATTAACAGAAAACAAACTTCCTTCAGCATGGTGATCTACAAAATAAATAACCATCAGTTAGAGATCGTTTGATTTAAACCAAAGGCAGTTCTTAGAACTAAAATATGAAATGATAAGACGAATAGCTATCCAATAATTAAGTCTGGCAAGATAGGAACAAATTGAAAAGAAAAGTTAAAGGTACCTTTTGGTTGTTTCTGTTCTTGGTTGTTTCTTCTTTTGAATGGCAGCCCAAACTGCAAGAACTAAGGAGAACGGTCCTTTTATATGTTCGCCAGCGGATCGGAACACAAATACATCGATTGATTCTGATGAGTTATGCAATTCTGAATACGGAAGTGTTTAACATCAAAGGCTTGATTATGCATGTCGACTGTTAAGAAAACCAAGAAATTTTTGTTTGCATTAGATTTGAAGTTCTTGATGCTTCTTATTTGCTGACTTTCGTCAGAATGTTGTAAAATTAAACAAAAGACAACGACAGTCTTAAGAGTGGTTTCATACATGGATTCCTTCTTGTTTCGAAAATATTTCTCAATTCATTTTCATCGTGTTTGTAAGATTTTTTTCTATCTTTTTTCTTTACGTTTTATGACAAGAATTGTTACTATCATTCATATGTTTAATGGAAAATTATTCATTTTCTGTAAATCATTATCCTTAGTACGATTCGTTTAATACTGTTTAAGGTATTTAATGTATCATGGCCATATTTCATATCTAGTAAATGGATGATGGGATTTTTGTAACCATGGTATAATTTTGAAGGGTTCATGAAATAAAAATAATCCAACAGAGGAAGTTTCATAATTTTGATTACTGTTAGATTTATTTCACCTAGAATATTACGTTGAAGTGTATGGGAAGCGCACGTTTTATTAATCTTTTTTAAATCATATTTTACATACAAATCTCTTGGTGAAAAGTTACATACACTCTCTGTTTATGAAATATGGTTGTTAGTTGTATATTGTTTAACGTCTTCCTTGTGAATTTTTCACTCTGATGGTGACGTCATGAAAATATGAAATAAGATTACAAACATTCTCAGAAAATTATATTTTTCTTATTTTTTACAAAGGGCAGATAACTCTGCAAAAAGGTCAGTTTCTAATCATTTACCTGTCATGTGAATTTTATCTACTTTGGGCTAACATCATCATTTTTAACAATAAACATTTATTTTGATTTAAATTATTCAAAATTGTTCAGTACGCAGTGAGGTTAATAAGGTGTACCGAGTAAATTAACAAGTAATAACTGCATATTCAAATTAAAGTAAAATTCTTCCAAGCGTCGCATATTTTACTACAAATCGTTTGTCAATACATAAACATCGTATCACATGGGAATTCCCTCGCTTACCGTAACTATTACATCATCATACAAGTGATGTAGAGCTATTTTTATCCGCTATACATTCAGTCGTTTATCACCTCAACACAGGTGAAAAATGCACTCAAATCATTTGCAGTTTAGACTTGATCTGTAGAAAGTGATCTGGAGCAGTACAATATCCTTTCTATTTAGCAATTTCATAATCTCGATTGAAATGTTGAGTTTTCCCACACTCACTGCCAAATTTTATTTAAACGAGGCAAAAAAATCCTACCTTCTGTATCAAAATCCTCCATCTGCAACTATAGGTACCTTTTGGAAAATACCTTGATCGAAGTAAGATATCATCACTTTTCACCTGTACCAAGTCGATATGTATACAGGATTGACCCTCTTTATTCTAAATGACTATACACATCGGGGGCGATTTCAAAGTCACAATGTAATATAAAGATTATTGTAACTAGTGCACACTATATATAAAAACTTGAGACATCTATTATCAAAGAAAACTGGAAATGAATCATCTGACGAACAGATTTACACATGTACAGCTTGAACATTTGATAACGGTAGTAACTAACGGTAAAATATCATGACATTTTCCCCGCGACACAACTATAAACTAGTGACGTACTTTTATATTGTGACGCCATAGTGTGAAAACTATAGAATTATGGGTAGTACGGTGCACTGATTACTCGGGGGCACCTACCTCACTGCGTAACCTTTCGTTATACATTGAATAAGTTAATTTAGTACTCTCATGCTGAAAGATGAGACTTAAAAGTTGTGATGCACTGAAACTTATTTAAAAACTTGTGATGCAGAACATGTACATATGTAGTTTTTAATTACGTAGTTTAAATTTATTGGATTTCCGTGATATATTGCTGTCATACCCGTGATAGAAATATTCAGACTGTTGTAATGCTGTGAATAACTTGGTTGTTATTCAGACTGTTGTAATGCTGTGAATGACTTGGTTGTTATTCAGACTGTTGTAATGCTGTGAATGACTTGGTTGGTATTCAGACTGTTGTAATGCTGTGAATGACTTGGTCGGTATTCAGACTGTTATAATGCTGTGAATGGCTTGGTTGTTATTCAGACTGTTGTAATACTGTGAATGACTTGGTCGGTATTCAGACTGTTATAATGCTGTGAATGACTTGGTTGTTATTCAGACTGTTATAATGCTGTGAATGACTTGGTTGGTATTCAGACTGTTATAATGCTGTGAATAACTTGGTTGGTATTCAGACTGTTATAGTGCTGTGAATGACTTGGTTGGTATTCAGACTGTTATAATGCTGTGAATAACTTGGTTGGTATTCAGACTGTTATAATGCTGTGAATGACTTGGTTGGTATTCAGACTGTTATAATGTTGTGAATAACTTGGTTGGTATTCAGACTGTTATAATGCTGTGAATGACTTGGTTGTTATTCAGACTGTTATAATGCTGTGAATGACTTGGTTGTTATTCAGACTGTTATAATGCTGTGAATAACTTGGTTGGTATTCAGACTGTTATAGTGCTGTGAATGACTTGGTTGGTATTCAGACTGTTATAATGCTGTGAATAACTTGGTTGGTATTCATACTGTTGTAATGCTGTGAATGACTTGGTTGGTATTCAGACTGTTATAATGTTGTGAATAACTTGGTTGGTATTCAGACTGTTATAATGCTGTGAATGACTTGGTTGGTATTCAGACTGTTATAATGCTGTGAATAACTTGGTTGGTATTCAGACTGTTATAATGCTGTGAATAACTTGGTTGTTATTCAGACTGTTATAGTGCTGTGAATGACTTGGTTGGTATTCAGACTGTTATAGTGCTGTGAATAACTTGGTTGGTATTCAGACTGTTGTAATGCTGTGAATAACTTGGTTGTTATTCAGACTGTTATAGTGCTGTGAATGACTTGGTTGGTATTCAGACTGTTATAGTGCTGTGAATGACTTGGTTGGTATTCAAACTGTTGTAATGCTGTGAATGACTTGGTTGTTATTCAGACTGTTGTAATGCTGTGAATGACTTGGTTGTTATTCAGACTGTTGTAATGCTGTGAATGACTTGGTTGTTATTCAGACTGTTATAATGCTGTGAATGACTTGGTTGTTATTCAGACTGTTATAATGCTGTGAATGACTTGGTTGTTATTCAGACTGTTATAATGCTGTGAATGACTTGGTTGTTATTCAGACTGTTGTAATGCTGTGAATGACGTGGTTGGTATTCAGACTGTTGTAATGCTGTGAATGACTTGGTCGGTATTCAGACTGTTATAATGCTGTGAATGGCTTGGTTGTTATTCAGACTGTTATAATGCTGTGAATGACTTGGTTGGTATTCAGACTGTTGTAATGCTGTGAATGACGTGGTTGGTATTCAAACTGTTGTAATGCTGTGAATGACTTGGTTGTTATTCAGACTGTTATAATGCTGTGAATGACTTGGTTGGTATTCAGACTGTTGTAATTCTGTGAATGACTTGGTTGTTATTCAGACTGTTGTAATACTGTGAATGACTTGGTTGTTATTCAGACTGTTATAGTGCTGTGAATGACTTGGTTGGTATTCAGACTGTTATAGTGCTGTGAATGACTTGGTTGGTATTCAGACTGTTATAATGCTGTGAATGACTTGGTTGTTATTCAGACTGTTGTAATGCTGTGAATGACTTGGTCGGTATTCAGTAGACATACTATTGTAATGCTGTGAATGACTTTTAGTTACTAAATAATTAGGGACCATTGTCCGATATCC
Organism: Ostrea edulis; assembly: GCF_947568905.1. NCBI lineage: Eukaryota > Metazoa > Mollusca > Bivalvia > Ostreida > Ostreidae > Ostrea > Ostrea edulis. The sequence goes on along the minus strand of NC_079167.1, from coordinate 20,195,814 downwards.
CATAACGTAAAAGGATACTTTTCAAATGTAACACATTGTTCCCACTGGTTTGGTTTTGAAGTTTAGCAAATTCAGGCCACTTTGAGAAGTGACCAAAGCAAAATTGTCTAGAGTGGTTTGTGAACACTCTCCACCAATATGCGGCTACCAAATACATACTGTTGAATTTTGTTACATTCATACCATATACATTTGTAGCTAAGGCCTCCTTTTCAACAGTTTTCCTGACTTTTAGTTAAAGCACGTGACCCACATGCAACAGACTGACCTTCCTGAACAAGAGCAGCACCAAGGCCCTCTGAGCTAGCATCTACAGTCAAGGTTAGTGGCTTTTCGGGTCATAATAACGCAGGACAGGTGTGTTAGTGACGAGACACTTTAACGTTTGAAAGCTTTCTTCTTGTGTTTTGTCAAAGTGGAAGCAGAAATCCTTTTTCAGGAGTGTTCTGAGTGGTGAACTCACTTCAGATAAGTTTGGTAAGAACTTTCCAAGGTATTGTATAAAACCAAGAAATGTTTGAAGTTCCGAAATATTCTGTGGAGCAGGCATGTCTTTAACAGCACGAATTTTCTCAGGATTGGGCTGGATCCCTTCAGGAGTAAGTAAATGACCTACATATGCGACGTGGCTCTTACGAAACTTACACTTTTCAGGACTCGGTTTCAGATTGTACTCACAGATGCGATTCATGACACCTTTTAGTCTGTTATCTTGTTCCTTGATGTGTTTTCCCCATATCAGTATGTCATCAATTAATGCTTCATATCCTTCTAGATCCCTCACCATATCTGAAATTGTGCGTTGATACATTTCAGAAGCAAAGTTTATGCCAAATGGTAGCATAGTAAACCTATAGCGCCCATATGGAGTATTGAAGGTGCAGAATTTCGAACTTTCTTCTGTAAGCCCAATTTGCCAAAAGCCCGATGTATCGTCTAATTTAGAAAATTCCTTGGATCAGTGATCCGCTGTATGACGTCCTCATTGGTCTTGAGCGGGAAATGTTCTCTGTGAATGGCTTTGTTAAGATTCTTAGGATCTGTACAAATATGGAATTTTCCATTTGGTTTAAGCACAGTCACCATGGAATTAACCCATGCTGTGGATTTGTTTTGTTGAACGATAACACCAGTTTGTTCCATGTGAAAGTGATCAAGTTCGTCCTTAATTTTGTCACGGGATGGTAACGGCACACGACGAGGTGGGTGTATCACTGGGGGACCAATGGATCAATCTTGATTTCTTGTTTAACAGGTAAGAGTCATAAAAAACATCACCATATTCAGATTGAATGTCTTTAGGAATGTTTGTTGTTTCTGAATAGTCAAGTTTGTAAGCTCACCTAACAAGTCCCAGCACTGAGCAAGAGGCAGATCCTAGAGTAGGTTCTGAAGGTAGGTCAACATCCTCAAAAGAGATTTCAGTCACGCGGTCTTCATATTTACATTGGAGTATACTGTTTCCAACAGGTTCCACTTTAGATCTCATGTTTGCTTTGGATGAAGCAAGTTAGTGATGTTTTAAGCCTAGTTCATTGAAAGTTTTCAATGGTAGCACATTACACTTATTACCAGTGTCCAACTGAAGCATGCTGGCTTGTTAATTTCTATGGACTCGGTCCGCTCTGTATCCAGCATATTGATGTCCGTATCAATGTAACCTAGAAATAGTTATTCGGTATCAGAGTTATCTACAGTGTCCACTTTAACGACACTTTTTCGCAAAGTGACCAAGTCGACAACATTTGTGGCACTTGTTCCCTTTGGCTGAACATGATGAAGTACTGTGTGTGTATCCACAACGTGAACAATCATCTATTTGCTGTAGCTTAATATGATGCGAATTAGATTTCTGTTGTTGTTTATTGTTGTTTTGGAGAACAGCCGTGATTGGTTTGGTGGATTACCTAAACTTACCTTTAGACTGCAGTTTGTTTCGAATGGCATGAACTCATGTATCCTCACCAAACATTTGTCTAGCTTGAGTTGTGGATTGTTCATGAAAGGTGAAGAAGTCATGCAATGTCTAATGACTTCTGTAGAGTCAAATCAAACCCAGCATTATGAGTTTCTCACGTATTTTATGTGATTTCACACCAATGACAATTCGATCTCGAACCACTTCCTCACTTCTCGCCTAATCATATCACATGCTTTCATTGTGCTTTTAAAATTCTAGGTGTCTGTTGTATTTTTTATATAGATTACTATTGAAATTCTCGGTATTAATTGCATTATAACTTGGACAGAAATAAACGTCAAATACGCCTAGATTAACATCCCTTCCCCAACTCTACAATTTAACGAAGTGCATATTTTAAAAAGTTTTCTACATAAAATCGAAGAAATTAAACTTTCATTTTGTCATAGGTATATTACAAACCGTAAAAACTCAGCATAATAAAAAATCTGGTAACGTAAGCTTTACCATACACTATTTGTTAATACTATTTATGTGAAGCTTGGGACTACAATCGAAAGTGCCCCCTTCAACTTCCGGTGTAAGAGGAGTAACTGTAAAAATGTAGGACATTATGAAATACAGTCACAGTGGCGGATTTCATAAAGGAAGGGGGGTGGGGCAAAAATATTAAATTGGTCTGCTGTGTAGAAAAAAAAGATAGAGGTTACTCTCAGAGAAATAAATGTCAAGATCTTTTGATTTATTCTTACTTTTCTTGTGAGAACTCATATTTCATTCCCAAGAAACCCTTTAAGATTTATATAATTTTATTAATTTTATCTCATTAAAAATTACAGAAAATACATGTAGTAAAAATGACTCTATATGGGACGTATTACAAGCCCTATAAAATCCAGGATCTTCCGGGCCCCCACCATCCTATGGCGGCCTCCAGACCCCCTGCTTCATGAAGTTGCACCCCTAACTTCAATTCCTTGATCCGCCCCTGGTAAAAATAGTGTATCTCCAATATTAGCCCGAGGGTCGTAGGTCCAAAGACTGATATTGGTCGAGGGTTGATATGGAGAGCTACAGATTTTACCATGTTTTGTTGTTTTTATCATAGATTTGAAGATAGTAAATTTTAAAGGCTTATTAACGGATAAAAGTTCAAAACAACGACTACTGTTTTTGAATGATTTAAGACATTTAATGAATAAGAAGCTACATGTACTGGTATATGACATAAGGTAACAATTTAGATAAATTGTTTCCATTCTTTATAATGTTTACCATTTACTAAAAATTATCGTTACATTTTGATCAATTCCTAAAGTTCTCCAATTCTCCTCGCTAACGATTCCAACGTTCTCTTTTCCATTTATATTTGTCTTCCTGTTTGTTTCTCCATTTGTTTACAATGTAAAACTTATTCGATACCAAATTTGATGCACCAGATGCGCATTTCGACAAATAATGTCTCTTCAGTGATGCTCAACCGAAATGTTTGAAATCCGAAATAACAATGAAGTTTTAGAGTTATTATAGGGAAAAACAGTGTGTCAAAAGAGTGGAGTTAAATTCCTCTAAGGATAAGAGCTATGCGTGAGGGAGATAATCCTTAATTTTGAAATGAATTTCTAAATTTTATAACAGCAATTAAATATATATCCGTATTTTCAAGCTAGTAACGAAGTACTTAGCTACTGGGCTGTAGAGACCCTCGGGGACTAACAGTCCACCAACAGAGGCCTCGACCCAGGGATCATAATGTAAAACTTTACAATATATTATATCGTCTGCTTTCAAGCAGAAAAAATCCGAAGTACTCCGATTAAAAACTACAGAGGCGTTTCAGAAAGGTACGATAAGGGGTGAAATAAAGGTTAAAATAAAGGGTGTTGATACATGTACAGGGTGTGTGATGAATTGTGCATGTCTGTGTTCATATCAGGGATGCAGAAATCCGGTATTATATAACAAATATATGATAAAACAGTGTGATGTTCAGTTGATAAAGATAAAGCAATAAAATATACAGTTAATAAAAACAATCATCTACAGGTTGTTTGATGTTTCACTCACCACATTGTATGCTTTGCGCCGAGGGCCATAGTAGTGACTTTCTTTAACGTGCCAACGTCTGCCGCGACATGGGATATCCAAAAGACCCGTGATTCTCACTTCTGGAAGCCGAGTGTTTGGCGAAAGAGAATTCACTACCTATGTTGACGTCTTAGTTTTGACGAGACTGATTATGTTGTATCACCCTTCTCTTACCAATTCTACACGTGTAATGGACATCATTGTAGTTTATGAATGATATAGTTTTCCTTTCAACAATCCAATTTTTCTGATTTTCTAATTTTCCTTTAGGTGATAATTTACATATGTAGTTTTCTAATCAATAATTTTCTACTTTTATTTTGTAATTTGTTTTCAGATCTTATGAGCTTCCGTAGAAAGGCTATGCGTTTGTGTGGGTCAATATGTTATCATATGTATATTTTAAAAAGAGAAGAAGAAACAATACGTATTTTTAATAGTATTAATGATTCTAAACAAAAATGTATTTTGTTTATTTTTGACAATAGAAACAAGGTTCAAAGCATTATTTCATCCAATCCTGATCAAACAGTCGTTTCAATGTTCGTTCGGGATATCATTGCATCTAAGGTGTTCGGCATCATCTAAACACGGATGGATTCAAATAAATCCCTATATACTCTGTGTTTTCAAAGATATATATATTTAGAATTTTCATGAAATTATGTATGTTTACCCTGTCTTAACAAAAATCGTATTTAATTCAGGTTTTTAGATATAGGACAGTCCAAGATGAAAGGTGAAGATAACGAACAGTGATCAATCTCATAACTCCTATAAGCAATACAATATAGATAGTTGGGCGAACATGGACCCCTGGACACACCAGAGGTGGGATTAGGTGCCTAGGAGGAGTAAGCATCTCCTGTCGATAGGTCACAACCGCCGTGAGCACTATATCCTGATAAGGTAAATGGAGTTATTCGTAGTCAAAATCAGTGTACCAAGAACGGCCTAACAATCGGTATGAAACACGTCAGACAGAATTTGACCCAATTATAGGTTGTATTGACGAACTAGATCGTTATAACGACCATAGAATTTGCGAAATGACTTCAATCGAGACTGTTGAAATCCCTGTACCATCAACAATGTCAGTAGCTTGCCTAGATTTAATAACTGACTATACGCAGAACAAGCTCTTGCGTATCGAATCAGTTGAGAAATATAAACATCATATGCAGGTGATAATGGAATATTTCTACATAGATATGGGAAGCTGACGATGGAGAAGCTGAAATCATCCGGTTTGTTACATAGTTGAGTTGTCAGTTTGCCGTTAATGTCTACTTTCAATAAAATATCTAAGTATGAAGCAGAAGTGGACGACTCTGTGGTGTCTTTTATTTCGAGCTCTCAGGGATATATCGAATCGACATATGAACGAAAGTTATTATTGTCAATAGACAAAACGTCGTCGATATATCTAAATGTCGAATTGAAGGCCACAGCAAGAGATTTTTTCTTCTCACGTAGAAGTTTTTGAATAAATTCTGCTTCATATGAATATAGAAACAGGTCATCAAACAAAGGAGCACAATTCGTGCCCATGGGAATTCCAACAGACTGTTGGAAAACCTGATCACCAAAGACCATGAAGATATTGTCAATGAGAAACTCTAGCATATTTTTAATTTCAAGTTCATAGTACTTGTGCGTGGAATTAGAGTGTTGTTTAACAAAGTAAGTTTTTGGATGACTGATCACTAGATATGAAAATTTCCTTTTTCCATTTTTGTTGAAGAAGCAACTTTCTATGATGTCAAAAAGTCTAGTCTTTAATTTATCGTTAGGAATGGTCGTGTATAGTGTTGAAAAGTCATAGGTTTTGTTGTTATTGATTTGAGAAAAGTTGTTTTGTTTTTTTTAAGTTTTGCGATTTCAAGTTTACTAAGAGTTCTATAGAATTTTTTAGAATCCACATTTGATTAACACCACTTCTGGCATATGTAGTTGCACAGTACGTTTGAAGCTTCTCCTTCACAGCTGTTAATATTTTCGTGAGGAGCAAAGATAGGGGCTTGGTAGAGCACTTAATGGTTCCAGCAATGTATCTTTGTAAGGGGTTTTATGTAGTTTAGGAATCCAGTATAGGTATGGTAACTCATATTCATTCGACACATTGACTGGGATATTAAATGTGTCTAAAACTGAAGCATGGTTTTGAAGAATTTCATCTTTTGGAAGGACTGTTGGAGTATAAGTACGATTACCAAAAGTTGAATTAATGCCAGGTTCGTTTAAAATACAGTTGTAATAATGAGCCTTACAAACAAAGACAATGTTGTTACAAGCTTTGTCAGCTGGAACCAAAACATATCCCTCATGTAACCTATCTAATTCTTTTATCACTTCTGGTTTACTAAACACAGAAGGATAGATGGTACGTATTTTTGTTTTAAGATATCTAATGCGGGATTTTAATATTCCTCTTATGCTTTTAAACCATTCTGACAATGTATCAAGTTCTTTTTCATATTTAGCCCATGTCTGGCATAATCTTCGACAGAATTCATAATAGAGATGAAGTTCTGTTGCCAATTAAAAGACCGAGGTTCTCTGTATTTAGGACCTTTAGAATAAGTAATTCGAGGTCCTCATTTTCAACTATATCAACATCCCCAGTAATGACATGTCCAGCTGGACTATAGTTGAAAGAAGATGAATAACAAGAACACGTTGGTGGATGGTCTATATCTAGGCACTGTAATGATTGTTTATAATAGGGCTTGGTATAGTTAAGATAGGGCTTTCAGCAAACATGCAGAAGTCGCGTTTACCACATTACGGCAAGTGATATCACTAGCTGCAATAATGTAGCCCTCTCCGATTGGGGGGGGGGGGATCTCCGTAATGGTGCAAATGCGGGAGTGATTCACTCCCGCAATATTTTCGATCATTCTAAACATTTGCTGAATTTCTTTACGTAAATAAAGTAATATTCTATGTTTCTTAGTCAATATATGAAATTACAACCTGCAACTTACAATTTGTGAGGCTCTATTCTTCCGTTTTCAACATATTCTAAATACATGTATTCCAATTTGTGCGCCATGTTTGATGTACTGAAGTTTGAACTTCCGATTATCAAGTTATTTGAATATGCCATATAAGGCGGTATTTACATCAATGGACAAGTACGGAGGAGAAAGCCATTTCGTCTGTATTAAAAAGGTTTAGATTTAATATCAAGTTAAAATACGAACAGCAGAGTGTAAATTCTTTCTGCAACCATATGATTTTTCTTTCTTTGTCGGAGTGGCTCGAGTAACTACATTTTCGCGCAGATTGTCAATGTTTAGGTTTTACAATAGATCCGCCTACGAAATTTCGAGGTAGCAAGCATGGCGGGACAGACGAGGAATTTTGCATGCTGTACATGATGTTTAATGAAAAGCACCTTTATTAGACATACCCAAGCACAAAGTTGGTACTCCTTTTGGTGTAAACATTTGGGAAAAATACACGGAGCTTATTATCGGTTATTGATAAAATTATTTTGCACCATTACGGAGATCCTATAGAATTGTAGCCCTATCCCCAAAACGTCAAAATAAAAAAAGTCGGATAGGGCTACATTATTGCAGCTAGTCCCTACTGTGCCTCCATGATAATGAAGGGAACGCGCCACACAGATAAACTATGATTGACCCTGAAAAATCTAGATTCAAGTTGTTCAAATGATAGTCCCGGGGGTATGGTGGGTTCACAAACGAGGAACAAAGTTTTATATTTGAATATGTAAGGGAAATTGTTTTTACAGCAACATTGCCACGATTAGACGTATAAAATGTGCAAGCATCTACAGGTGTTACAGATTTAAGTTTGTTCAAATTATGGCCACAGAGCCTACAATGGGACTTCAATAGGAGATCCAACTATCACATGCAATATATGGGGAAATCGTTTTATCAGTGCCAGCAAGGCCATGATAAGTTGTATCGATATATGCAAGCATCTTTAGGTAGTGTAGATTCCAATTTATTCAAATCATAGCCCTGTAAAGACGAGGTGACAATAGGGGATCAAAGTTTAACAATATATGATGAATTGATACTTGTTCTCTTGCAAAATTGACATTTTATACGATCGGTGAAATAAAACAAATTATTTGCGGCCTTTCTTTGAAGCTTGTGTGAATGTGTTTCTTGTGAAACATTCTGTTAAACAAAATTCCATCAATAGTCCAGTTTTAACAATACTGGAACCTCCTTAAGCAAAATTAATACAAGACAATTTGGGCGTCATTTGTTTATTCCACAACCTAACAAAAAAGCAAATCACATGAAATGCAGGTTCAAGGCCAAATCCATCTCAGTCAATCCGGGAACAGTTTAGTAAAAACCTAAAATAAAAATATAGTAAAATTATTCTTTTTCAAAATCTTGCTTTGCAATTGTTAGAAAAAACTATGATAACCTTTAACCAATTATAAAACAAACAAACAATAAGATTACCAAGTTTCTTTCTGCCTCCTATTCCTCCTCCTATTCCTCCTCCAATTCCTCCTCCTATTCCTCCTCCAATTCCTCCACCGATTCCTCCAGGACCACCTCCAATACCACCAGGACCACCACCTAAACTGCCGCTGCTCAGGAAGGAACTACCGCTAGAAAAACTGCTAGAGGAGAGTCCGCCTGGGAATCCACCACTTGGAAAACCACTTCCAGATCCGGGGAAAGATCCGCTGGGGAATCCGCCGGAAGAGAGTCCACTTGGGAACCCACCGCTAGGAAGTCCGCCACTTGGGAAACCGCTTCCAGAACCGGGGAATCCGCCGGAGGAGAGTCCGCCTGGGAATCCACCGCTAGGAAATCCGCCACTTGGGAAACCGCCTCCGGAACCGGGGAATCCACCGGAGGAGAGTCCGCCTGGGAATCCACCGCTAGGAAATCCGCCACTTGGGAAACCGCTTCCGGAACCGGGGAATCCGCCGGAGGAGAGTCCGCCGGGGAATCCACCGCTAGGAAATCCGCCACTTGGGAAACCGCCTCCGGATCCAGAGAAAAATCCAGATCCACTTGAGAAACTCAGAGAGCTTCCTCCTCTACCGCCGGGAAATCCTCCGCTGCTTCCTGGGAAACCACCACCCGGGATATATCCTCCTCCGATTGGGGTTATGCCGCTACCGCCCCCTATAATTCTACTTCCACCAATACCACCTGGGAATCCACCTGGGAATCCGCCAGATCCAAAAGAGAATCCTTGAGGAATGATGTGCAATCTGATCAAGTATTGGTAATACTGAATGTATTGTACAGAGTTGGGACCGTACACAGCGTACAAGTAGTAGAGGTATTGGACGTAGACGACATAACGATATCCACTGTTGGGGTAGGTCGGGGCTGGATAGCTTGGTTGTGAGGGGTAACCTGTGAAAGTAAAGAAACGGGCATGCAATATCAAAATGTTCTATTGAACACGGAACTTATCAAGGATTCAGAGAAATTCTGCAGTTATACCTGTGCCATAGGTTGTCGCCACGTATGTGGCCATTAACAGAAAACAAACTTCCTTCAGCATGGTGATCTACAAAATAAATAACCATCAGTTAGAGATCGTTTGATTTAAACCAAAGGCAGTTCTTAGAACTAAAATATGAAATGATAAGACGAATAGCCATCCAATAATTAAGTCTGGCAAAATAGGAACAAATTGAAAAGAAAAGCTGAAGGTACCTTTTGGTTGTTTCTGTTCTTGGTTGTTTCTTCTTTTGAATGGCAGCCCAAACTACAAGAACTAGGGAGAGCGGTCCTTTTATATGTTCGCCAGCGGATCAGAACACAAATACATCGATTGATTCTGATGAGTTATGCAATTCTGAACACGGAAGTGTTTAACCTCAAAGGCTTGATTATGCATGTCGACTGTTAAGAAAACCAAGATTTTTTTTGCATTAGATTTGAAGTTCTTGATGCTTCTTATTTGCTGACTTTTGCAGAATGTTGTTAAATTAAACAAAATTACGTCATTCTTACGAGTGGTTTCATACATGGATTCCCTTTTTTCGGAAATATTTCTTAATTCATTTTCATCGTGTTTGGAAGATTTTTTTCTATCTTTTTTCTTTACGTTTTATGACAAGTACTGTTGCTATCATTCATATGTTTAATGAAAAATTATTCATTTTCTGTAAATCGTTATCCTTAGTACGATTCGTTTAATACTGTTTAAAGCTGACATGAATTAATAAATATAGTATAATTCTATACGTCCGCCATATGTCTCTGCTAATCTGCCATATTAGCTGAATATTCTATTGTTATATGTATCAGGGTTCGCATGGTATACAAGGGGAAGAGTTCTGCTACGCTTCACTTCACATCAGTGTCTTCAATTTACCTGTGCGGGTAGCTTCGACATGTAACACGTACATCTCCGATACTAATTTATAGGGCATCAAGAAGAAATGAAATCACGTTTTGGAACACCACGCAGTGCTCAAAATTATAATAAACATATCGTACAGTAGTAAATCATTCTAAAAGCTTTGGATAAATATATATAGAATGCCTTTTCTTCTCACCGAGAAAGAAAATATAAATTGGTATAACAAACCTGGCAATATTGACAATCAATATAACGTATAACTGTCAAGACAATTCAATAGTTAATACAACAAATATGTCATTCCAGGCTAAAAATATAACTGGTAATAAATGTATTACAAAATGGTTCAAATAATAGCAAATTCCGCTAACTACAGAAAAGGTTAAACAGTAGTAAATTACGTTTTGTAAATACAAAATTTCAAAGAATTCCTTTTCTTAAAATGTTAATTTACTGAAACTCAATATGAAAGTTTGGCTACTCAGCACAATTCAATTGAACGCCACGTCACACTTGGCACAACCAGGCCTCCATACAGCGCGAACAGCCCCTCCGCTTCCATTCCCGGACTCACAGGTCTCTCACTGAACAACGATACTGGGTAACGCCGACTTCAAAACAATGCCAACACTAGGCCCACAAAATAATTGTCGAGTCCACCACGTGGAACACCCAAGTACAGCTGTACAGCGCTGCCTCACGTGTTCTGATTCCCACGCCGAGCACCTACTGAAACGCTTATAATACTGCCTGATATGGCCCATATAGCTTCTTAAATCCCCTCTGCACTGAAATAGCAATTACTTAACCTAAAACCTATACACAAAGCGACTTGGTTAACAAGAAAATTGAAAACACAATACACGTGAAAACTAACCCGAAACCTCGCAAATATTTCACACACAAAAATAGCTTACCGGCTGGAGGAAACGAATGCCCACACAGTAAAATGTTTGTCTCTCTGGCTACCCATTACCCAGACTAACTTCTGGAATTCGCCAAGAAAAGACCCCTGCTGGACAGCATGAAAACATGGCCGCACGCTTGACAAACAGCCGCTACTCTGACTGACCAAACCGATATACTAAAAATAGCCTTATCGACCAACACTCACACTACGGAAACACCTTACAAGCATAAACAACTATTTACTGGGCAACACCACAAAAACTAACTAAATGAAAATTAACTTCATCACAATCTCAATGTCATAATGCTGTAAGATGAGCAGTGGTAACTATAGTCGAGAAGGCGCTTGATAAAGGGATTTCCGAAAAATTGTCTACAGTGGTTTGTGATCACTCCCCACCAATATGTGGCGATCAAACTGATGAAATTTTGTACATTCATACCATATAAAGTTGTAGCTAAGGCCTCCTTTTCAATCTGGGCATAGTTTTGCTGACTTTTAGTTTAAGCACGTGACCCACATGCAACAGGCTGACCTTCCTGAACAAGAGCAGCACCAAGGCCCTCTGAGTTGGCATCTACAGCCAAGGTTAGTGGCTTTTTCGTGATAACGCAGGACAGGTGTGTTACTGACGAGACACTTTAACGTTTGAAAGCTTTCTTCTTGTGTTTTGTCAAAGTGGAAGCAGAAATCCTTTTTTGGGAGTGTTCTGAGTGGTGAACTCACTTCAGATAAGTTTGGTAAGAACTTTCCAAGGTATTGTATAAAACCAAGAAATGTTTGAAGTTCCGAAATATTCTGTGGAGTAGGCATGTCTTTAACAGCACGAATTTTCTCAGGATTGGGTTGGGTCCCTTTAAGAGTAAGTACATGACCTACAAATGCGACGTGGCTCTTACGAAACTTACACTTTTCTGGACTCGGTTTCAGATTGTAGTCATGGATGCGATTCATGACCTTTTAGTCTGCTATATTGTTCTTTGATGTCTTTTCCCCATATCAGTATGTCATCAATTATTGCTTCATATCCTTCTAGATCCCTCACCATATCTGAAATTGTGCGTTGATAAATTTCAGAAGCAGAGTTTATGCCAAATGGTAGCATAGTAAACCTATAGCGCTCATATGGAGTATTGAAGGTGCAGAATTTCGAACTTTCTTCTGTAAGCCCAATTTGCCAAAAGCCCGATGTATCGTCTAATTTAGAAAATTGCTTGGATCAGTGATCCGCTGTATGACGTCCTCATTGGTCTTGAGCGGGAAATGTTCTCTGTGAATGGCTTTGTTACGATTCTTAGGATCTGTACAAATACGGAATTTTCCATTTGGTTTAAACACAGTCACCATGGAATTAACCCATGCTGTGGGTTCGTTTTGTTGAATGATAACACCAGTTTGTTCCATGTGATCAAGTTCGTCCTTGATTTTGTCACGGAATGTAAACGGCACACGACGAGGTCAATGTATCAACGGGGGGACCAATGGATCAATCTTGATTTCTTGTTTAACAGGTAAGAGTCCAAAAACATCACCATATTCAGTAGGGCTGGGACGATTCAGGGTTAGCTCGATTCGGTTCGGTTTCGATTCAGAACAGCACGGTTCGGTTATTTTCGATTCGCTTCATGTTAGGTCCAATTTATCTAATGACACCACAAAAATTAACAATTTTAATGAGTAGCATATTTGATTTGATTTAATTCAAGTTATATAACTATATGTTGTCATTTGTAAACATCATATCTATTCATAATGGCATTTTATAACTTTGATAGAAAAAAGAAAACACTGACAGTCTATCAAAATTTGTTATATTAATGTGCTGCATAAGTTTTGGATTATTAAACAAATCTATAGTGAATCTAAAAATCTATATGATATCGTTTTCATTGATATGCAAAAATTCTATCAATTGAGAGTCTTTGAAAATCTCTCCTTTATTGATTTACTTCTTTCATGTTAACTGTCAAATCTGTGTCATTACCTACGATGTTGATTTCACTCCACCACTGACAGAAATGCTATATGTCATGTAAAGATAAACTGCAATGATCTTACGGACCATATTCTGTTGGTATCTGAGTGGTGAAAATGCTAACTCTTAACACAGTAGTGATTTAAATCTCCGTTGCATAAAAAACCACATGTTTTCAACATCACTCGGACGACATATTTGTTGTTTTGGTGTAAGTAAAATCTAAACCGAACCGAACCGAAATCCGGAATTTGTAATCGGTGCATCGAATCGAATGGTATGAATCGCGGTGCACCGAAATTTTCGGTGCACCGCACAGCCCTAATATTCAGATTGAATGTCTGTAGGAATGTTTGTTGTTTCTGAATAGTCAAGTTTGTAAGCTCGCCTAACAAGTCCCGGAGCTGAGCAAGAGGCAGATCCTAGAGTAGGTTCTGAAGGTAGGTCAACATCCTCAAAAGAGATTTCAGTCACGCGGTCTTCATATTTACATTGGAGTATAATGTTTCTAACAGGTTCCACTTTAGATCTCATGTTTGCTTTGGATGAAGCAAGTTAGTGATGTTTTAAGCCTAGTTCATTGAAAGTTTTCAATGGTAGCACATTACACTTATTACCAGTGTCCAACTGAAGCCTACTGGCTTGTTAATTTTTATGTACTCGGTCCACTCTATATCCAGCATGTTGATGTCCGTATCAATGTATCCTAGAAATAGTTCTTCGGTATCAGAGTTATCTACAGTGTTCACGCACTTTCCACTTGAATGACACTTTTTTGCAAAGTGACCAAGTCGACAGCATTTGTGGCACTAATTCCCTTTGGTTGAACATGATGAAGTACTGTGTGTGTATCCACAACGTGAACAATCATCTATTTGCTGTGGCTTAATATGATGCGAATTAGATTTGTTGTTTAATTGTTGTTTTGGAGAACAACCGTGATTGGTTTGGTGGATTGCCTAAACTTACCTTTAGACTGTAGTTTGTTTCGAATGGCATGAACTCATGTATCCTCACCAAACATTTGTCTAGCTTGAGTTGTGGATTGTTCATGAAAGGTGAAGAAGTCATGCAATGTCAAGTGACTTCTGTAGAGTCAAATCAAATCCAACATTATGAGTTTCTCACGTATTTTATGTGATTTCACACCAATGACAATTCGATCTCGAACCACTTCCTCACTTCTCGCCTAATTATATCACATGCTTTCATTGTGCTTTTAAAATTCTAGGTGTCTGTTGTATTTTTTATATAGATTACTATTGAAATTCTCGGTATTAATTGCATTATAACTTGGACAGAAATAAACGTCAAATACGCCTAGATTAACATCCCTTCCCCAACTCTACAATTTAACGAAGTGCATATTTTAAAAAGTTTTCTACATAAAATCGAAGAAATTAAACTTTCATTTTGTCATAGGTATATTACAAACCGTTAAAACTCGACATAATGAAGAATTTGGTAACGTAAACTTTACCATACACTATTTGTTAATACTATTTATGTGAAGTTTAGGACTGCAATTGCAAGTGCAACTTCCGGTGTAAGGGGAGTAACTGCAAAAATGTAGGACATTATGAAATACAGTCAGAGTGGCGGATTTCATAAAGGAAGGGGGGCCTAAAATATCAAATTGGTCTTTTGTGAAGAAAATAAAAAGAAGGTTACTCTCAGAAATAAATGACAAGATCTTTTGATTTATTCTTACTTTTCTTGTGAGAACTCATATTTCATTCCCATAAAAACCCCTTAAGATTTATATCATTTTATTAATTTCATCTCATTAAAAATTACAGAAAATACATGTAGTAAAAATGACTCTATATGGGACGTATTACAAGCCCTATAAAATCCAGGAGCTTCCGGGCCCCCACCACCCTATGGCGGCCTCCAGACCCCCTGCTTCATGAAATTGCGCCCCTAACTTCAATTCCTTGATCCGCCCCTGGTAAAAAAAATAGTGTACCTCCAATATCAGCCCAAGGGTTGTAGGCCCAAAGACTGATATTGGTCGAGGGTTGATATGGAGTGCTACAAATTTTGCCATGTTTTGTTGTTTTTATTATAGATTCGAAGATAGTAAAATTTTAAAGGCTTATTAACGGATAAAAGTTAAAAACAACGATTACTGTTTTTGAATGATTTAAAATATTTAATGAATAAGAAGCTACATGTACTGGTATATGACATAAGGTAACAATTTAGATAAATTGTTTCCATTCATTATGATTTTTACTATTACTAAAAATTATCGTTACATTTTGATCAATTCCTCAAGTTCTCCAATTCTCCTCGCTAACGATTCCAACGTTCTCTTTTCCATTTCTATCTGTCTTCCTGTTTGTTTCTCCATTTGTTTACAATATATTATATCGTCTGCTTTGAAGCAGAAAAAAATCGAAGTACCGGTACTCCGATTAAAAATTACAGAGGCGTTCTAGAAACGTACGATAAGGGGTGAAATAAAGGGTAAAATAAAGGGTGCTGATACAGGGTGAGTGATAAAGGGCGCGTGTCTGTGTTCATATCAGGGATGCAGAAATCCTGTATTATATAACAAATACATGTATAACATTGTGATGTTCAGTTGATAAAGATGAAGCAATAAAATATACAGTTAATAAAAACAGAGTCATCTACAGGTTGTTTGATGTTTCACTCACCAGCTGTAGATGAAATACCAAACTACACCTACATTGTATGCTTTGCGCCGAGGGCCATAGCAGTGACTTTTTCGACATGGGATATCCAAAAAACCCGTGATTCTCACTTCTGGAAGCCGAGTGTTTGGCGAAAGAGCATTCACTACCTATGTTGACGTCTTAGATTTGGCGAGACTGATTATGTTGTATCACCCATCTCTTACTAATTCTACATGTGTAATGGACATCATTGTAGTTTATGAATGATATACTAGAAGTTTTCTTTTCAACAATCTAATTTTTCTGATTTTCTCATTTTGCTTTAGGTGATAATTTAGTTTTCTAATCAATAATGTTCTACTTTTATTTTGTAATTTGTTTTCTATGGTGTTGACGGTACAGTATATTGTACAGGTAGAATGGAATGATCCATTATTATCCAATAGAATGTGAGTTAGAAAAACAGGTTTTCGAGCTGCAATTCAGGTATTCACTTCTAGCCGCCGCTCGTCACGAGATAGACGAAACTTAATGCACAATTAAATCTTATGTTTTCATTCATGCCATGCAAAGGAAAAAATTAACACATAAGTTGTGAGGTCCGTTCACAACTCCCTGCATCCAGCGGCACTTGGCAACGGACTCAGGTTTTCTAGAGTTTTTTGCGATTTTCATCGTTTAATTTCAAGGGGTTTTTTTTCCTGGCCGGTCCTGATGCAATATAGAGGGGATTATGAGGTATATTCAAAAGTGATTGTTATTTATGTATTGTTCATATTCTGTATATGGAGTTGGAAGGTTATCTTAATTTTTGTATATGGGGAAATAACGACTTCTTTTTCTGCGAATTCTGTAATGTGTATTTAAAATACAAGAAATTACGGGCGTCCAGCAATCACGACTGGCTGTCATGCAATGTATATTAATGTTATGTTGTTTGTGTTAAAATGAAGTATAGTTAATACTATGTTATCATATGTATATCTAAAAAAAAAAAAAAAAGAAGAAGAAGAAACAATACGTATTTTTAATAGTATTAATGATTCTTAACAAAAATGTGTTTTGTTTGTTTCTGACAATGGAAACAAGGTTCAAGGCATTATTGATAATAATAATACTTATTTATATAGCGCCCTATATGACTATGAATAACCACTCTAAAGTGCTGTACACAATAAAAATGATACAGCATGTTATAAAAGTAGTAAAAGGAAATTGTAATATCAAAACAGTGCTAGAAAAACATCCATAATGTGAAGTAAAATTACTAAAATCTAAAACATGATGTGTATGAAAAAAGTTCCACGCCGTACAATCAACTGATATAAAATACAATAGTTGAAATAAATATACAATTATACAATTGAAAAGGTCAAGTTAAAATGATGGTAAAGAAACCATAAAGATTTAACCACCTATAATACTAGTAATATGCAAGTCTAAAAAGATGTGTTTTTTTTAAAAATGTTCAAATTCTGACAAGGCAGAGAGTTCCAGAGTGTAGCTGCTGCCACATCCAAGCGCCTGTTTCCACATGTGGAGGTTCGACATCTAGATCTAACTAATGTCAGTGAATTTTTAAATCTTAGGGAACGATTTGGTTGGTAAACAGTGATCACCTCCTCCAAGTATTTTGGTGCCATCTTATGGATCACCTTATATACGTAGAGATTTTGTATTGGGCTGCACCTGTCAATAGGAAGCCAATGTAAAGAAATCAGCACTGTAGTAATGTGATCACTTCTCTTGGTACGAGAGATGATTCGAGCTACCATATTCTGTATCCACTGCAGTTTTGCCAAGTTGGTTGTGTTAATTCCGAAAAGAAGATCATTGGCGTAGTCGAGCCGAGATGCCACGAGGGCACATACTAGAGTCTTGCACGCATCTTCTGTGATGAGCGACCGTATTCGTCCGATGTTACGTAGTTGATGATAGCAAGCACGAGACACAGATGAGATTTGCTTTTGCATGCAAAGTGTCTTATCAAACCATACATCTAGATTCTTCACAAACGGTATTTCACTGATGATAGTTTCGGCAAAGTTCAGATGGTACGATGGTGAGTCAGTGACTATGGTTTTCGGTGAAAAAACAATGAGCTCTGTTTTGTCCTGATTTAATTTTACATGTAGCATGTTAGCGGACATCCACATCTTTATTTCATCCATACAAGCCTCAAAGTGGCTAGCGGTATTTTGCCAGTCATGTTTAGGTTTGAAGACTAGATGGGCTTGTGTGTCATCTGCGTAACAGTGATGTAGAACATTGTTTTTACGACATATTCCACCAATAGGTTTGGAGAAAATGGCATAGAGCCGAGGTCCTAGGACAGATCCTTGTGGTACGCCGCAATTGAGACGGAAATCATCGGAGAAGGTAGATCCTATGGCCACTTTTTGGGTCCTCTCTGAGAAATATGACTTAATCCAATTAAGGACCGAGCCAGAAATACCAAAAGCAAACTCAAGACGTCTTATCAGAATAGGATGATCGATGACATTAAAGGTCGCCGAAAGATCTAACATGATTAATGCAACGCTGAAACCACAATCTAATGCTGCTACAATGTCGTGGTGGACACGAAGTAGAGCTGTCTCCGTTGAATGGCAGGCACGGTATGCTGACTGTACATTGTTGTGTAAATGATTCAACTCTATGTGATGATCCAAACGTTTCGCAACAATCTTTTCAAGAATCCAATCCAATCCTGATCAAATAGAGTCGTTTCCATGTTCGTTCGGGATATCATTGTATCTACGGTGTTCGGCATCATCTAAAACACGGATGGATTCAAATAAATCCCTAAATACTCTCTGTATTTTCAAAGAGACATATATTTAGAATTTTCATGAAATTATGTATGTTTACCCTGTCTTAGATAAACGTTCAACAAAAATCGTGTTTAATTCAGTTTCTCAGACATAGAACAGTACAAGGTAGGGCTTTCAGCAAACATGCAGAAGTCGCGTTTTACACATTACGCCAAGGGATATACTACGTCTTCATTAGCTGCAATAATGTGGGGGTGAGGGGGCTACAACTCCTTAGGATCTCCGTAATGGTGCAAATGCGGGAGTGATTCACCCTCGCAACATTTTCGATCATTCTAAACATTTGCTGAATTTCTTTACGTAAATAAAATGATATTCTATGTTTCTTAGTCAATATATAAATTTACAACCTGCAATTTACGATTTGTGAGGCTCTATTCTACCGTTTTCAACAATTTCGATATATTCCAATTTGTGCGCCATGGTTGATGTACTGAAGTTTGAACTTCCGATTATCAAGTTATTTGCATATGCCATATACATGTAAGGCGGTATTTACATCAATGGACAAGTACGGAGGAGAAAGCTATTTCGTCTGTATAAAAAAGGTTTAGATTTGATATCAAGTTAAAAACGAACAGCAGAGTGTAAATTCTTTCTGCAACCAAATGATTTTCCTATCTTTGTCGGAGTGGCTCGAGTAACTACATTTTCGCGCAGATTGTTAATGTTTAAGTTTTACAGAGATCTTGCGATAACAAGCTTGGCGGAGCAGACGAAGAATTTTGCATGCTGTACATGATTTTTTATGAAAAACACCTTTATTATACATGCCCAAGCACAAAGTTGGTACTCCTTTTTGTGTAAACAACATTTGGGACAAATACACGGAGCTTATTATCGGTTATTCATGAAATTATTTTGCACCATTACGGAGATCCTATGGAATTGTAGCCCTATCCCTATCCCCAAAACGTCAGAATAAAAAAATCGGATAAAATATACCTACATTATTGCAGCTAGTCCCTACTGTGCCTTCATAATAATAAAGGGAACGCGTCACACCTTTAGATAAACTATGATTGACCCTGAAAAATCTAGATTCAAGTTGTTCAAATGATAGTCCCGGGGGTATGGTGGGTTCACAAATGAGGAACAAAGTTTTATATTTGAATATGCAAGGGAAACATTGTCATGATTAGACGTATTAATATGCAAGCATCTACAGGTATTACAGATTTAAGTTTGTTCAAATTATGGCCACAGAGCCTACAATGGGACTTCAATAGGAGATCCAACTATCACATGCAATATATGGGGAAATCGTTTTCTCAGTGCCAGCAGGGTCATGATAAGTTGTATCGATATATGCAAGCATCATTAGGTAGTGTAGATTCCAATTTATTCAAATCATAGCCCTGTAAAGACGAGACGACAATAGGGGATCAAATTTTAACAATATAATATGATGAAAGTAATCTGCATCATTGATACTTGTTCTCTTGCAAAATTAACATTTTATACGATCGGTTAAATAAAACAAATTATTTGCGGCCTTTCTTTGAAGCTTGCGTCAATGTGTTTCTTGTGAAACATTCTGTTATACAAAATTCGATCAATAGTCCAGTTTTAACAATACTGGAACCACCTTAAGCAAAATTAATACAAGACAATTTGGGCATCATTTGTTTATTCCACAACCTAACAAAAAAGCAAATCACATGAAATGCAAGTTCAAGGCCAAATCCATCTCAGTCAATCCGGGAACAGTTTAGTAAAAACCTAAAATAAAAATATAGTAAAACTTTTCTTTTTCAAAATCTTGCTTTGGAATTTTTAGAAAAAAACTATCATAACCTTTGAGCAATTATCAAAAAAAAAAATAAGGTTACCAAGTTTCTTTCTGCCTCCAATTCTTCCTCCTATTCCTCCTCCAATTCCTCCTCCTATTCCTCCTCCAATTCCTCCTATTCCTCCTCCAATTCCTCCTCCAATTCCTCCTATTCCTCCTCCAATTCCTCCTCCTATTCCTCCTCCAATTCCTCCTCCTATTCCTCCTCCAATTCCTCCTATTCCTCCACCGATTCCTCCAGGACCACCTCCGATACCGCCAGGACCACCACCTAAACTGCCGCTGCTCAGGAAGGAACTACCGCTAGAAAAACTGCTAGATGAGAGTCCGCCTGGGAACCCACCACTTCCAGATCCGGGGAAAGATCCACCGGGGAATCCGCCGGAGGAAAGTCCGCCTGGGAATCCACCGCTAGGAAATCCGCCACTTGGGAAACCGCTTCCGGAACCGGGGAATCCGCCGGAGGAGAGTCCGCCGGGGAATCCACCGCTAGGAAATCCGCCACTTGGGAAACCGCCTCCGGATCCAGAGAAAAATCCAGATCCACTTGAGAAACTCAGAGAGCTTCCTCCTCTACCACCGGGAAATCCTCTGCTGCTTCCTGGGAAACCACCACCTGGGATATATCCTCCTCCGATTGGGGTTATGCCGCTACCGCCCCCTATAATTCTACTTCCGCCAATACCGCCTGGGAATCCGCCAGATCCAAATGAGAATCCTTGAGGAATGATGTGCAATCTGATCAAGTATTGGTAATACTGAATGTATTGTACAGAGTTGGGACCGTACACAGCGTACAAGTAGTAGAGGTATTGGACGTAGATGACATAACGATATCCACTGTTGGGGTAGGTCGGGGCTGGATAGCTTGGTTGTGAGGGGTAACCTGTGAAAGTAAAGAAACGGGCATGTAATACAAAAATGTTCTATTGAACACGGAACTTATCAAGGATTCAGAGAAATTCTGCAGTTATACCTGTGCCATAGGTTGCCGCCACGTATGTGGCCATTAACAGAAAACAAACTTCCTTCAACATGGTGATCTACAAAATAAATAACCATTAATTAGATATTGTTTGTCTTTGTGTTAGAGAAAGATTTGCGTTCGAAAATTTAAATATAAGATTGATTTGCAATTATTTATCCGATGAAAGAAACTACACACATGTAATTTAGCAATGCCAATTTGTATAAAACTACAACAAATCATATTCAATTAAGAGACCATCACGATCTCGTGTGCAGCACCAATCAGCGTGGAACCAGTTTATGAACTGTGGTACCTACATATTTTTAATAGGCAGCTTTACTGGACGTTCCAATAAGAATCTCGTTTTCATTTTTGATAAGGTAACTATTAGTTAGTGTGAATATATAGTAAGAACGTTAAAGATCACAAAATTATTTGAAATAATATTGATTTAATTTAATGTGAACTGATAAGAAAAGCATTTTACCTGTTTGTTGGTCCTTCTCTGGGATGTTGATTCAAACTGTGATGGTTCAGGAGAGCGGTCCCTTTATATACACACCGATCAACGACCTGGCATCAGTTCGGTACAAAAAGCTTTGATTGATTCTGATGACTCGTACTATTCCGAACACGGAAGTCAAAACTTAAATATCAAAGAAATGCATGTCCAAACAATTGTTTAAATGAACGGACATGTACAAATAAACATCAATTATATCGTTATTATGTAACGGACATAAAAATCTTTACTTCATACAGTTACAAGTTTAGAGAATTTCGCAATAATATTCAATTTCATCATTGATTTCTTGAATTTGACGAGGAAATAACTACTTATAAATTTGTAGGGATGGCTTTTTTAAACAAAGTTAGATCATTCAGTTTTGCCACGTCCTCGTCTCTCAATAAAACGGGTCTTATGTTTCATTCATTGAGGCAGACCTTAGGTTTGGATTGTGCGAACAGTTCTACACTAAAAACGTTTCTACTGCCGCATGATGTAAATCTCTTTGTGCTGGAATCAAATTTTTGGTTAGGAAAATCAAAGATTGAGGGCAAAAGACATCATAGAAAAAAACATGAATATACCCGACTCATGTTGAAATCAGTTCTTAAGAGAGTTCAAGTAAAATTCGATGGATCTTGCCTTTTACATTTAATTCGACATGGAGGGTTTTGTGTGTTTTGGTGGCTGTTTCACACGTGGCACGTCTGTTTGCCACGAACAGTTTCATCTATGTTGAAACAGTACGAACGTTTTAACTGTGTTTTAGCTTCATTGAACAAAAGGCAAGTCAGAATCAACATTATATGGGGGTATTTTCACCAGAATCAACATTATATGGGGGTATTTTCACTTTCATTTTTTATTCCTTTGATAAATTGTGTTCCTTTGTTAGGTGAAACAGTAATGGCTGAATAATAAAGATTTTCATTGAGAATTTATGAGTTGTTGAATACTCCTACAAGTAAGAGCCTTGGTTAACGTTACCAAGCTCCCTATATACCTCGGACTCTTGCATCCGAACGCCATTTTTAACGAGCTCGTTCCGACTGATATTGGTAGAAAGGATTTCTAAGTAAAAGCTACACAAGTACATCAATCTATAGGTACTAAAATCCTGTATTGTCATTGAATAGTTGTGGTCTAATCAGCTAATTCCTAAAATCGGTTGGATATATCAAAACTGCATATATTTAATCCCATTCGAATCGGTGCATAGGATTTGTTATGAGTTGACGTCAATTCAGTTGGGTTTTTTTTTTTTTTTTTTTGGTTTTTTTTGGAACGATTTTTCAGAAAAGGTTGAAAAGTTCAATATGACATAGTTTTTCAAAAACATGTCTTTTTTGAAAACCAAACATTCTTTTATCTTTTATCATGCTTATAAGAAATTCGTACACATCTTTTAATTATTATTCCTACTTTCCCGAAAGTTTCCTTGCCTCTGTTGCATGGGCTCAATTTTCGTTTTGTTACTTTTTTATATTTCATTCTGAATTGTTAACTCAATCGCCTTCACCTTGTATATTGGATTTCGTTTTTGAAATATTGATGATCGAGTGCTGTGATTTATGTCACACATTTTATTTGGGTTATATAAAGTTAGACAAGGATGAAACATGACTTTGTGAACCTCAAATGGAAGTGGAATACATCTGACGTTTCGTTAAGCAAGATATTCCCAGGGAAGTGGTTTCAGTGATGAGAATGGATGCTAGAGGTTCTGCGGTAATAAAGATGAATATACGAAATGAGATGAAAATAAATGGCAATAAAAATATAAAATACAGATATACATGATACCAGTATCGTCGTCGATAAACCTCAAGATGGCTGGAATAGGCTGTTGTGTAGTGTAGGTAGTTTCGATATTCAGATTAAGGGGGTGTTTTATTCTTGTTGCTGTTTTCGATGTTGGAGCGGGGTTGCCTGTTTATTTTCTCGGTGCTGTTGATGTAGTTATATTTACTGGTAGTTTTTTCTTTGATTTTGTTTTGTTACTTTAATATGAGTCTTTTTCTTGTTGTTTCTGTTTATTTCATTATTTTATTTATTTATTTTTGCTGGACAATATCTATGCATGTGCAAAATTGTAAATTATTAAATTACATAATGAATTACTAACTGGCCACGGAAGTAACCGTCTTCATTTACAGTGACCATGTGGATGTGATGACAAAACTTGTGAGATTGCTATTTAGAAAGGAAAAACCACACCAAATAGCCCTAGACAAAATGGCATTTATGTCTACACTTCCTACATTTCAACCAAAACATCTCCATACTGTTTCACAATGAAAAAAATTACAGATGTAATTTATAATGATGCTGTCATATCTAAACAGAAAGTCAAAAAATTTAGATGGCAGGTTCACTTTGTTCAAGAAACAGAATTACTGGTGATGCTTGACACTACGTGACAGGACGAAAGGGTTATGTATCGATATTGCACATACATGAGTACTTTGAATTGTCATCAGCAAACGTGGCCATTCTAGAAAAAATGTCACTGTTTATAAAACAAATTGAAAAAGTAATTTGTTCACATTGTTTTCTTCATGTTGACAATTAATGTAGTGCAATGCAAATGTTGTGTATTTTATTAATCTATAAGCGAATGAATGATTTCTTTAAAGGTGGCATCCTTAATCTCATGTGTCTATCTTTTACCATCATTTCAAAGATAACCATCGACGTAAAAACATTGTACATGTTGAAGCTGGGTTTTGAAGTTAGGGTGACGTTTTAATAAATGCTTGAACCTGTGTTTGAAAACAGGTGTAGGGAAAAATATGTTTGAAATTTTTACAAATTCTACAGTTATAGCTACGTATCAGAGCTACAGTTCTACATGTATAGCTACGTATTAGAGCTACAGTTCTACATATAGCTACATATTAGAGCTACAGTTCTATAGCTATGTATTAGAGCTACAGTTCTATAGCTACATATTAGAGCTACAGTTCTATAGCTACATATTAGAGCTACAGTTCTATAGCTACATATTAGAGCTACAGTTCTATAGCTACATATTAGAGCTACAGTTCTATAGCTACTTATCAGAGCTACAGTTCTATAGCTACGTATTAGAGCTACAGTTCTATAGCTACATATTAGAGCTACAGTTCTATAGCTATGTATTAGAGCTACAGTTCTACATATAGCTACATATTAGAGCTACAGTTCTATAGCTACATATTAGAGCTACAGTTCTATAGCTACATATTAGAGCTACAGTTATATAGCTACGTATTAGAGCTACAGTTCTATAGCTACGTATTAGAGCTACAGTTCTACATATAGCTACGTATTAGATCTACAGTTCTATAGCTACATATTAGAGCTACAGTTCTATAGCTATGTATTAGAGCTACAGTTCTACATATAGCTACATATTAGAGCTACAGTTCTATAGCTACATATTAGAGCTACAGTTCTATAGCTATGTATTAGAGCTACAGTTCTACATATAGCTACATATTAGAGCTACAGTTCTATAGCTACATATTAGAGCTACAGTTCTATAGCTACGTATTAGAGCTACAGTTCTATAGCTACTTATTAGAGCTACATTTCTATAACTACGGATTAGAGGTACAGTTCTATAGCTACGGATGAGAGGTACAGTTCTATAGCTGTATATTTTGATGCTGAGATTATGTAGAATCCTGTCATTAAGTGATTTTATATGAACTCTAATAAATGAAGTTTCTATCTCCTCAATATTTTACTTTATTATATAGCTAATAAATAGTCTATTATAAAATCTGCGTAAAATTTAGAGAATGTTAGCGTTCAATATCCTGAGAATTTATTGAACGCTAACTTTGCATTGGGTAAATTGTGTGTGCCCGAAACATTCCGAGTATGAGCGTTCAATATTGACCTTACCATAGGTAGCAGGGGACAGTTTCGCACTATAGGCCCGTCAACTTTTTCAAAAAATGGAATTACCCTGTATTTGAAGTGATATTACATGTGTAAAAATGTATACAATAATTTTAGGATGCATGTCAAATGTAGCTGAGTGCTTAGTAAAAATGTTGATATACAACATGTAGGTGTCACCATGATTCCTAGCATATAGATGGGTGCAAATACGAAACTAAGACACGTGGTCAGTTGCTGAAGAAATTCCGGTGAAAACATGCAGGGTCTAGCAAAAGGTCTGTAGCTGTGAGGGAAGGTGGATGGCCCCATATGAGAGGTAGATTTTTGAGAAGGGCAGATAGGGTTCTTGATTGTGCACAGTGTCTAAATCCCCATGTTTGGTACTGTGATGGTGTGGGGGTGGTGCGGATTAGCCCAAATGAGGGAAAATCAAAGCAAAAAAGGGGAACCTGCTCAGAGCATGTTTTGTGCACCAGCACCAGTATTTATAGATTACATGTAATTTAGGGTCATAATTTATTAACTACACTAATATGAAATACAAGTATTGACATAAAAGGGAAATATGATTTTTCATTAGTCTGTCATAATCTGACTTTGGTGTATACCCCCTATCCACATGTTTCAAAACCAAAGAAACTGTCCCCTGCCACCATAACGACGTAAACAGCCAAATTAATGGCAGACGACAGTCCTCCGAATCTGATAGAGCCGGTATTTGAGTATCTATTGCACTAAAAACAAATATTCATTTTATTTACTAGAACAAAATGTCCCCATTCACAAAATCAGTTTGCTTCATGCATCAATGACGAGTTTGATATTGAACAATTAAGAAATGCATGCTCAGTTTGCTGATATTGCACACTTTCACCATAGATGCCAATGTTGATGAATTATCGTCGATTTTGGAGTATTTTGCACGAAAAGGGATATAATTTAACAACTAAATACTTTAGTTATATAATAAAAAGGTTATTGAACTTATTTTGGTGAATATTGGCACTCGCAAGCTTGTGCATTTTGACAGCCAAGTCGTGTCAATATTCACCAATAGAAGTTCAATAACCCTATAATACTATACAGGTTTGATAGTAAATAAATAGATGAAAAGGTGAAGATAACGAACAGTGATCAATCTCATAAATCCTATAAAGAAAACAATATAAGAGGAGCGGAAACATGGATTCCTGTTCACACCAGAGGCAGATCATAAATTCATACGCAGCTTATACATAAATTGGGAATAAATTCACACATTCATGCGTTTTGTTTTGCTATGAAAAGGGTAAATGTTAATCTGGAAAAAGATATAAAATTTAAGAGATTTTCATATGGCTTTCCATTCAACAGACACAATACTGTCATCTTCGTCATTTGTATTGACAGGATTTCATAATTATGTTATTTTGAACTGTTGCATTTAATTAAAATTTTATGGCAAATTTTTTTCCTTTCGTGAACAAAAAAAATCCCACCAGCCTTACGACCTCTTCCTGACGAGTAAACTTTAACTTATCCATCCCCTACCAAAACATCTAAAAGACATCTGAAACACGCCATGCTTGAAAGTACGAACTGAAATAAATGTGTTCAAACAAAAATAAGCTATTGGTAAACATATTTGAAATATTCATTCCTTCAAGAATTCGACTACATTTTCTCACCATCCATCAAGTAAAACGTGAGGAATTATTAACAAAGGACACACATTCATATAAAGATACAGAGATCTCAAGTATTTTACACTTTTCACAATGCTTCACAATGATAAGGACGTGTGAATTTCCTTCAAACATACGTGCATACAAAAATAACTGTAACACACTAAAATTAAAAACAAAAGGTGGCAGGAAAATACAACGGCCACAAACCAATGACCATTTTACGTAAAATTTATGTAACATAACATAAACCCCATTTTGCCCAAAATCTTCAATTCACCATGATGAAATTCGACATTTACATTGTCGGAATGTAAGATTTAAAGCAAAACTTCCTTAAAATTGCAGCAAGATCCTTTCAATCTTCATCAGCATACCGCAAGTGTGTTGTTCATTCCCAATTTGTCTATCATAATGCACCGCCTTTCTGAATAAGTTTTTTCCGGGAGGTGGGAGATGCCAGTTGGAATTGATTTGACACTCCATGTGCTATTGTTCATTCCTAAGTTGTCTATAAAAATCTCATAATCCCAGCTAAAAATATCTATTGGTTATTTGTTGATTAACCCCTTAATGCGCCACGTTACGAATTTCAACCAACGCCTTCACATAAAAAGATGATATAGCTTGTCTAAAAGATTTTTTTTCCCCACATATTCAGAAAATTGAGAAAAACGCAAATATTTAATTTCATATGGAACAAAACTGATAGGATAAAACGGAATACCATGATTGGAAGAAAGGTGAAGATAACGAACAGTGATCAATCTCATAACTCCTACAAGCAATACAAACTAGATAGTTGGGCAAAAACGGACCCCTGGACACACCAGAGGTGGGATCAGGTGCCTAGGAGGAGTAAGGATCCCCTGTCGACCGGTCACACCCGCCGTGAGCCCTATATCCGGATCAGGTAAACGGAGTTATCCGTAGTCAGAATCAGTGTGCCAAAAATGTTAAAGATGAAGGGTTAGATATAACAGATGCTGAATCGAAGATTAAAGCCCTAAAGGCCTCGTAGGTCCGCAAATTGAAAGAGACAAAACATCTTATGGTTGACTGAACTGTGTGAGTTCCATATAAATGTGAAACGAATTTTATTTTCCTCAGTAATCCTTTGTTATGACTATACATAAACTGTTGACGTAAGATTACTCACTCAGAATATTACGTGAACGACTTAATTTGGAGCTGGGAGGGAACATAATAAACTGGTTCCCCGCTGATTGGTGCTACACACAAACACCGGGTCAGCGGCCGAAATGAACCGATTTCATTGGTAAATTGATTCACCGTATACATTCGCAACGTAGTGTAGTTGACTGTGGTGTCATAGCTAGCGTCGTTGTTGTTTTGAAATGAACTCTCCTTATTCGCGTGAGATAACGCTACAGCTCAAATCCTGGCTCTCTAAAATTAGCGCTGACCTGTTGTACATGAGAGAAGCGAGGTCAACAGGGTACCAGTGTAGGAACATAATACACGTATTTACTAGTCTGGATCATCCCGGCGTTTGTATATACGTCGACTTTCCAGAAGATGTGGGGTACATAAACGTCGGGATGATCCAGACTAAATACTTACAGAATGCTTTATAATCATTACATATTGGGTTCTCTTTACAAGATCATGGAACCACAAAGATTATTTTCTATCAATAGGAAAAGATTTGGCCCTTGAAGGGTTAAGGAATAAATTTATCATTTTCTTAATTCTTTCATACAGATGCATGGAGCAAACAAAGCAAAAAACGAACAAAATCCAAACGGCGGAAATGCCAACAGTGAGAATCTACAAGATCCAATTCTGGACGTAAAACTTCTGGAGTATTTGAACATATATACAATAGATTGGAATGTTGCATAGCATATTGCTAAGTATATTGCTTAAATGATCTTGGTGCTGATGACCACTATCAGCACACTCTTAAGTGTTGGGCATCGGTCTGTTTTATGTTGAATTTCATGAGGATGTTTGTTCTTCGGCATGACAGTCATCAGGAAATATTGCAAAATAGATTTTATGATCAATATATAATATGATTTATTGCAAAGTTGGAGACAGATGGCATTGAATTTGATTTTTGCACTTAGCCCTCGACATTTCAAAATTGCGCTTTCTGTGATTCGCATGATTAAATATCTATAACAGATATACTATGAAATAAAGTTAAATAATCTAATTTTACAAACCTAGCAACAGAAATATTCATATAATTTCTTTTTGTATTCGTTGTGACATGAAAAAAACCCGCCACAAAATATAGTTACTTAAGAATATTTTATGTAGCATAATTTTTTAAAATTTAAAATCATACAGTAATGAGAACAGAGTTTGATATAATGTTAAATCGAAATTCTGGCCAACAGAACAAACTATAAGATATAGCTCAAGTTATACATTGCAAAAAGATAAGGATTAAGTATTTCGGTTAACATGTTTCTTTTGCTTAAATAGTGATTAAAAATCTGTAGGTGTTATAAAATCCTACGATTGCGAAATAATTGAATAACCTAATGTAAATATTGAGAATGCAATCCTCTTCTTTATGAACGCATGTTTATATTGAATTGTATAGTTGTTTTATTGGAATATTGTTTGGGTTTTTTTTCACTCATGTAGAGAGTCACCAGATTTAAATGATGCGCAACAAATGTTGACCTATACATAGCTCTTAGGGCTGATGTAGTGTGGTTATTTAGATATACCGAGACACGGGACCTTCAACTTTATGGTCATATCTGAAAGACACGTGACTTTCACTTCTAGTACCGGATGCTGTTAACCGTCTTAAGTTTGACTTGGCACCGGGAGGATCGAACTTACCGGTTACAAAGCGGGATCGCTAAGCACTAGGCTGCCGCCACCGGTATAAATGTTTAACTTTGCCTTTTTAACACGTTTCTCAATTTGTAGACTTGAACTAACCTCAACACGGAGATAAGAACCGTGACATTCATTTTAAAATCGATACATTTTTATACGGTAGGTGCCAAACACAGTACTGATGTTTTTGAGAAAACACAATTAGATATGAGTAAGAAAGCGTGTATGCTGTGGCTGACCAGTACCGCGAGTATACCAGCTATACAGCCAACTAAATTCTAACTGAAGTTCGTGACCTAACTTCCTTAAATATGAGCACGAAGAAATATTTGGGTGTCTTCAATTTATTCCATAACCATGCATATATTTACAATTAGACGTCGAAGTCGGGGACGGTTCCAGTCATAAAATACGGGTTTGGGATCCAGTTTTTAAAGCTGAAGTTCAGTAGTCCTACCTACAAAAAAAAAATCAGAATTCTTAAGTGTATGATAATGGACAATTGATAATGCATACTTTATGATATGCAATTTCGTATGACATAAGGATGATTTGAATTACCCTTTCTTGGGTTTATATCCACCATGGCCTCCTGAATATCCGCCGTTAAATCCACCTGGAAATCCCCCACTTCCTGGGAATCCCCCACTTCCTGGGAATCCCCCACTTCCTGGGAATCCCCCACTTGGGAATCCAGAACTGCCAGATGAGAAGGAAGAACCACTGCTGGTGAAACTTATGGAGCTATCGCCAGATGGAAATCCACTTCCACCACTTGGAAAACCAGATCCTCCAAGAGGAAAGCCACCACCAATTCCGCCACCGAGACCACCTCCTAATGGAGAGCCAGATCCACCAAGAGGGAAACCACCACCTAGACTACCTCCTCCAAGAGGGAAACCTGAACCACCACTTGGGAATCCGGAACCTCCGAGTGGGAATCCTCCAAGACCTCCGCCTCCCAAAGGTGAACCACCGAGACCACCTCCTAATGGAGAGCCAGATCCACCAAGAGGGAAACCACCACCTAGACTACCTCCTCCAAGAGGGAAACCTGAACCACCGCTTGGGAATCCGGAACCTCCGAGTGGGAATCCTCCTCCAAGACCTCCGCCTCCCAAAGGTGAACCGCCGAGACCACCTCCTAATGGAGAGCCAGATCCACCAAGAGGGAAACCACCACCTAGACTACCTCCTCCAAGAGGGAAACCTGAACCACCACTTGGGAATCCGGAACCTCCGAGTGGGAATCCTCCAAGACCTCCGCCTCCCAAAGGTGAACCGCCGAAACCACCTCCTAATGGAGAGCCAGATCCACCAAGAGGGAAACCACCACCTAGACTACCTCCTCCAAGAGGGAAACCTGAACCACCGCTTGGGAATCCGGAACCTCCGAGAGGGAATCCTCCTCCAAGACCTCCGCCTCCCAAAGGTGAACCGCCGAGACCACCTCCTAATGGAGAGCCAGATCCACCAAGAGGGAAACCACCACCTAGACTACCTCCTCCAAGAGGGAAACCTGAACCACCGCTTGGGAATCCGGAACCTCCGAGTGGGAATCCTCCTCCAAGACCTCCGCCTCCCAAAGGTGAACCGCCGAGACCACCTCCTAATGGAGAGCCAGATCCACCAAGAGGGAAACCACCACCTAGACTACCTCCTCCAAGAGGGAAACCTGAACCACCACTTGGGAATCCGGAACCTCCGAGTGGGAATCCTCCTCCAAGACCTCCGCCTCCCAAAGGTAAACCGCCTAGACCACCTCCTAATGGAGAGCCAGATCCACCAAGTGGAAGACCTCCTAATCCACCGCCAATTGGAAATCCACCTGTTGAACCTCCACCAATAGGGATAATTCCACTTCTACCTCCTAATGGGATGATTCTGCTACCACTAAACCGAGGATATCCACCGCCACCAAAGTTGAATCCGTATGGGATGATGTGCAGTCTGACTAAATAGTAGTAATACTGGAGATATTGTACGGAGTTGGGTCCATACACAGCGTACAAATAGTAGAGGTATTGGACGTAGACGACATAACGATATCCACTGTTGGGGTAGGTCGGGGTTGGATAGCTTGGTGTGGAGGGGTAACCTGTGAAAGTAAAGAAGCATGATAATCGTTTAAAAATGTATCATTGAATATTGGACTTTATCAAAGATTAAGTGAAAATATGGAATCTTACCTATGTTATAGGTCAGAGATTAAGTGAAAATATAGAATCTTACCTATATAATAGGTCAGAGATTAGGTGAAAATATGGAATCTTACCTATGTTATAGGTAGCCGCCACATATGTGACCAAAAGCAGCAGGCAGAATTCCTTCAGCATGGTTTTCTGAAAAATATATTCTCAAGATAAACTAGTGTATAGAGTGACGGCGCGGAAATCTCTTTTACATGTTGGACTTTTTAAAGCTATTTCAAAGACAAAATCTAAAGTTCCAAATGAATCGGGCTTTTGAGTTTTCCAAGGGAGATAATCCGTAATTATCGACAATACATGATAAAGCCAAAAATCAAACCATACAGATATTGAATTGGTTTACATAATAGTTGATACCTGTCAGTTTATCTTCCGGAGAACCACTGTACTGCGATGGACTGTTTGGAAGAGCCTTATATACACTTATTTCATTACACAACGACAACGATTGTAGTACAATGATCGATTTTCGATTATAAGTGCAAATCGAATTCTGATCAGGAAGACATTTTTTTAACATCACAATATTGAATGTTTAACAGATGTAAGTTATTCCAATGACATAATTATCTATATCGCTGTGTTCAAATTGCGATGTTCTTTAATTATGTTAGATGTACAACCATTCATAGCCCGTGTTTTAAAGTTTAGAGCGAACATGTCAACATGGAATGGTCGAGACATTGAGTCACGTTGACCTTTGCTTTGAAATTTTGCAACATAGACAACTCATACAGACATACATGGTTAAATGTCAACATTTTAAGAGGATTTTTTTATTTAAAAAAAACCCACATTCTATTAAAAATTTGGTAAATCACATTTCAATTTAGATTGTTTTCAGTGTGCTGTGGGAATTGGGACACAGAAGCATTCAGGATCATACAACTTGCAATCAATCATTTAAAAAAGATAAGTAGAATCTATGTTAGTAAATAAAACATCTTGTGATTAGTGACTTAAAAAGATAAGTATAATTTATATAATGATTTTGAAAACCAAGTATGATTTATAGAAGTAGAACCAGACGCTTTAGAGGACTATACAGCTTGGTTTCGAAAATAATAACCTACCCATATTTTGAAAAAAAAATCCTCTTTTTCATACTTTTAGCCTAATACATGGTAATAGAATCTTGTTATGGTGGTGACAAAGTAATTCACCTGATTTGAATCCAATCGCGGATGTTTAGGATGTTATGAAAACAGAAATTGGTTCAAGATCCAGTGATTTCTGGAATGAAATTACCCATGATACAGTTCAAAGTGAAACATCCTTCACAGTTTTCATTAACTTATACACAAACATGAGACTTTACTACAAAAGTAGAGACAGGCTGAGAGTGTTCGGAATCCTTGTTCTCGAACGCCATTTCTATTTATAGAAAGTATCGCGAACGCCGAGAACCATAATACAATATCAAATAATTATCTGTTTATTAATATTGTAAGTGAAATATTTTGACGCGACTCAAAATAAGAAAAACCTGATCGTTTAGTTACAAAGCGTTTGTTTCTCTTGAATCGAAACTCTATATCATACAGCTGGATTTCTCGAAAAAATCTCAAACTTTAATTTGAGCGGTTAAAATTTGAGTAAAATCTTCTTTTTTTTTTAACTGATTTTCAATTTTTGAAAGAAATCTTACTTTATTTTCATGAAGTGTGTATGTATAACTATTACGTTGGTATTTTTAAAAAGAAAATTGCTGGTAACTGCGTGCGTGACAGAAATATAAGCCGGACGTTTTCATATTTGATGAAATCATGCACACTTTCGAATGATTTACTTTCCGAAATGTGGAGCGAATTCCTGAACAGAATCCATATTGTTACTGCAGAAGCATTGTTCAATGGAAAGTAGAAATGTTATTATTCTTCATGGTTCGTGGGTCATGTTCATTGATGTCTGGTTTTGAATTTTAAGGACATACGCAACGGTTCTCAATAATATATAATTTTTCGTGAAATTTCACGTACAATTCACTTCCATTATATCTCGTTTCTAAAAAGAAACAACTTGGGGTATATTACCATGTCTGGTTTAGAGCTAGCATATTTTGATAGTCCCTGGTTGTTTTTAAGTATAAATGTAAAGTCAGCTCTTGTGTAATTCGCTCTTATGTATGCCAGAAAATTGTAAACATGGACAATATTGCAGCAAAAAATGGAGAACAATCTTTGGCACAATTGGATATCGAATCCGAAACCTTTATATTACTATTGAGGTAATCTAACCACTGAGCTACGCTCACCTTTATACAAAGTATGGTAATATTACTACCGTATAGAATTTAAATCTATTTCGGAAAGCATACAAAAACTCTTCATATTGAGGAGATGAAAAAAATTATTTTAGAGAAAATGTCAGAAACATCGCGTATTTCCTTGATAAGTAATTCAAGAAAATATCCTTAAAATCTCACTAAAACTTACGTTTTCCATAAAAAGAAAGATATTTAAGATAATGATAATGATGAATAAACAAGCGGAAAAATAAAAATACGGTAAATTTATTCATTTCTAACAACTGGATGCAACAAATGGCGTAAAATTGGTGGTTGTTCAATGTTTATCACTTTGGAACTAAAATTTGAAACTTCACTCAAATATCTGGGTTTTGAAGGTCTGAACCAGGCCAAAGTCATATACATGTATGCATAATCCTTTTGCTATATGAATTTGTTAATCTAATTGTGAGCAAATTTAAAAAAAAGATGCAATTTATATTGTGTTCAGCGCATCGTCGGAAACCCACGGTCGGTCGCCATTCTCTACCCAGAGTTCCGTACGCTACTCGCACTACATTCTCTCACCAGAGGGCGCGTTACGCAAGTGAGAGGAGCGCACGGAACTCTGGGTAAAGAATGACTCGCACTACTGCAGTCTCTACCCAGAGTTGTCGTTCCTTGCTCTCACTTGCACCTCTGTTAATGTCTCAAAATAAACAATGTTATTCCACATGTAAATCCCCCTCTTTTTTTCTTTTCTTTTTTACGGCTAATAAAACTAAGAACTATTTTATAAAATATCGGGAAAACGTAGGACAAGCAACTATTTGTAGATTTTTCCCCATTACTATATATTCTTCATGTACCTATGTATAGGCCTGGTGCAATAGAACTACCCAATATCCACGTTTCAACCCAAATCAATGCTTCTTGTGTCACAAAAAGACTTGACATCTGCTCAATATTTATTTATTTACGTATATTTTTGTAACTGAAGTCAAAACCATACTTTATTTGAGCATACGTGCCATTACAAAAATCTTGTAAACCCCTTGAGACGTTGACAGAGGTGCAAGTGAGTGTAAGGAACGATAACTCTGGGTAGAGGTTGGCACTACTGAAGTTTGTGTAACACGCCCTCTGGTGAGAGAATGGGTCGGTCACACTCCATTTACCGACGGAGTGCGACCGACTGTGGGTTTCCGACGATGTGTTCAGAGTTACTATCTCATATCAAATCATGAATGATTGTTGGTTTCATTATTTTGCTATTTTCAAAATCACTCTATTCTATTGGGGGAGGGGGGGGGGGGCATAGCTGAGGTTTGAATTCTGGAATTTTTATGACATATTTTTTTGGAAATTAAAAGTTAAGTAAACATAAGAAATAATCAAAGCCTTAAATAATACAGGCTGCAAAGGTTTTATCGATAAGTTTTTGAAAGCGAAATATTCTTTCTTTTCTTTTTTTCTTGTAAAGAACTGTAAACTATATAATGTTTATGAAAGACACTGGCATGAAATAAATGATAAACCGTGTGATCAAATTGTGGTCAGATGCATATGTCTATTTTTTTTTTCAAATAATGGGAAAATGTACGTTTCACATACCACCAGAAATTCAATATCTTATTCACTTTTTCTCTTTCAAAATGCACTTTCGCTTGTGATATACATCTATGAAAATAGAAAAAAAATATCTACTAGTATCCTACAAAGAAAGTAACATATCAATTAAGTTTAGTTACTAGTATTTTGAAACACATAGGAGTTAACCCTGTATTTGTATATATAAATGTTTTATTGTTTTATAGTGTGAGAACACCTGTTCTGATGATAGCTGTTACCTGGGCGACACGAGCTCGATCTGACCTGGTTTTGTAATACACGATTCCACCTGTCCGCCTGTCAGGGCAGACCCCATGCCGTCTGTTTACACGTCAGGTCATGTCCATCTCCGTGTCCTCATCCCGCGGCTTTCATGTGGAAAACTTACCTGTCAGCAAGAAAACGACGGGGACAGTGAATGAACGCTTCACAAACCTCAAGAATTCAAATATTTCTCTCAGTTCATGAACGCTTCACAAATCTCAAGAAGTCATACATTTCTCTCAGTTCATGAACGCTTCACATATCTCAAGAATTCAAACATTTCTCTCAGTTCATGAACGCTTCACAAATGTCAAGAATTCAAACATTTCTCGCAGTCGATGAACGCTTCACAAATCTCAAGAATTCAAACATTTCTCGCAGTCGATGAACGCTTCACAAATCTCAAGAATTCAAATATTTCTCGCAGTCGATGAACGCTTCACAAATCTCAAGAATTCAAATATTTCTCGCAGTCGATGAACGCTTCACAAATCTCAAGAATTCAAACATTTCTCACAATTAATGAACGCTTCACAAATCTCAAGAATTCAAACATTTCTTTTTAAATTCTATACTGGTATCTAGATTCCTGTCATTAAACATTAACATTTCTATACAAATATTTATCTGCATCAAAAGTATTAAACACAATACACAATTGTTAAAAATAAACAAATATATAGTACTGTTCATGAAATAGGTTTATTCTGCTGGTTAGGCTGGATACGAAAAAGATGTAGGGGCCCAGAAAGACTGGTGTCATTCATAGTCTTTTGTAACGAAAATCTTGCCAAATATGAAATAATCGAAAGAATTGATATAGGAAGTGAAGTGCTATAGACCTACGCATGGTGCTAAGGGTTCTTGATGGTTCTTTATTGTGTCAACGCCTGACAATTACGACCTTATCCGAAAGATCTACAACTTTCACTTCGAAATCTGAATGTTTGGCGAGGAGTCGTCACTGCTATATTGTGATATACATGTATTATCATGATATATGATATATTAGTATTCATATTTAATGTTAAGCCGTTTTTTGTACACCGATTTTGACTACGGATTACTCAGTTTACCTAATCAAGATGGCGGGTGTGACCGGTCGACAGGGGATGCTTGCTCCTTCTGGGCACCTGATCCCATCTCTGGTATGTCCAGGGGTCCGTGTTTGCCCAATTCTTGATTTTATATTCCTTATAGGAGTTATTAGAATGAACAATGTTCGTTATCTTCACCTTTTTATTAAATGGTTCATTTATGTAATGAAATTACAAGTATTTCAGAATGTTTTCCTTTTACTTTTTGTTTTACATTTTCAGAATTGAACGTCCGGTTTGTATAGTAAGGATGAACAGCTTATTTTTCTTCCTTCATGGAGCGTAACAAAGAACATTAGATGTCATACATCATTGATAAAAATTGTACCTGAAAAGTTCCTGTAAATCTATCGAATACAAAGGCAATATTCCACAGTACTACAGGTTGAACAAGACATCTGATTTATATTAACGTTTTGGTTCGAACATTTTAGACAGTTTGTTTTACGCCCAATGAACAATTCAACATTTGGTATAAAAGGTAAGTTAGTCTTAAAAATACATGTAATAGTTTCCAATTTTTTTTTTTCAAAACTACAATTCTTATTGATGTACCTAAGCCTAAGAAGGGACGATTCTTGTCTCGACCAATAAGATTGCAATTCCTGTTCGATTTGATCGTTTGACTGCCAGTTTGTTAGCAGGGTTTCATTACTCTGCTTGCTAAATCTCTCTCTCTCTCTCTCTCTCTCTCTCTCTCTCTCTTCTCTCTCTCTCTCTCTCTCTCTCTCTCTCTCTCTCTCTCTCTCTCTCTCTCTCTCTCTCTCTCTCTTAGCACAACTACCATAGTTTTGTATAAGAATATACATATGATATATCTCGAGACTGGAAAAATTGCAGATATTTGGATGTACTGGATCTGAGCTGATAGACTGCTCACCTTTAGAATGGAATGCTAAGTTCGTCACCTCTGATGTTAAATCACTCATCTTTGGAATGGAATAATAGATTGCTGATATCAAACATTGTTCGCCTTTGACATGGGATGGTAGTAAATTAATTGCTAACCCTTGGTGGGGACTGATAGATTTTAAACTTACGGTGTGGGCTTTTAAATTTTCATATTTGGCATCGACTGAAAAAGTACTCACCTTTGATCAGTGGTTTCTTTTATCTATTGTGCGAGATGCTAGCATTCTTACTTTTATTTGTAATATAGGGTATTGTTATCTAATTACACAAATGTATTAGAAAGGTTGGCTATAAACAACGCACGTAATCCTTGTAAACCTTAAGTCAAACTGGCTTGATTTCTTCTATGTGTTTCAGCTCAGTTTCCAATCTTATACAACGTGTTTGTGTTCCATGAACTGATTCCGACTACGGATTACTCCGTTTACTTGATCAAGATCTAGGGCTCACGACGTGTGTGACCAGTCGACAGGGGACGCCTACTCCTCCGAGGCACCTGGTCCCACCTCTGGTATATCCAGGGGTCCCTGTTTGCCCAACTCTTAATTTTGTATTCCTTATATAAGTTATGAGATTGATCACTGTTCCTTGTTTTCACCTTTTCATGTTTTACATAAATATGTTCGTCTTTTTTCATAAACAGAAGGGGAAAAAATCTGTCAATTCCCTAGCCTATAATACAGCGATCATATCTTAGACGATATATCAAAACAATTCCCAAATTTCCAGGAAATGGAAATATATTTCTAAATGCTTTAGGACTACAGGTTATGCTTAAAATATTTTCTTAAACATTAATGTAGGACATTTCAGAAATGTTGTTTTGGGGAAACATATATGTTTACTGCAGCAGAATGTGGTAATATTTGAAAGTGAAATTAGAAATAGCTGCTTTCACTTTACATTTTAACTTAGATCGGCTCAATTGTTGCTTCATATAAAAGTCACGTTTGGCCCTCTATTGATTTGCAATAAAACATTTTCAAGCATTATTTCCCTCTGAGAGCATCTAGAAAGAAACGTTGCTCCGGAATCAAATTTTCAGAATGATATAGTGAGTGTATTTGTATTCTTTGTTAGGAAACAGAATATTTTCATAAAGTATAGCAGATGGGCTAAATAATTTCAGGTGAAAATTGGTCCAGAAGAACTATCATGTAAGTTTGATGTAGGTGGATCCTTAAAGAATGAACACTTGATCTGGCTAACTTTAAACCAGTTTGAATCAGATGTTTAATTTTTATAATAAGGCACTGGAGTCAGACAAGGATAGTTCATGTCACCTCCACTCTTCGTCATAATTATACATTGGGTTATAGTCTAGACAACACTGAACCTTCAGCTCAGATAAACCATTAAATCAAGTTGAAAACTTAGTAATTTTTCAGAAGTGTTCAAACCTTTTGTATCTTCATTACAATAAAATATGTTCAAACCAAGCCATTAAATCATTGGAAGTGGCTAGCTCATGCTCATCGTAAGGACATACGCCTAGACAACATAAAAAAGGCATCTGAATGCAAAAGAAGAATCGATACTTAAGACCCAATATGACATAGCCGAGATCATAGCGCAACAGAAAGATCCGATTCTACGTCAACCACACAACTGACCTCGACCTTAGGAAATTACTTTAGGTTGGAATCATGGCACACCGCCTGGTTATAAACAAAAAGTATATATATCAGAAATGGGTTCCTAAAAAGCGCATTCATTGCTAAATGACCCTGAACGCTTTCCATGGGTCTAAAAATCGTGGCCCTTCATCTAAAGCTATTAAAGTCGGTGAAAAATCCTCGAAGAAACGTAAAACTCCAGACAGCCAATCAACCCAATGTCTCTCCAATACAAAAAATTGCCTGAATCAAAATGCAGACTTTTAACAATGACTTCTGTGCAGGCACTTTGTCTGGTCAGAAGCAACCTTTGTGCCAAATGTAAGCTTTTAATGTCCTTGCATTACCTGGTCTGAACAAATTTTGCTAATGAAGAGAGACGAGTGCAAAGACAAATTTGCGGGTGATATAATTAGTGTGGGGCATTTTACAGAATCACGGAGGACATCTGCTGTTTAAGTCTGGGCATAAATACAATGACAGAGAACTTCTGCCCTGCACGACAAGGGCATATACATCTAAAGACGGGGGTTTTCTGCCCTACATACTGATATCGATGGTATAAATATACCAGTAATATTTATAACGTATAAAACTATGCAATGGGTTTTATGTGTTAAAAACTTGTGATTAGATAAGTGTGTAAAATTCTGTGATGAATATTCAAAAACTTGTTATATAGGTACAAAAACTTGTTTTATATGTATAGGTATAAAACTTTGTAATAAGGTACAAAAAACTTTACAGAGATTAACTTGACTTTCTAAAGTCGTTTAACCGGGAAAAGTCTTACATAAATTTATAATCATGTCAGTTTTAGATAGACAGCATTTTTCTGTAATATATGTCAGAAATGCACCTGTGAAATTAGCTTTAGAAAAATGAAAATTGTTGTAAATTTTGTTTTTTGTCTTGCTTTTCAAGTCAATTTATAAAAGAAACAGTGACCTTTGGTTTAAAATCATTGGATATGACAGATTATCAATCTTATCATACATTCCGCTTTGCGTCGCGAGCTGAACAATATGTTGGTGTACATCTAGCTAGTTTTGAATGTCACATTAGAAACATCTTATCCTGACTGGTACACAGTGGCCTTAAAAAGGTCAATGGTCCAAAAAAGGTTAATGCTGACAGAAATATTAATTTAGGTAACTGAACTTCAGGGGCAATTGTTCACTATGTAAAACTGATTTTGGAAACGAGGTTAAAGAAGAAAAAACTTCAAATGCTGCGGTTGCATTATCATGTAGAAATTAAACGGTTTGTTTGTTGGGAGACACAGGGGGTCAGGCCATGGCATCAATCAAGTAGTTTGATAACATCGCCAGTAAAACGCACAACACGAAGAAAAATGATATACATATGTATAATAAATATTCTATAAAACCATTCATTAAATATTGAAGACTGATAAGTTGCTATAAAATACTACAAGGACACCATAACGCAATCTACGTCATCAAAGGCCCGTGACAAGCACGACACCATAACGCAGCTACGTCATCAAAGGTCCCGTGACAAGCATGGTACCATAACGCTCTCTACATCATTAAAGACCCCGTGACAAACATGGCACCATGACGCAGTCTACGTCATCAAAGGCCCCGTGACAAGCATATTTGATCATAGAACTGTGAACTTCAAACTTCCACCAGAGTTCGTTTGCTCACAAACCAAACTCTTCCACTTAGGCATTATGGGATAGCGATTTCTTAGGCCGCGTATACTGTGACGTCATTGTAGAATGACGAAAAAACATAACGTCAAACGTAAACAACTTTCAAAACAAGTACGTAAACATCAAGTTCATTACTTTACACAATAATTTGAACAGAGTCTCCGTACTTTTTAATGATCTTTTGATCATTTCATGTTTAAAATAAAATCCATACTTTTATATTTATGCTCTTAATATCAATATCTTCAAACTTTTAAGTGCGAACTACTTCTTTAGTGTTATTTGCCTGCGTGATAATCGCGGACTCACAATATACAAATCTGTATATTGTGGTGCGTCACATAGGAGAGGTCTATTCGTAGGTGACGTAATGAGGCCTCGACGGGGAGTTTGCTGTGAACTTATGTATTACATTTGTGTTCTACGAAATTTTCTTTAACTGGGAAAACGAAATTTCTTCTTGCAGGCATATGTATGGTGGCTGATTGTGCCACTTTACAATTTGTCGTTTTTTCGAGGTGAAAAGACGACAAAACGATAATTGGCGACTTTTAGCCCCGAAATAACGAAAAGATGACAGAACGAAAAGACGACAAATTGTAGGCGAAAAGACTACAAATAAAACCCGCAAATTAGCGATCTAATTTGTCGTCTTTTCGCTTGGCGTCTTGTCGAGGTGAAAAGATGACAAATCGATAATTAGCGACTTTTCGCCTCGAAATAACGAAAAGTCTACAAGACGACAAAACGAAAAGACTACAAATTACAGGCGAAAAGACGACAATCAAAATCCGCAAATTAGCGACATAATTTTGTCGTCTTTTCGCCTTTTTTTTTTTTCGAGACCCTCTATTAATTAATTTACAAAAAGGAAACAGCTAAAAT
Source organism: Ostrea edulis (assembly GCF_947568905.1). NCBI lineage: Eukaryota > Metazoa > Mollusca > Bivalvia > Ostreida > Ostreidae > Ostrea > Ostrea edulis. The sequence continues at coordinate 20,152,957 of NC_079167.1, read as the reverse complement.
CAAATTATAGATCTTATGTACTTGAAGAAATCTTTGTTGTTGTTGTTGTTGTGTTTTTTTTGGTAAATTTTATACCAGGCATATTGAATTGGAAGTTGGAGTGGAAAGGGGCCCTGGCCTCTCCCCTTTTTACAATTTACTTTTCTCGTTATTTTTACATACAAATCTCATATTTTCTACATGCAAAGTTTGATTGATTGCCCCCCCCCCTCCCCTCTTTTCATTTTCAAAGTAGTACTGAAAGGTAGTTGAGTTTGAAGTGCTGAATTGAAGAATACGTGCAATTAACTACCCCCCCCCCCCCTTCTACGCAGTAGGGGAGGGGGAAGCCGGAATTCATTTCACACTTGCAATGAAATTCTTGACAAGTAAGAAAAAATGGATTTAGGGTACTTCTGCCCAAATCTCAATATCCTATACATCGTAGGAGGGGGGAGGGTAGTTCATTGTACGTATTCTTCAATTCAGCACTTCAAACATCTACTACCTTTAACTACTACTTTAAAAATGAAAAGAGGGGAGGGGGGGGGCAAATCAATCGAAATTTGCATGTAGAAAATATGAAATTTGTATGTAAAAAATAAAGGGAAAATTATAATTAATTGTAAAAAGGGGAGAGACCAGGGTGCCTTCCCATCCCAACTTCCAATTCAACATGCCTGGTATAACTTTAAAAAAAAAAAGAAAACAGATTTCTTCAGTAGAATACAAGTACATAAGAACTAGAATTTAATTTCAGCTGTTTCCTTTTTGTAAATGTAATTAATAATTATCGAAAACACAGCAAATTTCATATTGAATTCCTAGAAAATCAGATAGCAAAATAACGGGGAAATCTGTATTTTATCGTCTTGTAGACTTTTCGTTATTTCGAGGCGAAAAGTCGCTTATTATCGTTTTGTCGTCTTTTCACCTCGAAAAAACCTCGACAAAACGACAAATTGTAAAGTGGCACAAATCAGCCACCATACATTTGAATAAATGTTTATGACCACAACAGGTTTTTTGAAGAAGAGACATATATTGACCGTGTTTTCCAAGTCTCTGACAATTTGTTTTACCATCTGACAATTTAGGAGAATTCAATAAAACCTTTTCCTTTGACTCGAATACTGACGTAATATGTGGACTCACGAGAATCATTTTTACATATCTACGCTATCAATTATTTAGCATTGAATTCGAAAATCGGAGAATGCATTGATTTGGTCTGTTTGTATAAGCATGCTTTTCACTTTTGAATTCTGTAAGCTAGAGAATGTTTAACAGATGATGGTCAGGATTTTAGGACAAGGAGCACCAATATTGAATTGGTCACAATAAGGAGCTTGTCGTTGTGGGTTTTTTTCTTTCTTTCTTTCTTTTTTTAAACACATTTTACTGCTTTTTCATCGATATTGTCGTCAATTATTCATCAGTTTGAAGAAATGAACATGAAAACTACTACAATAGAAACTTGCAGATATTTATTACTACAAACACATACACCTTTCTACGATGATTTGATGATGGGCGTCGTTACTGGGCGTTCATTGCAATCAATAGTACTTCTTTCCTGAAAAATAAAACCATTGAAATGTATATACGAAAAATGAATATATTATCTGTAAGAAGTACTCGTTTGTGTACCGTTAAAATTTTACAATGTAAATTTCTTTGCGCTTTATTGTTTTCACTACTTTATAAAGTATGAAGGAACCGTACGTGGATATCCCCCGTGACCTCCTCCGTGGCCAAAACCTCCTCCACTTCCAATACCTCCTAGTCCACCGCCAAGTCCTCCCCCTAGTCCACCGCCAAGTCCTCCTCCTAGTCCACCGCCAAGTCCCCCTCCTAGTCCACCAAATCCACCACTCCCGCCGAGACCACCTAAACCACTGAAACCGCCTCCAGTACCACCGAGGCTACCACCACCGATGCCACCGAATCCACCGAGACTGCCACCGCCGATACCACCTAATCCACCTCCATAAGAAATACCACCAGTTCCACCTAATCCGCCTCCGATTCCACCTAATCCGCCTCCCATTCCACCTAATCCGCCTCCGATTCCACCTAATCCGCCTCCAATTCCACCTAATCCGCCTCCGATTCCACCTAATCCGCCGCCCATTCCACCTAATCCGCCTCCGATTCCACCTAATCCGCCTCCAATTCCACCTAATCCGCCTCCAATTCCACCTAATCCGCCCCTTGGGAATCCCCCTCCGTAGGAAATGCCACCAGTTCCACCATATGGAAAACCGCCGCCGCCGCCAATAGGACCTCCATAGAAGGGTCCCAATATTCTCAACAAGTAGATGATGTATTGAATATAATAGTAATAACTGCGGCTTCCACCTCCTGGGTAGTAGCCTCCAAATCCTCCCGGGCCTGAACCTCCTCTTAACCCTCCTCCTAGACCTCTTAATCCTCCTAGACCACCAGAACCTAATCCAAATCCGCCGGAGCCTGGTCCTCCTAGTCCGCCATAGCTAATTCCTCCTAGTCCACCGGAGCCTAGTCCTAGTCCGCCAGAGCCTAGTCCTAATCCGCCGGAGCCTGGTCCTCCTAGCCCACCATAGCTAATTCCTCCTAGTCCGCCGGAGCTTAGTCCTCCTCCAAGTCCGCCACCGCTTCCGAGGCCTCCACCCAGGGCACCTCCTCCTAAACCACCGAAGCCTCCCCCACCGAGTGCCCCTCCGTGTCCGCTACCTCCGTAACCACCGCTGCCATAACTCTTAACTGTAAGTTTAAAGTGAGCATATATATGTCAAACCATAGACATCAGTCCAATTAGATTTAAATAGAGCATGTCTATATAGTATGCTGTAATATTTGCTTTATCCAACGAGCTGAGATGGTGTATATATTTGCTATTGGATGTTCTTTTTATCTCATGCCAATTAAATTCTCGAGAGGGACGTTAAACAATATACAATCAATCAATCAACTTTTAGATTTCATCAACGTCACTAATTTGACTTAACACAAGATTACGTAGTGGGTTTTTTTTGTTTTTGTTTTTGTTTTTTTGGTTTTTTTGTTGTTTTTTTTTGTTCTTGTTTTTACTTATGCGCAACAACCAGAAGTGTCGTTATCCAACAAGTGTTGGATATACCTATAGTTTATCCAATGGGGAAACAATTTAACTTTGTAAATTACATACATGAATAATGGTAAATAAAATATACTTACAGCTGGCTTGTGTACTGGCGGCAACAACCAGAAGGACTGCAAGCTTCAACATCATCCTAAAAGGTCAGAAAATGAAATATATAGTATGCTATATTTTTTTTTAATTCTAGTGAATATGAATCAACTTTCCTACAGAAGTTCATGAGATGTCGTTACCTGAGATTTTGTGAGGTTGATGTGTCGGTGGAGGACTACTCCGCTATATATATACCCCCTCCCTTCCTCCTCCCAACTGTTTTATTGACCTGTGCGGTGTATTCCGGGGTTAGGAACATGGTTCGATATTAACGATATGACATTAAGAACAATAAATTACATGTTAACAATCTTTGTAGTTTCTTGTGTTTTAAAACAATTCTGCCGATAAACCTCTCATCAGAGCGCGAAGTGATCATTGTTAAAAATTCAAATGTCTCCCCGGGACAAGGATTGATTTTGTGGAAATCGTTTCTCCGTGCGTTTCCGGGTCATTCCCCACCAAAAAACAGTAAAAAATTATGTTCTTTTATTTGTTAATTTAAAACAGGAAAAACAAATATACACAAAACATTTAAGGATTTTTGAGAAAAAATGTTATTTAGAAACATATGTTAAATCAAAAAGTCTTCCATATTTGATTCCTGCATGGTAAGTTGCTCTAAAAATATTTCCCGAATTTGCAGCAAATCAAATTAATCAAATTAATTCTTTTAACATTAAATAAACAATTTCATATTGAATATTTTCAATTTCTACAGAAGTATATTAAATGGTATCAATTCAGAGGAATGATTGCACTTTAAACAACTAATATTGTAAGTTGAAGGGGGGGGGGTATCATTATGATCTCTATTTCTAACTACTAAATCAAGAAAAAGAGTCCAGTATTTATCTAAGTGAAATAATTCGATACTTTTTTCGCTAGGTGTGTTTTAATAGTAAACCGGGAGTCGGCGATCTCTTGACTGATTTTGGGATTTATTTACAACCAGTAGTCAACGTTATTGTTATTGAACGTATCTCGTCTGTAATTTTACTCCTAAAGTAACGGAATCTAATAAACTGGGTGCTATCAAACGACGTATATACACGTATACGTCCGGGTGCTATTTATAGATGAATATCTTAATATTTTCTGAAGCAAAGTGCAGGATCAATTTGTTGCAACTTGCATTGGCATTGATCTGGGGGGGTTTGTTGGTGTTTTTTTTTTTTGTTTTTTTTTGTTGGTATTCATTTACAAAATGCGGAGTCGCATGAAAGGTAAAGCTTTTTAAAGTAAATAATTGTATTTCTGATTAAGGTTTTACACTTTTAAATTCTCGCCGACTCCACAAAATTATCGTATGGCTTGTAAAAATACTTACTCCAAATTGATATTTTAAAAATGTTTGTAAATTGATACTATGTAGCTTTAATCTCTGACTTTCAAGCGCAAAGAGTTTCGGGTCGCACTGAATTATTGAGCGCAGTGAAGCAAGTTTCGTACACATTCCTAGAAACCCTTCCAAAAATGCATAGATTAGTCAGTCTCTATCAAAATAGGACAAATTCAAAAATGAATGAGATTTATATCAAAGGATTCAATTTCATTATATAATTTTTTCATTCAAAGCTACATTCAGGAAAGGAAGGCAAGATTGCATGGCGTACCAGATTAACATAAATTCAAATAATTGAACATATCTTTAATAATCAATTCATTTGCTGCGCGCATTAATTCAATTAAAGGTCTCTTCAAATGATATCTTCAATGCGGAACTTTCGGGATGTGCCGGAACGACCTATTATATTTGACGTTTATACACCACGGTCACGTAGGCCCTAATAATAACCAAATGTAGGGCAATGGTGTTTTGCTAGCAGACGGTCCGTAAAGAGCTATGCGCAGTCCCATGATGACGATCCAAGTCACTATTGGTACTTAGTACCTGGGTGTAAATTAGATGGAAGGGAAAAGGTGCATTTAGACACGTATCATTGGATGGAAGGCGTGAAGTTTTACCGATATCCTCAAGATATTCCCTATAGATTTATTTCCCTGGCCAACTCGCATATTTTAATCAAATGCATTTCCCTATAAAATGGTTGTAGTAATTCCTTTCTTTCAAAGATAGCATTTAAATGCAGGAATTTGATAGCAAATGAAGAATTCCATGCTTGTTTACTTAGTTGTTATTGTAAGTGACATGCCCTACAACGCGCGGTGAAAGTCAGAGTGGATCCGTATCTCGAAAGTCCCGTATTCTGAATTATGGTGCAAAATTATTGTATTGCTAATAGCGAAAATCATTCTACGCAATTGATGCACGCTACAACTGAATTGTTGCTCTCTTTAATTGAATGAATTAATGATATCAACAAGGGAATTGATGCGCGCTATAATTCCATTGAAGATAGCAATAATTCAATTAATGATATCAATAATACAACGGATGCGTGCAATAATTTCTCTGATAAGAAAAATCTTCAATTCAATGATCTCTTTAAAAGAATTGATGCGTACATTAATTCCTTTTATGAAATCGTTGTAAATGATTAAATATATATCTTCAATTGAATTAAAGAGGTCATCAAATCATTTATACCGAGCTCAAAATTTAAATTTTGCGAGCACCAATTCTGCCACATTGATTCGCGCATCAATAATTCATTTATATAACGCATCAATTTGATGTTTTGCTTTCAGCAATTCAATTGAAGTGCGCATCAAATCAATTATTGCTCTAATCAATTTGATTGAAGAGAGCAATACTTCAATTGATACGCACATCAATTCAGTTGATGAAAACAATACTATAGTAATTGATTTGTCGCGCGCATCAACTGAATAATAATACCGATATCTCCATCTATTTGAATTCATGTTAATTTGGCGATCTATAACATTGACATAATGATTAATTTACTGTGGGATTTTAGAATATGCACTCAGAACTAAGAAAATATCATACAGTATCATTTTGTGAAATTTTTAGCATGTTACATAAAAAAAAACATCTCCCATACTAAGTGGAACTCTCTTGCTTTTGAAATCACATTTGGCGTACTCCGAATAACAATTATTCAACATTCTGTTTGTTGTCAATGCCGCGAAATCGTGATTGTACATGTATGTGCGATGTGGATCACTCTCTATACCTTAAAAACTTAGATTATAAGTTTATCATAATACATTGCGCTGGGAATTCAATGACTTGCTGTAAACACATAAGTCCTTTCAAGAAAACATTGAACCAAGAAAATATCTGTGGTATCGGTTGTATCAGATACCTCTTATCCGCTCTGTTCTCCATTACACCAGATACCTCTTATCCTCTCTGTTCTCTATTACACATATGACGAATAGTGTATTTATTATACATGTAATGGAGAATAGAGCGGATAAGAGGCCCCTGTGCTTGAATGATCTATATTAAGAAATTTCTCATGTCCCTCAATCAGTGCCAGGTTTCTAATTTTAGTTTTAGAGTCGTATCGGTTTCAGAATACTATCAATAGTGAACGTTATCATACACATTTTCTTTTTGTGCATCTTCTCTAGCTCTACAGGAAGTTCGGCCATGTTTCTTCGGAGTTCATCAAATAACAGATTCAACTTCCCTATCACAAATGAAGAAAACTACATCCTTGCGCCTGTTTGGACTCGGTCTGAGATCACAGTCACATAATGCAATGTTAAGGTTGCACTACTCTGTGGATCAGAAACGTGGCGGACAATTTTAACTACAACAGGATCCAGACATTTATAAACACCTGTCTGAGAAGAATCCCCCAGATTAGATGACCCAACACAATCAACAACAAAGAAAATGTGACAGAAGATAAAATACAATAGAGAGGGGACCCACTGAGATGGATAGGAAACAACTTTGACAAGTCACAAACCAACACCACTAGACAGGCCCTATCCTGGAACTCCAGGGGAAGCAGAATTAATCTGTTGTTACATTAGGTTTCACAATTTTGTTCAAAGTCTGCATTTCACAAATTCTATGGTCCTTAAATGATTTTCCTTGGGTTGAATGTTATCTGATGTGTTTCATACAGATGAATAAGCCATTCTTTTCATACTTATCTGATGAACACAGTGGGCTTATGGCAGATGTGGTCAGTCGACAGGGGATGCTTACTCCCTCTAGGCACCTGACTCCCACCTCTGGTGAGTCGGGAGGTCGGTGCTTGCCCTTTTCTAAAATTTGCAGTTTATAGGATTTATGAAATCTAGTGATCAGTCATCCCCAAAAAAAAATTACTTGTAAAAAAAAACAACACTGCTCTGATTCCTCGCACAAGTACTCAAGTTGAAATACAAAATATATTGGAGTTCCTCATTGACAATATCTTCGAGGTCTTTGAAGATCAGGTTTTCCAACAGTCTGCTGGAATTCCCATAGCCATGAATTGTGCTCCTTTGTCAGCTGATCTGTTTTTATATCTATATGAAGCAGGGATTATTCAAAAGATTCTACATGAGAAGAAAAAATCTCTCGCTGAGGCCTTCAACTCAACATTTATATACAACGACGACGTTTTATCTATTAACAATAATCATTTTCATTTATATATCGATTCGATATATCCCAATGAACTCGAGATAAACGACACCACAGAGCCCTCAACATCTGCTTCGTACTTAGATCTTAATTGAAAATCAATATAACTCAACTTTATGAAAAACGGAATTATTTCAGCTTCTCCATTGTCAACTTCCCATATTTATGTAGCAACATTCCATTATCACCGGCATATGGTGCTTATATCACTCAACTGATTCGATACAAAAGAGCTTGTTCTGCGTATGATCAGTTTTTAAATTGAGGCAGGATACTGACAAGCAAGGTTATGTATACAGGGGTTTCGTTTAAATTCAGCATTTCGCAAATTCTATGGTCGTTATAATGATCTAGTTCGCCAATACAACCTATAATGGGGTCAAATGCTGTCTGACGTGTTTCATGGCGATTGTTAGACGTTCTTGGAACACTTATCTCGACTATGGATTACTCCGTTTACCTGATCAAGACATAGGGCTCACGGCGGGTGTGAACGGTCGACAGGGGATGCTTACTCCTCCTAGACACCTGATCCCATCTCTGTTATGTTCAGAGGTCCGTGTTTGCCTAACTCCTTATCTTGTATTCCTTATTGGAGTTATGAGATTAATCACTATTTGTTATCTTCATCTTTCATTGGTCCCGTGGGCATCCGGGTTAGAATAGGTCTTCAGCACACCTTGCTTTTCGTAAGAGGCGACTAAATGGGGCTGTCCTTCGGATGAGACCGCAAAAACCGAGGTCCCGTGTCACAGCAGTTGTGGTACGATAAAGATCCCTCCCTGCTCAATGGCCGTAGGCGCCGAGCATAGGCCTAAATTTTGCAACCCTTCAACGGCAGTGGTGACGTCTCCATCTGAGTGAAACATTCTCGAGTGGGACGTTAAGGAGGTATGCTACACCAGAGAAATTTGATGTGGATGAAAAGTGGAGGATATGTACAACAATATTTTGAAGTTGAAAATTTTCAAATTTACTTTATTTTGTCAAAAAATACAGTTTTAATAGAAAGTAATCTGGAAAAAAATTAAAACCCCTGCTGGACTCGAACCTGCGACCTACAGGTCAGCAGTCGTTATTCTAACCTACTGAGCTACTCGGCTAGATATTGAAATTGAAAAGGAAAAGTCAAGTATTGCTGATATCGATTTTTTCATCCATGTTTTTACAGGAAGTCAGCCATTATGACGATGTAGAGTACTACCTTAAACAATTTAAAATAAATCAATCAATCAGCTTTCATTGATCACTGTTCGGTATCTTCGCCTTTTGCATAAGGTAAAATCTACACTTATGTGTATATAATTGCACACAAATTCAAATACCGTTATGCAAGCTAAATTGTCGAACAGAAATAGTGAGGGTGCATCTAGCGCTATTTTTGGTACTTTTATGGGGCAGAGCTTATTCAAATGATTCTACGTGAGAAGTAGAAATCTCTTGTTGTGGCCTTCGACTCGACATTTAGATACATCGACGACGTTTTATCTGTAAACAACATTCATTTTCATTCATATTTTGATTTGATATATCCCAGTAAACTCGACATAAAGGACACCACAGAGTCTTCCACATCTGCTTCTTATTTGGATGTTTTACTGAACATAGACATTAACGGCAAACTAACGATCCAAGATTATGACAAACAGGCTCAGTTATCATAAATTGATAATAGATTTTTTAAGGTCAAAAATGAGATTTTGCATATATACCCATGGCTTGTTAAAATTACAAATTCCTTTCTGAAATTTTTAATCATAATCTCAACATGAATTTTATTGACTGTTTACATCAATACTACATGTATATTGATTAAATGGATTTGGAAAATTGACTTTGTCTACTCCAAGTTTATGGTAATGGAGCCGGGATTACTTCATCCTCTCCATCGTCAACTTCCCATATTCATGTAGCAATATGTTTCGTTATTGCCTCCATGTGGTGTTTATGTCTCTCACCTGATTCGACACACGAGAACATGTTCTGCGTATGATTAATTTTTAAACCGAGACAGGCTACTGACCGGAGGTTTCAACAGTTTTGTTAAAATCAGTTAGCATTTAGCAAATTCTATGTTGTAACAATGATATTATTTGCATATACGACCTGTTATTAGGTTGAATCCTGAGCTGTTCTTTAAAATATTTTTTTGCCTATGAACGTCATTTATTAAAAGCTTGCGAAAATCCATGAATGTGACATACATCAAACATTTTTAAAGAGTTGATTTACGTTACTCAACACAGTCTATATATCTATTGAAGGTTAGAAATTATAAATAAACACAGTTTTCCCGTTATCTTTAAATCGTTGGTACCTCTCACAAACTACGAGGATCTTTGACCGCATGTCGCAGCACATGGGACCGGAATACCCCCTGTTAAAGTCTGCTTCACAAGTAGCAGTCGGAATAGAACTCTGTAGACGGAGCATAGATTTACGCTTGTAAGAAAAATACTCCGATCTTGTGTGACACGTGATGATTGTACTTCCACAGGAAGTCAGTGCCGTTATGTCCTCACCGCCCGTTGATCCTAGATGTCCAAGATCCTCTAAGCTTGATGGTCCTGTAATTTGGAATTGTTGGACTTTTCCATCATTGGCTAAAAACAGGATCTGATTTCGGAATGGGCAGAAATTAAAGTACCCCTCACTAATGTAAAACGAACTTCCCAATCTGTCTTTTTCAATGACTTGCAGTAGTTTGTTATCGTTTCCGTACACACAAAACTGCCAAGTCTGAGACCCTATAAACTGATACATGTATCCAGACAAATGGCATGACACAACTAGTCTTTGTCCCCCGCATTCAACCCCAAAACACTTACCCCTTGTAGTAATGACGCCCCTATGTTCCACGGTATTTCTGGTAGCAATTGCAATGATACGAATTTGCCATTTATCTGGTAGCGACACACAGAAACCTTGGTCACTTTCTGTGATGTCAAACGGAGGACTGTCTACTTTAACGTAGCCCATAAACGAACCATTTGCTGCGAATAGTTTAATTGAAGAGTTCAGCCTGTCGACCAATGCAATGCCACCATCCCTGAGTATAGTACAACCTGAAATATATGCCTTATTCTCTGAACCCTGTCTGGTGTCCAGTGTTCCAGTGAGATTAAGATTAGGGTGAACTTCCGGCGGGTAAATGCTGTCGATCAGCTGACTGCTCAGTATTGCCTGTTGGATCGTGACAATCCGGTCAGGGTCAAACAATCGAGCGAGGTTTACTGTTAACAAATAGTTTAAGTCACACGAATCCAGTTCCTTTCTTTTGGCGTCTATAACTTTCTTATACTCCTCAGATAGATGATAAATATGCGTAACATCTTGTGTGTTCTCGCAAAGCGCCTTCATGTGCTTTCCAACTTCTGTTAAAACATTACCAGAATCAGATTGTATGGAGGCATATTTCCTCAGACAATTTGTTTTAGTTTCATCACTGCATTTTTCTGTTTCTTCTTGTAAAATATTAACTTTCGATTTAAACTCCTTGAAGAGTGTATCCAGACTGTCTCTCTGGTGTGTTGGTGACTTTTGCTGTAGATCACAGCATTTGATTTGAAGATGGCGGGCGCTCCTATAATTTTCAACACACCGATCGTAACAGTTTCCTCTTTCGGTACCCGGTGCTGGAAACTCGTCCGTTATTCCAAGAGTGTCTTTTGGACAGGATGCGTGTCGTTCAGCAAATCTGCACTGTGGACACATCGGTTCTTTATGGTACAAACACAAATAGTCTGCTGGAGTTCCATGAACACATTTTCGTTCAGTCGACATCATGGCGTTGTAATCTGAAAATTAAAACGAAGCACAATAAATGTTTGCAAATCTAGAAATAAACATTGCTATCTATCTATCTATCTATATATATATCCCTCCCTTCCTCAGGACAAACGAAAAAGTTTATTAATAATGGGCCGGGGGAACACGGACCCCTGGACACACCAGAGGTGGGAGCAGGTGCCTAGGAGGAGTGAGCATCTCCAGTCGACCGGTCACACCCGACATGAGCCCGATAAGATAAGTCGTACGTTGAATTAAATTTACCACTAAATTAGATTTGAATGAATCAGTTTGGGAATACAAAAATCCGGAACAATACAATAATGATATGATTTGAAAGCTCAAGGCCGAAACGAAGTTATATGAGTTGTGCTTGAATTGCTGTCTTTAAAAGACAGAAATATGTGAAAAGATTCAATAATGGTACGATTTAGAATCACAAGGTCGACACTCAAGGCCGAAACAAAGTAAATTGAGATACATGTTGAAACATTATTTTGGGAGACAAATTTACGTGAAAGAATCTGGAACAATACAATAATGGTACAACTTGGAAAACTCAAGGTCGACACGAAAGAAGAGACGTTGAACGTTTAATTATAAATAAATTGAATTAAGGCGTGTCAACCAACAAATATTAGTCAAACGACACCCAAGGCCGAAACGAAAGAAAATATAAGTTGTACGTTCAATTATATTGTATTAGGTATTAAATAAATCAATTTAGGGCGAGCAACAAATAAGAGTCAAAAGACAATGACACATGCACGAAAACAATGGCAAACAAATGATTTGTAAATGGGGGGTTAGTTGAGACAAACTATGAAAACTTGAATCTACTCTATATCAGGAAGCCTTCAATAAAATCACCACTCTTCTGGTCCAGTGGTTCTTGAGAAGATTTTTACAGATTTTCTTTATATATTCGCATGTATAACTTTCACCCCCTATTGTGGTCCCAATATACCCCCAGGGGTCATGATTTTAACAAACTTGAATTTCCACTATGTCAGGAAGCTTTCATGTAAATTTTAGCTTTTACAGCATGACCCTTCATTTGAACAAACTTGAAAACCCTTCATCCAAGGATGCTTTGTGCTAAGTTTGGTTGAAATTGGCCCAGTGATTCTGGAGAAGAAGATGAAAATGTGAAAAGTTTACGACGACGACGCCAACGACAGGCAATGGAAAGTGAAAAAGTAAAAGTTTACATTTACATGCATGCAACTTTCTAAAGAGATCGTTTGAATAATCACTCTTTTTAAAATTCGTAAAACTTTAACAATATAACCATTCAGTAAACATGAATTATGACAGATCTACCATAGCTCCCCTCACAGACAAAATTGTATCTGTGAGAAATCATATCTTTTTCGAGAATGCTGGCAAAACAACTGGGGTTTGGGCTGTATATTTAACATGGGGTACGTAATCATTTGAAGCTGTGAGGTTTCAGGTTGTATGGGACTTAAATTAATATTTGAAGGTATGTTTGGACATAAGTATATAATGGGAAAATATGTTAAGCATTTTTTATATCAAAATTTATGAGACGGCAATACAAGAATGCAGCGGATATAGGGCCTCAACAGTGTGCATTTTTTTTTTCGTGAGCAATAAATCGAAGGGTTTTATAAGGGGTGGATCTGTAGCTCTCTGATCTGTCTTAATATATTTTTTCAGAGAGTTGCAGCTAGTCTATGTGGAGACGTCAGCTTTAAGAGAAGCGCCGCAGTTTGGACCAGTGTAGGGCGCTCAAAATGCGCTCCATTCACTCACTTCAAATGTTCGATCAGATGTAAAAACTCTTGAAATGCCTGTGTTGCTACATTCCATTCAAAAAATCCTACCATTATAGGAGAGAGAATAGGTCTGAATTCAATTTTGGCGAGTTCGATATCGACACAATATCGCCAGGAAGAGAAATGAATCATGTTAGTCTTCATACAACCATTACAAAAACGATCATGATTCGATATCGACACAATGTCGTCAGTAAAGGTATGCGATTATTAGAGAGGTACTTATCGATATAGGTAAGATATTATGTTTGGTTTGTCGATATCGTATCTACATCGTGTCTTGGACACAACTTTTCAAATCGTGTCCATGCCCCTTTAATAAGTAAAGGGCCGTAAATTTTGATCCATGCATGTCATTTTAAGCCTGTAGCAGTAAGGGTTCCTAATCGTGTCGTACTCAAAGCTAGCTGCAGAACTGTAGCTTTCTGAAAATATATTAGGACAGATCTTTCCCCAACATTTTTTCCGATTAATAATGACCATATCAAAAAGACGTGTGATTTGGGGCAATTTAATTTGTTCGAGAGCGCCTTACGTCGTATGTTGCCGGTCATATGATCGTGTAAAGCGTCGCACTGACAAATGAAATTAATGCGGAAGACATTGCTATCGCTCTTGTCACTTTCATGATATATTCCAATCGTCCAAATCCTTGACATAACTCACGACAATTCCATGAAAGCACGACTACGATAGATGCATACATTGATTGATTGTATATTGTTTAACGCCCCACTCGAGAATTTTTAACTCATATGGAGACGTCACCAATACCGGTGAATGTCTGCAAAATAAACTTTCTTTCGTAGGCAAAGCCTCATTGCACAGTCCACACACCACCCAATCTCTCACCAGAGGGCGTATTACGCTGCGCTACAACCTCTGTCAACGTCTGAATGTCAAGATTCTTGGCAAAACTTATTTCTACCTATTGCATTATAAAGTATGATTTTACAAGTTTTAGTGTTAAGCTTAAAATCTTACAGTAAGTTCACAAAAACAACGAATTCCATGATTATTCTAGTATTATTGGATGAATGAATATTTATATAAAACCAGGTCCCTGATAAAACCTTTTAATTCGCTCAGGTGTCTCATATTTACCAGCTTCTGCGTTTATAAAATGTGTTTGATTTGCTTAGATATGATCATTACAGTTTAATATGCTAAGTTAGTTTTAGTACGTTTTGATATGATTTTTAGACGTTGACAGAGGTATTAGTGGAGCGTAGCGGGAACGATAACTCTGGGTAGAGATTGCACACCACCATGTTGTATGGAGACTATGAAAATCTGATTAAATGGAAGCATTTTGAAGACAATGACTAATTATTTACACACTCCTTCGTCTTGCACGTGTTATGACGTAACGCTCTCTGGTTAGATGCAGAGGACTTCATATGGAGGAAAATGTTGTCACGAAAATCGTGCTAACGCAGCCAAGGGTTGTAGAGTAGCGGAGCGGATCGTAAACCCTTGGCTAGCGAATATGACTTGGTTTTTGTGGTCTCCTCCTAAGGACCGACCCATTTAGTCTCCCTTAACGACAAACAAGGGGTGCTGAGGACCTATTCTAACCCGGATCCTCACGGGATTAAATGCATACAAAATAAACGGGAATTCTGTTTAGGCACAATAAAATAACAAATTTATTAAAATATGATTATTGGCACATTTCTACGCATCCTTAATTTGACATTATAAAATATGCGCATAGTGGAGTTTTACGATGAGGCTTACTTTTACAATCGACGGCTGACTTTTACAATTTAAAGGGGCAAACTCCAAATTGAAAAATTTGGAAGCGGTATTTGCAAAATTCAAAGACTTTATCGCATTCATTAGTTGTATTTATTGTTTAACGTCCCACTCGATAATTTTACACCCATGTAGGGTCGCGGTAGCTCAATAGTAGAGCGTTCGCTTCGTAACCGGGAGGTCGTGAGTTTGAGCCTAAGACTGGTTGATTTAATATTGTTTAACGTCCCTCTCAAGAATTTTTCACTCATATGGCAAACCTAAGGCGTTATAATAGGTAGTGATTGCTCCTTCGCCAAACGCTCTCGGCATTTAGAAGTGAGAATCACGGGTCGTTCAGTCCCGTGGGAATTCAGGTTAGAATAGGTCCTCAGTACCCTTTGCTTGTCGTAAGAGGCGACTAAATGGAGTGGTCCTTCGGATGAGACCGCAAAAACCGAGGTCCCGTGTCACAGCAGGTGTGGCATGATAAAGATCCCTCCCTGCTCAATGGCCATAAGTGCTAAGCATAGGCCTAAATTTTGCAACCCTTCACTGGCAGTGGTGAAGTCGCCATATGAGTAAAATATTCTCGAGAGGGACGGTAAACAATAATTAATCAATCAATCACGGGTCGTTCAGGTATGACCTTAAAATGGAGATGCGTTGGCACGATAAAGAACCCACACTACTACGGCGCTGAGCGCTAAACATAGACTGGGTCTACATTTGTGGTACATCACCTACAGATGGTGACCTCTCAATATGAGTGAAAAATCCAGGAAGGGACGTAAAAGCAACCGATCAATCATGCATATGGAGACGTCACTATTGCCGGTGAAGGGTTGCAAAATGTAGGCCTATGTTCGGCGCTTACGGCCTTTGAGCAGGGAGGGATCTTTATCGTGCCACACCTGTTGTGACATGGGACCTCGGTTTTTCCGGTCTTATCCGAAGGATCGCCTTATTTAGTCGCCTCTTACGACAAGCAAGGGGTACTGCAGAGGACCTATTCTAACCCGGATATGCAAGGGGTACAGCATTTCTAAAGGACAAGCACATGTCAATTGTTTTATATCGATGATGTATAGAATATACTAGGGAGTAATCGATTTTCATGGGGGCCAATTTTCATGAGTCATCACAAACATTGTTGATTCCACTGTGTATTATGATATACATGTATACAATTACACATCACTTATTGGTTGTCTTTACATTTAAACCTAGAGATTCAACACGAAAGAGAGGGAAACAAGGACGTAGCATTTTTCTTTTAAAATAAGAGGGAGGGGCTATGAAAAAAATATATCTCGACAAGCCTACCCCCCTCAACGTTTTGGTCTAGTATACAGCTGTCGTACAAAGGTATGTGTGGGTGGGTGGGTAGGGGTTGCTTTGCTCCTGGGGGGAGCCAGAATCCTAAGATGTGAGGTATAGAGAACTTTTAAGCTTTCAGAGCTGATGACACATTTAGAAATGTCAGGATAACTTGAGGTCGTCTGCTTACATTGAGCGCGCTGTGGTACACTTGTGATACATGGTAAAGTTTAAAAACACTCTTTCTTTTTATGGCAATTTTCTGGGTCCCTTCATGCATTTCTCAGCTCGTCATTCGCAGTTAATAAATTACATGTACGTTTGAATACCGATAAATTTAACTCAATGAAATATTAAAACGAGTATTGCATTGTGAAAGTGTCGAACAAATGTAGAAAGAATAAGAGTTGCTAAAGAGTTTACAATACTCTTATAATAGACATAATTGTCGGTTTTGGTGTTTTTACTGAAGCAGTCTGTATACTCATTTCGGTCCAATTTCTGTAGTTGGAGTTGATCCCTTTAAATAGTTAAAAGTCAGCCGTCGATTGTAAAAGTAAGCCCCTTCGTAAAACTCCACTAATGATATTTGCACCTCTACATTCTGAACATCGTCTTTACTTGTGTTAACCGCCATATAATGGAAGGTGAAGATAACGAACATTGATCAATCCCATAACTCCTATAAGCAATACAAATAGAGTTGGACAAACACGGACTCCTGGATATACCAGAGACGGGATCAGGTGCCTAGGAGGAGTAAGCATCCCCTGTCGATCGGTCACACCCACCGTGAGCCCCATATAACAAAGCGTAGCAAGAACATTGTCGCTCTTGCGAAACCAAAAAACAATTAGCATTGATCCTAGCGATCTGGCGCACTCGGGTAAACCAGCGATCCACACTTGATTGTGAACTGGAATTGCCCACGCATACCACCGGGTGAGCCGATTGAGTCGAGAGAGAAAAACTGATAGGCGCAGGCGACTTCAAGACTGCCGCTTCGGCAAACCACGTTCAGGGCCGTAAATTACATGGAGGCGGAGGAGGCAGCTGCCTCCTCCAACTTTTGAGCCAAAAAAATTAAAATTTGAAGTTCATTAGAATTCATGTTGTTTCCAATAACTAAGAACATGATACCTCCCTTAAAAAGCATTCCAAATCTTTCTTTTAGAATGAGTTAGTCAAGTAACATCTTAGAAGGCCCTAGAATCAAGGATTTTGCACGAAACGTGTTCAGTGTGCACAAAATGTGCTCAGCGTCTGGGGGCCTGGGCGGCCCCCAGACCCCCGCCTAATTTCCTGCCTCCTCCAAATTGAAGGTTAATTTACGGCCCTGACGTTTCACTAGAAATGCCAGAAAATTCCCCATGTTCCCGGTTATGAAGCAAACGTTTTAATACCTCATGGATAACATGGCCGATTGAATGAAAGACGACTTCAAATAAAACTGAAACATGTACTTACGAAATGTTACACTCTTTGGTCGTCTGCTATGATGAATTCTTCATCTCCTGGGTGTTTGTTTCTTTAATTACGTAGTCTCGCCTTTAAGGTACCACCTACCAGATGCAAATAACACGTGTTGCAAATACCAAGTAACTTGAATGAGCACGAAAAAGATTTTCATGAGCATTCCAAAGCTTACGTGACTTCCTTGTACCGTCTTTCTATCGATATATAACACGACAATACAAATTTAAAACCCTTAAATGACTGCCTTTTGAAATCGGTCACTGATATTCCTCCAGTTCTTGATAAAATACTGATAATGTCTGCAGTTTATATACACACTGTTATCAGATATTTAAATTCCTGCAATAGATTCCCGTCAAATACAGTGTGCAGTAATATTACGATGAGACTCGGGATCTTGGCTAGGGTTAAACATCGACAACCAGCGAAGATTGACCCAGTATCGTCACAGCTTTAAAAGGAATTATGAATTCTACACGTGTTCAGAAAGATAAAATAACGATATATAACACCATCTCTTTTCAACCAAATATAATGGATAGTAGTGAAATAACACCCCCCCCCCAATAAAAACAGGTCCCAGGTACTATGGTAACGTAGACATCCCAACATTGTCATGATTAAAGGAATTACAGAGAACAAGGTGTGATGTAAGCGATCCTGAACTGAAGAACAGACTGAACGTAGATATATCTAAAAGACCACGGGGGTGGGGGTAACAAAACTGTCACCAATGCATACAGTACAATATAACAACAAAATCCTAAGTCAAAGTAGTAGGAAACAGTTGTAAATCAGGTGTGTGACAATTTCGCATATTTTGACAGTAAACTTTTTCTAATGAAAATATTACGACGGCATATATCCATGTTTAAACAAGAGGCCCATGGGCCACATCGCTCACCTAAGTCACCTTGGCCCATATCTGAAGACTTTCCATATATATTTGCATGTAAATCCTTAGTCCCTATTATGGCCCAAACTACCCTTTGCAAACTTGAATCTACACTATGTCAGAAAGCTTTCAGATAAATGTCAACTTCTTTGGCCCAATGGTTCTTGAGAAGAAGATTTTTAAAGCTTTTTCCTATATTTGTATGTAAAACTTTGAACCACCCCCACTCTACCCCCCGGGGGCCATGATTTAAACAAACTTGAATCTGCACTATGTCAGAAAGTTTTCTTGTAAATATCAGCTTGTCTGACTCAGTGGTTATTGAGAAAAAGATTACTATATATTTGTATGTAAAACATTGATCCTCCTTGTGGCCCCATCCTACCCCCGGGGGCCATGATTTGAACAAACTTGAATCTGCACTATGTCAGAAAGTTTTCATGTAAAAATCAGCTTTTCTGGCTCAGTGGTTCTTGAGAAGAAGATTATTTTAAAGATTTTTCCTATATATTTGTATGTAAAACTTTGATCCCCTATTGTGGCCCCATCCAACCCCCTGAGCCCATGATTTGAACAAACTTGAATCTGCACTATGTCAGAAAGCTTTCATGTAAAAATCAGCTTTTCTGGCTCAGTGGTTCTTGAGAAGATTATTTTAAAGATTTTTCCTATATATTTGTATGTAAAACTTTGATCCCCCCTTGTGGCCCCATCCTACCCCCGGGGACCATGATTTGAACAAACCTGAATCTGCACTATGTCAGAAAGTTTTCATGTAAAAATCAGCTTTCCTGGCTCAGTGGTTATTGAGAAGAAGATTATTTTAAAGATTTTTCCTATATATTTGTATGTAAAACTTTGATCCCCTATTGTGGCCCCATCCAACCCCCGGAGCCCATGATTTGAACAAACTTGAATCTGCATTATGTCAGGAAGCTTTCATGTAAATCTCAGCTTTTCTGGCTTAGTGGTTCTTAAGAAGAAGATTTTAAAAGTTTTTCCCTATATATTTGTATGTAAAACTTTGATCCCCCCTTGTGGCCCCATCCTATCCCTGGGGACCATGATTTGAACAAACCTGAATCTGCACTATGTCAGAAAAATTTCATGTAAAAATCAGCTTTTTTGACTCAGTGGTTCTTGAGAAGAAGATTTTTCCTATATATTTGTATGTAAAACTTTGATCCCCTATTGTGGCCCAATCCAACCCCCGGGGCCCATGATTTGAACAAAACTTGAATTTGCACTATGTCAGAAAGTTTTCTTGTAAATCTCAGCTTTTCTGACTCAGTGGTTATTGAGATGAAGATTTTTAAAGTTTTTCCCTATATATTTGTGTGTAAAACTTTGACCCCCCCCCCTTGGGGCCCCATCTTATCCCCGGAGGCCATGATTTGAACAAACTTGAATCTGCACTATGTCAGAAAGTTTTCATGTAAAAATCAGCTTTTCTGGCTCAGTGGTTCTTGAGAAGAAGATTTTTTAAAGATTTTTCCTATATATTTGTATGTAAAACTTTGATCCCCTTTTGTGGCCCCATCCAACCCCAGGGGCTTTAAAATTAAAATTTTACAGAAGTTATTGCTCTTGTACGTTAAAAATTATCCACTGTTATTTCCAAACTTTTTTTTTAAGCAAATGCTTGTAGATAATAATTGATAGTGTGTGCCTTTCTTTTTAATGTCATTTAGAAATTTAATTAAGTTTCACTCATTATTTACTGATCCACTTTTACCAGGATCATTGCCATTTGTGTAAAAAAAAAATATCCAAGTAAGTAATTTATTCAATCTAATTAAAATTAGATCCTTTGATCCGTTCACGTATATCGCTACCTTGTGTAGCGATATACGTGAGCGGATCAAAGGATCTAATTTTAATTAGATTGGTAATCTATTTTTCATTCGACTTTATAAGTATACATCAATCAAGTGAACATTATTAAATAAACAAATGGTGTTGATGGGTTTTTTCCCCAATTTGTTACGAAGTATGTCAAAGTGTTGCAAAAATCGCCATCTAAATTTAAAATATCAAAATATTTTATATCACATATATTATATATATATATATATTATATAATATCAAAATCTTTTTGTCAGCTTGTTTTTATGTTTTCAGTAAAGGCACTATTCAATATAAAATCTCAATAAAGCGTAAAATTCAATGTTTCTTTCTACATCAAACGAGTGTCTTAGTAATTAAGGAAAACAAAAGCAGTATATGGAGTATTGTACTTTTTGTTTTATTTGCAGATAAAACTCTATATGTCATCAGGATGTCATATT
This sequence comes from Ostrea edulis, assembly GCF_947568905.1. Taxonomy (NCBI): domain Eukaryota; kingdom Metazoa; phylum Mollusca; class Bivalvia; order Ostreida; family Ostreidae; genus Ostrea; species Ostrea edulis. The sequence goes on along the minus strand of NC_079167.1, from coordinate 20,131,938 downwards.
GATAAACCTAGTTAAAAACTGCTTAATTCTACGATTTACGAAATTGTTTGAGTGATTTTAAAATCGTTTGTACTATTTTCTAATTCGTAGAAACGAAATTTTTTTTTAACAAAATCATTTATACTATTTGAAATTTTAAAATCATTTCTACAATTTACTGTATCATAGAAACGATTAATTTTTTTCGAACAGGCTAAAATGGCACGAATACGCCGTCATGAAATATAACCCTCTTACAGATTGTCATGCTAGATTCACTCATCCATTATTCTTTGTTGTGTCGACGCCCATCATAACCTCGGCTTCAAGGTCATACCCGAGAGGTCATTGACTTGTATTTATAATCCCAGGGCGCTTCTCATGATGTCGTACTGGGATCGAGCCCCGGAAACCAGGGGCGCTTCTCATGATGCAGTACTGGGATCAAGCCCCGGAAATCAGGGGCGCCTCTCGTGATGCAGTACTGGCATCAAGCCCCAGAAATCAGGGGCGCTTCTAATGATGCAGTACTGGGATCGAGCCCCGGAAACCAGTGGTTGACGCGATCGGCCTCTGACGTGCTAAAAAACATTTTCCTTTGCCTCTGTCCAATAAATCATACACGATAATTAATTTTACCAGGTATTACCGGATTATGGTTTGAAGGTTATAAAGTCAAGTCCAGTGTAACTATGTGTGCGGTAATGACATCAACAAGAGATTAATGTTTCTGATTTCATTCCACAAGAACCAATACTTTGATTTGTTGCAAGAAAATGGATTTTTTATTCACACTTTCTACGTCTATCGAATTTCTAAATAATAATATAGTGTAGTAAAAATTACAGTGATAGCGTACTCCATTTTGCATTTGTAGCATATAATTTTGAATATGCCAAACGGAAGCACAATTAGATATATGCATCATTGTCATGGCAAGTGTCACAAAGGGACCAAGCTTTGTGGCATTATTTACCAAGTTCAAGGTCCACAACTCTCAAAAATAGGTCAACAAAGCCCAAACTTGACATGTGACCCATTGATGCAAGTTCATGTACATTCAAAACAGGAAAGAGTTTTCCTATATATCATCATACAACACTTCGATCCCCTATTGTGGCCCCATCCTACCCTTGCGGACTATGAATTGCCCAAACTTGGATCTACTCTATGTCAAGAAGCTTTCATGTAAATTTGTACTTTTCTGGCCAGGTGGTTTTTGAGAAGATTTTCCCTATATCCTCACATGTAAAACTTTGAACCCCTGTTGTAGCCCCATCCTACCTCCGGGGGCAATGATTTTAACAAACTTGAATCTACACTATGTATGGAACCTTTCATGTAAATTTTAACTTTTCTGACCTAGTGGGTCTTGAGAAGATTTTTAAAGATTTTCTCTATAAACTTACATGTAAAACTTTGATCCCCTAATGTGTATGGAGTGCCAAATTAACATAAACTCAAATAATTGAAGATATCTTCAATTATTTGAAGATATCATCAATTCATTTGATGCGCGCAACAATTGAATTAAAGATCTCTTCAAATAATTAATGATATCTTCAATTCTGAATTATTGCGCGCATTAATTGAATTGATGATATCATCAATTCTTCAGCTGAATTGATGCACGCTTTAATTGAATTAATGATCTCTTCAAATGAATTAATGATATCAACAATTGAATTGATGCGCGCTACAATTCAATTGAAGAGAGCAATAACTGATATAATGCGCGCATTAATTCATTTTATGAGAGCAATAATTGATTTAATGCGCACATTAATTCAATTATTGCTCTCTTCAATTTAATTAATGATATCTTTAATTCATTTGAAGATAGCAATAATACTTTTAGAGAGAGCAACTATATAATTAAAGATATCTTCAATTCAACATATCCACAATTGAATTAATGATCTCTTTAATTGAATTGTTGCTCTCTTTAAAAGAATTGATGCGCGCATTAATTCATTATACAAAAGCATTGTAAATGATTTAAAGATATCTTCAATTGAATTAAAGAGATCATCAAATTATTTATACCAAGCTCTAAATTAATTATTGCGAGCAATAATTCTACTAAATTGATGCTCTCATCAAATGAATTGAAGAGAGCAATAATTGAATTAATGCGCGCATCAAATCTATTATTGCTCTCATTATTTGAATTAATGCGCGCATCAATTGAATTGAAGAGAGCAATAATTGAATTAATACGCGCATCAAATCTTATTGCTCTCATTATTTGAATTAATGCGCGCATCAATTGAATTGAAGAGAGCAATAATTGAATTGAAGCACGCATTAATTCATTTGATGAGAGCAATAATTGATTTAATGCGCGCATTAATTCAATTAAAGAGAGCAATAATTGAATTGATGATATCTTCAAATAATTGAAGATATCTTCAATTATTTGAGTTTATGTTAATTTGGCGCTCCATAAATGTGGACCCATCCTATCCCCGGGCACCATGATTTGAACAAACTTGAATCTGCACTATGTCTGGAACCTTCATTTAAATTTGAACTTTCCTGGCCCCACCCTATTTTTTACATTTTCGAGATTATCTCCTCTTGGAGAAGGGCATTGCCCTCGATTTGAACAATCTTGAATCCCCTTCACCCAAGGATGCTTTTTGCTAAGTTTGGTTGAAATTGGCCCTGTGGTTCTGGAAGTCGAAAATGTGAAAAATTTACAGACGGACAGACGATGATGGACAACAGGAATAGCTCACTTGAGCTTTCAGCTCAGGTGAGTTAAAAATAAATGTTTATTTGGTATATACATATATATATACAAATATCCATACATACTAAGGATAACCCATGAAAGCTCGAAAGCTCATTTCCAATGGGGTCCTTCGATGGACAGATATTGGCGCTTGGGGGTCATCAAAAGGTGTTTTACTTTTCTATTTAAGTATTTATTTTTATAAATTTTCACAAACTAAGATCTGTGTAAGACTCCAGATTTTCCAACTCTTGCAGAAATGTTGTTCTTATTTACACATGGTGTAGAGAATTCGGACTTCTCTCTCGTAGATATCATCATTAGGACAGGGAGTCTCAAGTATCATTGGAATGCTGTTCAGTCGTGGATCATTCATTATCCGCCGGAATCCATCGATGCCAATCCGACCTTTACCAATGTTTTCATGTCTATCCAGATGGTTTCCTACCTCTCCTGAAATATAAGACAAGTTTACAAGCTTTGTGATCCATTCTTGTAATACAAAGTGCTTGAGAGTGACCATGCATGCTTAGTTGTAGACCTTCATTCTGATGAATAACCTTGACCTTTTACATCTCCTTGCTTTGACCTTCAACTTTCAGTTCAATAAGAATGAAGTCTCCATCTTAATATATTTTTCCAGTGCATGGTTCAGGTTTTTTTTACATTAAGACCTCAAAAAAGGACTTGCTAATGCATTTCCCTGTTATACTTGCATCAAGACACACCTTCAAACATTTATTTCACTCCAATTTAAACTGAAAACTCACAGCTTTAGTCAAATTTGCCAGTTTATGTAGCCATGTTAGATTGCTAGCTAACTCAAACTAAAAATTTTAAGTCACCTTTAAAATCATTCAGATTTTTATCAACTTTACTATCATTCAGATTTTTATCATCATTACTATCATTCAGATTTCTATCATCTTTACTATATCATTCAGATTTTTATAATCTTTACTACATGTATATCATTCAGATTTTAAATCACCTTTACTATCATTCAAATGTATGGCTTTCAGATATTTCAGACCCACGATGCGGTCGAATCCCTCCATCATGTCCTGGTATCCCTTCTCTGTGGAGATGTTATAACCTGCAACAGAAAGTCACCCCCTGTCACATTTCTCTTCAACAAAAAATCACCCCCTGTCACATTTCTCTTCAACAGAAAGTCACCCCCTGTCACATTTCTCTTCAACAGAAAATCACCCCCTGTCACATTTCTCTTCAACAGAAAGTCACCCCCTGTCACATTTCTCTTCAACAGAAAGTCACCCCCTGGTCACATTTATCTGAATGAGCAATCAATTTTATAATTTTGTTGTTGGAAGTAGTGATTGATTATGGACAATGTAATTGATTTTAGATATAAATGATTAAATATTTACTTAAACCTTACATACTACTCACAATATTTGTGTGTGCCTTATTCAAAATATGTAGGCATAACTATGCCATGTGAAATTAGACAGTCACCTATGCTCCAGCTAAATCCTGGAGCAGCAGGAAAAGTACCATATTTGATGGTGTGACACCCCCCTCCCCCTTTCCCATTGAGAATTTTCTGGATCTGCTTCTACAAATATTTGTGTCTCTATTTTTCACAAATTCATTTAGGTATTGAAAAATTTAAATAACTAGGAATTGTCACTGTCAGTCTATATTTAGGTGAAATTAACACGAGGTATTACAGAAGTAATGGAAATCTTTTAAATGTGTCAGCTATTAAATGGGTGATGATTAATAACAAACGAAACAAAATTAACTTATTATCCTAGTGGTAATTATGTACATTAAATGGATATGAAATACATAAAATCGGTGATGGCACATCCCTAGACCTGCATTCTATAAATTCTAAAGCAAAGTTTGGCTAAAATTTTAAACTAGAGAACATTGGGAAATTGCTCATATGTGTCACTATAAAAACAATTATTGTAAACAGCCCATGTAAGTTTTTGCTTAGCATGTATTTGCTATAGAGTGTTTACTCCAAGTTTTAATTATTTGAAAAAAAAATTAAAATATTTTAATGTGCCTTTACAAGGAAGGAGAGCCCTTTCTTAACTTCTCTCAAACAATGGATAACTCAAAGAAAAAATAATTCCTTTACTTCAATCATAATATATATGCTGTGATAATGTTACCTGCAGCAAACATGTGACAGGTATCCAGGCAGATGCCAACACGTGTTTTGTCATGGACACGGTTTATTATTCCCTTCAGCTCCTCGAACTTTCCACCAACAGTGTTTCCCTGGCAACACATGTTCTCAATCACTACAATATTAAATTTATACTGTGCTGTGTCATGGTAAATAAATGATTAAATTGTGCTATGTAATGGTAAATAAATGATTAAATTGTGCTATGTCATGGTAAATAAATGATTAAATTGTGCTATGTCATGGTAAATAAATTATTAAACGGTGCTATGTCATGATAAATAAATGATAAAACTGTGCTATGTCATGGTAAATAAATGATTAAATTGTGCTATGTCATGGTAAATAAATGATTAAATGGTGCTATGGCATGGTAAATAAATGATTAAATTGTGCTATGGCATGGTAAATAAATGATTAAATTGTGCTATGTCATGGTAAATAAATGATTAAATGGTGCTATGTCATGGTAAATAAATGATTAAATGGTGCTATGGCATGGTAAATAAATGATTAAATTGTGCTATGGCATGGTAAATAAATGATTAAATTGTGCTATGTCATGGTAAATAAATGATTAAATTGTGCTATGTCATGGTAAATAAATGATTAAACTGTGCTATGTCATGATAAATAAATGATAAAACTGTGCTATGTCATGGTAAAAAAATGATTAAATTGTGCTATATCATGGTAAATAAATGATAAAACTGTGCTATGTCATGGTAAATAAATGATTAAATTGTGCTATGTCATGGTAAATAAATGATTAAATGGTGCTATGTCATGGTAAATAAATGATTAAATTGTGCTATGGCATGGTAAATAAATGATTAGATTGTGCTATGGCATGGTAAATAAATGATTAAATTGTGCTATGGCATGGTAAATAAATGATTAAATTGTGCTATGTTATGGTAAATAAATGATTAAATTGTGCTATGTCATGGTAAACAAATGATTAAATTGTGCTATGTCATGGTAAATAAATGATTAAATTGTGCTATGTCATGGTAAATAAATGATTAAATTGTGCTATGTCATGGTAAATAAATGATTAGATTGTGCTATGTCATGGTAAATAAATGATTAAATTGTGCTATGTCATGGTAAATAAATGATTAAACTGTGCTATGTCATGGTAAATAAATGATTAAACTGTGCTATGTCATGGTAAATAAATGATTAAATTGTGCTATGTCATATGGTAAACAAATGATTGAATTGTGTTGTGTCGTGGTAAACCAATTTGTACACTGTGCTTTTGTTGTAAACCAATTCATGCATTGTGCTATGTCAGTGTTTGAAACTCGCTGTATAATTAGCTAGACATGCAATGCTGACTGCTTGTAAAAGTTGTTAGTCCTGCCAAAGACCTACTAGTCCTGAGAAAGTAACTGCATTTTTTAAAACTACTTTTATTACTACATGTATCTATCTTCTAATGAAGTATGATGGACCCAAGTAATTTCTACTATATTATATTTTATTCAAATTTTGATATATGGTAGAATATGCAGTAATGAATTAAAATTAATGAAGAAAACATGGTCATCAGCTTCGATTATCAGCAGGGGTGCTTCAAAAGTAGGCTTTGAAAATTCACAGAGCATAAATGAGAGTACAATGGGAGCACGTCAATGCGTGACTTTTGACCAATTCTCAAGGAAAATGTGATATCAAAGAATCGATAAGTTTATTTTACTTGTGTTTTTTATACTTTTCCTTTATATTATATTAAATAATCATATGGATTTGGAAAAAAGTTTATCATATATACATGTACATAAGTATTGAATCATCGTATATATTCCAACATTTAGTGATTCCGATATAGAGGTTGAGACGACAGATTTGTGATATATAATTAGTGTGCAGGTGTTGGGTTTTTTCTTTCTTCTTCTCATTTTTAGGGTATTTTAATGATTTACCAAAAGTGTGTAGATATTCTTTTATTTTTTTTTGTAAATGTATACATACGACAGTTTGATTCAGGACACACTGTACATGCAGAATCACGAAATCTGAACTAAACTGATGAGGTCTGTCCACTCTGTTACCAGTATGATAATGAATTTGATACATCTAAATTTTATTTAGCAGAAATTTTAACATGTCCGGTCGAGCGTCTATACCAAGAAATTCATTCGTCTGTGGCAAAATTTATGCATCTCAGGCAGTCGGGCGCACGGTTATTTCAAACACTTATGACTATGTCATATGGTAAAGTTAAATCTGTATGTTGTGATAAACAAACTATGTCATGGTAAACCAATTAGTGCACTGTGCTGTGTCATGGTAAACCAATTAGTGCACTGTGCTGTGTCATGGTAAACAAACTATGTCATGGTAAATATGGCAGATACAGTGCAGCTCAATTTTATCCAAACATTTCCCTGCATGTCAAAATTCCTTAGACAAGCGGCGTTCTTCAGTGAACTGAAGACGCAGACAAATGAACTTCTACAACTTAACGAACAAATCATTTACAAAGAAGATCAGTACAAATATCAAATATTGTAGATGATTAAATAGGCAAAGTATAGGCATCTTATTTAATAAAACCAACCAGATAGTGGCAAAAACAGCCAATGAAAATCACCCCAGACTAATTATCAATGCAAGGAATAGTATATTCCAAATTGATTTTTAAACAAAAATATACAGTACATGTATATCAAAGGCAAGAAGCTAGTGTTTGGAAAACACCTGGAACACCACCACCCAAAAAGGTCAGTTTCAAAACCTGTCAGTAAGCTCATGTTTAAAAAGTGGACTGATCAGCATAGCTAATGTACTGTGTATAATGGTGAATACTCCCGAGACAGAATAGGAAAGACGCTCCTTGTAGAACTTTCAGTTTAAGAGCTATAAAGGACAATGCCTTTGTTTTTCCTCTTCTGATTTATGAAAAGTAAAGGAATTTACACAAAGGTTTAGATTATTTCATATGATAAGAAGAATCTACAACTTTGTGGCTGATTTTTCACATCACACATTGTGCCGCCCCACCTAACACTATAGAACTAAATATCGTTTTTCTCAAGAAAAAAAATCTCATGTGGATCCGGGTTAGAATAGGTCCTCAGTGCCCCTTGCTTGTTGTAAGAGGCAACTAAATGGGGCGGTCCTCCGGATGAGACCACAAAAACCGAAGTTCTCTGGCATGATAAAGATCCCTCGCTGCTGCAGCCCTTCACCGGCAATGGTAACATCTTCATATGAGTGAAATATTCTCAAGAGGGACGTTAAACAATATTCAATCAGTCAATTCAATCTCAAGAAAAAACTATATACATCACTGAAATATAAGTTATCACTCAACAAAAGCCCAAGGAAGAAAATATAATAGTACAATATAATGAAACTCTGCTAAATAATTTGAAAGTTTTGTGTTCTGTCTATAGAAATTTGGGACAACCCTCATCAAATGTTTTTCTTTCTATATCAAAAGGTTATAGTTTACCTGTTGTGACCCCCTTCTTACCTGCTGTAACCCCTTTTGTTTTGACCAGTGCCTGGTTGATGCTCTCTCCAATCCTGTCCAAACATTCTTCTACAGATATCTTCCCACAAGTGGAACCTGAATATTTAAAATACAACAAGATTGCTACACGTAGCCATGTCCCCCACCGCAAAAAAAGTTGAAGCACAAAAGTCCCATAACTCCTGTAAAATTTGTCGAATCAAAATGGCGGCGCAATATGATCAACTACATATGGTGACTAACAATCCTACAAAATTTGAATGAAATCCAGTGAGCGGTTTTGGAGGAGTTGCGTCCACAAAGTGTTCCTATAGTGTACTATGTACAAATTCAACAAAGTCCAATAACTCCTATAAAATTTGTCGAATCAAAATGGTAGCACAATATGTTCAACTACACATGGTGACTAACAATCCCACAAAATATGAACAAAATCCACTGAGCGGTTTCGGAGGAGTTGCGTCCACAAAGTGCTCCTATAGTGTACCATGTACAAATTCAACAGTCCCATAACTCCTGTCAAAATTGCAGTGAAATATGATCAATTACACATTGTGACTAACAATCCTACAAAATATGAACAAAATCTGTCGAGTGGTTTCTGAGGAGTTGCATCCACAAAGTGAAGTGGCACGGACGAACACACGGACGGACACCGGTATTTCTATGTCCCCTTCCGCGTTGCGGTGGGGGACCAAAAAAAAAAAAAACTAGGAAAAACATCATCCTAACATACTTACATTGAAAACGTTTTACCTTCAATATCTTTACCGATTAAAATGATACAGGTAACCATTTCCTCATGAATGTGAATGATGCGCACATGAAATTATGAATCTTGATAAACATGTCAGCACAACTATTTTAACAGCTGGACATTCTTCCAGAAATGAAAGTAAAATGTAAATATAAAACAAAAGATTTCAATTTTGAAAATACACGAGGGTATGAACTGCAACGCTTTATGCCAGCATACTTCATGAAGCAGGTTTGTGCTTCATGAAAAATGTGTGGGCATGAAGCATTGCAGTTCATACCCTCGTGTATTTTCAAAACTGATATCCATTTCATAGAAAACAAAATTATGCTCTCTTCTTTAAAAAAACCCACCTAAACCTAGAGAGTGGTGTTGAGCTACCTGGATACAAGTCTTTGTTTATCATGTACCTAAGATAAGTTACCTGGATGGAAGCCTCTGTTTATCATGTACTGTGTCGAGTTACCTGTGTCGAGTTACCTGTGATAAGTTTACCTATGATGGGTTACCTGTGATAAGTTACCTGTGATAAGTTTACCTGTGATAAGTTACCTGTGATAAGTTACCTGTGATAAGTTTACCTGTGATAAGTTACCTGTGATAAGTTTACCTGTGATAAGTTACCTATGATAATTTACCTGGATGGAAGTTGAATTTTGTTAGCCCCAGTTTCTCACACCTCTGGAGTTCCTCCACCAGGAGATCCCTACTCTTGCGAAGGTTTTCACTGTCTGGGGAGCCGCAGTTCATCAAATAGGACCCATGGGGGATAATCATGTCAGCATGGTAACCATGTACCTAGCAACCATGTAAAAATACATCACTGTACCATTACTTCATCAGATCCAATGTATAATCAATATGTAGATCTATTTATTAGTGAACATGTAGATTTATGTTTTAGTGAACATGTAGATCTATCTATAGTGAACATATAGATCAATATTATAGTGAACATGTAGATCAATGTTATAGTGAACATGTAGATCTATATTATAGTTAACATGTAGATCAATATTACAGCGAACATGTAGATTTGTTTTAGTGAACATGCTGGTCTATATTATAATGAACATGTAGATCTATCTATAGTGAGCATGTAGATCTATATTATAGTGAACATGTAGATCAATATCATAGTGAACATGTAGATCAATATCATAGTGAACATGTAGATTTATGCCATAAATAGTAAACATGTGATATTACAGACCAAGAACTGAAGCTCAACATACTTATTGCATAAGCTGTTCACAGAGGGAAACTGTTTGTAAAGCCAAAATAAAATATATGTGTGTTTCCTCTTTCACTCCCCCCAAAATTAGGTAGGGTAGGTAGGTAAAACATTTTATTTTATTGATACATTTTATTTGAAATTCTAGATTTTTTATAAACTTTGAACACATGTCTATATATATTACATTACTTTTCAAACATTTTGAAGATCAAAAGTAGTCAAAATGTAAATCCGCAAAAACAAAAACAAATTCCAGTTTGACATTTTTTTTTTTTTACAGTTAACTCTCAAATTATCGCCACTCAATTCATTGCCATTTTCATTTTAATGCCATATTTTTCTAAAAACATTTTTCCAATTACTTAAAATTCTCATTAAAACGCAAACTCGCTATCGCCATTTGCCACAGTATTTTTATCACAGTCTATTTCAAAGTGTTAATTATCTCGATAAACTGGCTTGGGTGCAAATGGTCAGTGAAGCAGAAAATCGGTCATTATCAATCTCAGGCGTACACCTGGGCAGTAGGATCTCAGTAACTGCTCTATTAAATAAACAAGAAATTTCTTAATATGAACTGTATTCTTGTTCTTTTCACATCATGGGAAAATATGTCAGTTTAGCTATGGCTTTGCCACAAAAGAGGCTTCGGAATTCGTTGAATTTCAAAGAAAATAAGCGAATTATTACATATCACAGAAATCATCCACAATGTACACAACAGGATATCACCAACAAGTCCATAAAAAGGATCAGGACAATGACAATGAGTGATATTTTGGTTACAAAGGATGAAATTATTGTCACCCTGGTCCACTTAATGACGGCTCACCTGCCAGGAAATGGCCAAGCAGTGCGCAAAATAATGACACTGCGCGGGTATGTTAAGGCAGGTCATGTTTCATTTATGCACGTAAACTGCATAATTTTTAAAATCTGTCTTACACAGAGAGAGGGAGCTACTACCTCTTAAAAACTATTTTGGTTGTTTCCATGAGAACATTTTGTATCATAACAACATGCGCTTCCGTATGACATCATTGCATGACTGTTATATATAGATCATGGAGGTACCTTAATAGAAAATGTAAAAGTAGCACATTATCCCAAGATTTAAATATTGGTCTAACTGGCGATAATGACGGTAAAATACCCATAGTATATCAGAATTACTGATAGAATCCTACCACTTTTAATAACAAATAATTATTGAACATTTAAACATGAAACCATCTAGCCCATGTTTTAAATTTTGCACTGATGCTATGCAGTTTTCTTTAAAAGTTTTCTTAACAGACGACTCTATCAGTAATTGCCGTGTACATTAGTTTATGACCTTTCACACGGTGTATAAAAAGTCTCTAAAAGTATGCGGCCTAATGTGCTACTTCTGCAGTTTTATTTCACTGTGTGACAGAGGAAAATCAGATCGACATGCTAAATGGAATGTTTTCTCCGTTAAACAAAATTGTCAATGAATGATATCAACATACCTTCTTAACATCAATAAATTCTCGGCGTTTCACATACATATTCCATATATCCCATGTCAAATACTCCACAATTTGTCGATATTTGCATGGCACACATAAACAAATTCCTTGCATGTGTCAACGTCACTCGATGTATAGTCATGATGTCATCAGTTTACTTTCATATCGATCAGACAGAAATTACACAACAGCAGTATAGCATTTCGAATTTCATTGGATCTTAGTAGCTGCATGGTTTATTTTATGCATGAATAAAACTTAAATAAAAAAAAAATAAAAAATAAAATCGGAATTTAATATATAATTAGTGATATACTTATTTCAATTATGATGTCACATTGTTTCACGGATTTTATCCCAGTAAAATTTTTCATAATCTGCCTTAACGTACCCACGTGGACAAGGAATTTAAATAACTTGGAACATACTGTGTACATGATTGTGTCTTGTACGTTTATTGTTTTAAAATGGAAGCCTTATAGATAAAACTATTTTAATCATGTTAGAAAATTTTAAAATATATTTTACGAGACATTTTTTATGTTATCGTAATTACATTGTAAGTTAAGGAAAGATAACTCTTACGCATACAAGAATGTGGCAAAGATGACGGAATTTCAATTCATCAAATTTGTTACAATGCCATAAATTCAAAAGGTGGCAGTTTACTGTATTTTATTTATATAAATTGTCAAAATCTTTAAGGTTGGCAGCTAAACAGTAGCTAGAGTCGGGAAACCGGAAACACAGATACATTTTATTTTGGCCTATTATAATGAGATCAGAAAATCATTTCACAAAACACACTTTGCACGTATCTCGAAACTTCTGTGCATCCACGTCAGCGAGAGGCTTACTGGCCCACTGTCTCTGTGATCTGAGGAATAATCCAAATGCTCGGGCTCCCATCTCTTCTGCCTCCAGTACAGCCTTGTACACCCCACCTATAATACAGTCACCGTATACAGTACAAATATCCCATTTCATTAAATATCAGTTTTATGCAGTACAAGTATTCTACCTAAATACCAATGTTAGGCAGTGCATAATTGCTAATACTTTTACAGATACTTTTGATATTCCTAACATATCCAATGTTGTGACATACCTGCTATGGACACATGGCCCCCTACATACTTTTTCTTTGCACTGTCTGCCCACTTGTACTTGATGAAATTCTCTTCCCACTTGCATGTCCTTTGCTCTTGGACATCCTTCTTGTTTCCTTTCCATTTCCTCGCAGTCTGCACTGCACCATCTTCTTCTGTGGTCTCCACTAGTGTCCCCTTCTTCCTATCTGAGGTCTGTACAGCATTATTTGGAGAGTCTTTACTTGCTTGTGTGTGATACTTCCTTGGAGTTGATTTAGCGTTTGCTTCATTCTGTCCTCGTTTCTTTCTCCCGAGCGTTTGTACTGTGACCTTAACATCGTCTTGTGTATCAGATTTGACAATAGTCTGCCTAGTTAATCTTCTTTTCTTAGTGGTCTCTGGACGCTCCTCACTGTTGGCCTTATTGGTTCCTGCTTTACCATTTTTTTGTCTTCCTTTTCTTTTCTTGATGGGAGAAGTATCCAGAGTATCTTCTCCAACATCTTGCAGAGTCCCCTGATCATTCGATATTGCCATAACTTTATTTCGTTTTCCATTCCTAGTCTGTGCTGAGATCATTTGGACATCACTGTCTTTAGTGTCTTCCATACTACCTTCTTTTTTAACTTCATTCTGCCTGCCTCTCTTTGGCCTTCCATGCTTGCAGGACTCCTTTGCCTCTGATTCAGTTTTAACACCTCTCTTATTCGGTTTTGTTTTCTTTGGACCACTAGACATGAAATCCACAGCATCCTCTATTTTGACTTTACAGCCTGTCACTACTGCTGGGTGTCTGGAGTCGATTTCAGTTTTAACATTATTGTTTTGGTTTGCCCCCTGTTGGGTGCTGTGGCTCCCTGTGTCTTCCTTCCCTGACTCTCCTGTTTCGTTCTCATCTGATTTCCCATCCTCCATTGTCAGAGGACTTTCTGTGCCTTTGGTATTCTTATCCATCTTCTTCACTTCTGTTTTATCCATCTCACCCCAGTCAGTTTCCTCTTCGTCATCTACAGTATTTTTCTTTGTCCCGTTCACACCAGTTGAATTCTTAGCGTTTTTCTTAACCCTGTCTCTGTTGACTTTATTTCTAGAAGCCCGATCATATTTCCCATCAATAATATTCTCCCCTAACACCAATTTCTTTCTTCTTTCTTGCGTTAAAAGAACTTTGGCATCCATGTCTGTTGTACAAGATTCAATCAAATCCTTCATATATCCACAGTGATTCAGAAATGATCTAAAATAATTTCTTAAATTATTAATTTGAAATGCAACCAAACATAAATTGATTTAGTGGCTATTTCAGTATTTAAAAAATCTATCCAATCCCAAAACAAGAGGCCCATGGGCCACATCGCTCACCTGAGTCACCTTGGTCCATATCAGAAGACTTTCCATATATATTTGCATGTAAAACCGTAGTCCCTATTAGGGTCCCAACCTACCCCTGGAGGCCATGGTTTTTGCAAACTTGAATCTACACTATGTCAGAAAGCTTTCATGTAAATGTGAACTTCTTTGGCCCAATGGTTCTTGATAAGAAGATTTTTCCTATATATTTGTATGTAAAACTTTGATCCCCCTTGTGGCCCCATCCTACCCCCAGGGGCCATGATTTGAACAAACTTGAATCTGCACTATGTCAGAAAGCTTTCATGTAAATATCAGCTTTTCTGGCTCAGTGGTTCTTGAGAAGAAGATTTTTAAAGATTTTCCCTATATATTTGTACATGTATGTAAAACTTTGATCCCCTATTGTGGCCCCATCCGACCCATGGGGGGGCATCATTTTAACAAACTTGAATCTGCATTATATCAGGAAGCTTTCATGTAAATATCAGCTTTTCTGGTACAGTGGTTCTTGAGAAGAAGATTTTTAAAGATTGTCCCTATATATTTGTATGTAAAACTTTGATTCCCTATTGTGGCCCCATCCGACCCCCAGGGACCATGATTTTAACAAACCTGAATCTGCACTATATCAGAAAGCTTTCATATAAATCTCAGTTTTTCTGGCTCAGTGGTTCTTGAGAAGATATTTAAAGATTTTTCCTATATATTTGTATGTAAAACTTTGATCCCCCTTGTGGCCCCATCCTACCCCCGAGGGCCATGATTTTAACAAACTTGAATCTGCATTATACCAGGAAGCTTTCATATAAATCTCAACTTTTCTGGCTCAGTGGTTCTTGAGAAAAGAGTTTTCCTATATATTTGTATGTAAAACTTTGATCTCATATTGTGGCCCCATCCAACCCCCGGGGGCCATGATTTTGACAATTTAGAATCTTCATTACTTCATTACATAGCTTTTAGCTCAGGTGAGCTAATGACAAAAACGATAGCATTTAATTCATGGTGATGATGTGAACAAAGTTAAACTTGAATCTACACTACATGCGGATGCTCGCATATTAATTTAGCGAATTGCATCCTTGTGCTTCTGGAAAAGATTCTAAAATATTTTCCATTATATTCCTATGTAAGATTTTAAATCCCCCTTGTTGCACCATCATGAATTTGAGGTTCATGATTTGGGGGGGGGGGGAAATTGAATTTTCATTATAAAATGAAGTTCTAATACACGTTTGAACATTACTGGTACAGTAGTTTATTTTTAATCAACTCACTCTTATTTCACTATTCCTTGCATAGCCTTTCATTTGAAAATTTTTAATCCAATTCACCCAGTCTGTTTTTTGGTTGTTGGTGTTTTGGGGTGTTTTTTTTTTCATTGGCTGGTAGTGTGATTCTTGAGAAGTGAATAGTGAACAGACAGACTGATAGACAAACTTTAATCAGAAAACTCAAGTAAACTAATAACTATATAAAACAAGAGGAAGGCTTGCCTTTGGTTATATTTATTACAAAGGTCAACCCAGTGTGTCGTGGAACTATGTTTCTAATCAATTCATGCAAATAGAACATACACTAAAGGAAGACATATAGTTGCATTTTTAGTTTTCTTTCTTTTTGTTACAATGAAAGTGTCGCACAAAAAGAGAATGTCACGACATTTGAATGAACAAAGTTAGTATTTGAACACTAGCGTGCAGCAATACATAGACGATATTAACAGAATCTGTACAAGTGCAGTCTGAGGTATAAATTATTTCTCATAGCATCAATATAGTGCCAAAAGGAAGATTATGTATGGGCTTTTCTTTAGAAATTTCACATAGGAGACTCACTTTAGCCTCTATAGCATTACTTTGTTGGGCACCATGAAAATAAGAAAAGAAATCATTCAAAGCATTATATTTAGCTCTTTTTTTATTAACTTTACATAGTTTGTGTAAAAACCCCTCAATGCAGGTGCACAGAAAAAACTGCGCTGTGAATCAAAGATTTTTATAAGGGGTAGATTTGTAGTACATGCATGTGGTATATGTCTCAAATTTTTTCCGAGAGAGCTACAAAGTCTTCTTTACAGCTATTCCAAACTCTGCATCACCGCAGGTGCTTATGTCATTATAACATGTAAATAGCATATAGATATATATGTAAATAAACTTACATGTGTATATTTGCATATCATATAAACCTATTATCAAAATACTTGAGTTGAACAAAAGGAAAATTTATGGCTGGACCAGGAATCGGAATCGAACCTGGGACCCCTGCGTTACTAGTCCAGGCTGACAATATTCCACAGCCCACCAGTCCTACTTTAATATTAAGAAACAAGCACCTGGGTCACATACTCTATTCACAAAGCTATCCAAGCTGATGTTCATTATCCATCTGCCATATCACAAAAGCTCAGTAGATGACAGATCTTTAATTATAAGCATTTATAGGAGATTGTGCTGGACCTGTCCACAGGGATTGTCACATTCATTTACTATGAGATATATAGTCTATAAAGGTCAAGTATAATATCTAGTATATCTGAGCTAATTAGCTTTATATAATAAAATTTCTTTGTGTTTTAACTGTCCGTGCACTTCCCTGTGTGCATGGAGGCACACAAAAGTATCTGATTTCGTGGTTGCCTATATATCCATTATTCTCTTGATCCTCATTGACTGCTGAATATATAGGATAGCTGTTGCTTAATCATATAGCTCTGTAAAGCTACATAGCTTAGCTAAATATATTGATTCATTGATCCTGAACCTGCATATGTTGTTCAATAGTGTAGTCAATAGCTAGACCCTCTACTAGCGACAGATCATGGCTTCCATGGAGAAGTTTTGTACCACTTACAATATCCACGTTTTGCTTTTGTCGCAGTTTTATTATTCAGATCTAGTCTACGCTCTACTGAAACTACTCTCGTAACACTCACCAGCTAGCAAGACTTTCCCGCCACTGTTGGTTTCGTAATATCAAAATTCCGATCCCGATCAGAAATTGAAAAAAGAAAGCATGTCTGATACTAGACCGTACTAGTCCGATACATGTAACTATTTACAGGTCATTGCACTGGGAACGTGACCAAATTTTATGCTTGACTGCATGTTTAAATCACATTACCTTGCATAAGCATTATATTCATGTGTGTAAAAAAAAAAAAATGAACTGATTCGTTATACATATACATTATCTTATCTTATCTTATACCCATCATATCATACAATATACATGTATATAATATGAGTATGTCACACAATGAAGTACTTTCCTCATGATTTACAGTATATTACTGTACCTGTTATTGACATCACAGTTGTACTCACTAGAGTTCAATTCTTATTGATTTATCACGACATAGATCGATGTATTATAACAAAAAATGTTTTGAATACATGTACAAATGTATAAGCTTATACTGATTTGATTATTAAATATCACACAGTTATGAATCTAATACAAGGCCCATGGGCAAAAACACTCGATCACTTGAGTCGACTTGCCTCTGTTCTGGACCTGCTCTACTTCAGTGCATAAGGGGCATAAGTTGAAGAAATCTTAATTTACACTACGTAATTTTGAATTAAACTTTTTAACCTCGTTGATTATGGGTGAAGACCTTGGTTTTTTCATAAACCAAACCTGATTTTTTTTTACCTGACACTATGGATGGCTATGTTGTTGACCCCCCCACCCCCCCCACCCCCCCCCCCACCCCCACCCCCCGATTATTTGTTGGTTTTCGGCCGACAGACATGCATGTGTTAAAGTTAAGCAGTGGTGAAATGGCAAAGTGATTGTTATGGAGAAAAAGTCAAAAATATGATAATGACAACAGATTATCGGGCCCGTAGCTGCCTATACGCAAGTACGCAAAAATCATTTGAGAGAGAGAGAGAGAGACCTTTGGCGGTAGAATATTTCTGCCTCAAAAATATCTGCATTGTATAGTCCCGATTTATAATTTAATGAGTATCATAATGTTTATGCAATCAAATTATATCGAATCGATTGAAACATTCTTCTGTTCCCATGTGTAATAAATGATTATACAATTTCTTTTCGGTTAATTCAATTGATGAACGAAGTAATGACAGAGAAAACTGTAACAAAGTCAATGGCTTTATGACAATGCAGCAGTACACACAATCAGAATCATTTTGTCTTTTTTAAAGTAGTTCCGTTATTTTGCTTTCATTCAATGGGCAGAAATATCAATCACAATTTCTAAACATCTGCATTTATAAGTTTTGTCTTTTTAATATTTTTCTTCAAACATTGTGGTTATTAGGATTTCTTTATGTGAAATATCAAAGTCCACCGTTGGTTCAGAAGGTAAAGCCTAAGTTACATTTTTTCCATCCAGTGTCGACGCCGACCCCAGGGCCCTGATCATGACAATTGATTCCAAGACATTCATCCCAGCGAGCTAAAAAGACATTTGAAATTGTAAGAGTCATTCAAAAGTGCCAGAATTCCTGTAAAGTACAGTTAATCAATCATCCTGATATTAACAAAATTACTGTGAGGTACAATTAATTTTTTATCATATCAACATTTTAAAACCGATGCCACCCATACAGTCCAACAACAGCGACAATAAAAATAAAATGAACTAAGCACTGTAAAGTTCTACGTCAGAGAGTGCAATGATTTATCAAACCACTCTATACTTTTTCTGTTTTGTGTGTTCATGAATGCAATATCTTCTTTGCAGGTTGTGTCCATATGCTTATGATTCCATGAAAACATATTATAGCATTACTGACGTATTAAACTTAGCTATCTATGAATACTGGTGTAATGCAGATGACAAAATCAAAGATTCTTATTGCTTTGTAAGATGAAAATCCGTCATCTGAAATATTATTTTACTAAGTTTGCATATTTCAGATAGAACATACAAAGTTTCGTGTTTTGTCACTGGGTTGAATGCTGTCTGACGTGTTTCATTCCAACTGTTTGGCCGTTCTTTTCATGCTGATTTTGACTACGAATTAATCCGCTTACCTGATTATGACATGGAGCTCACGACAGGTATGGCTGGTCAACAGGGAATGCTTACTCCTCCTTGGCACCTGATCACTTCTCTGGTGTGTCCAGGGGTCCGTGTTTGTCCTACTCTTGATTTTGTTTTCTTGATAGAATTTATGAGATTGATCACTGTTCGTTATCTTCACTTGTTCATACACGACGTGCCTTAATGTGGCATTACCCATGGTCACGTAAAATACTATTGTAAAACCGTTTCAATTCATGCTTTTTGATTATATTAGATTATTACTGAATGACTGGTGAAGATTACGAGCAATGAATACTTCCAAAATCCCTTGATTTTGATTAGATTAGAGTAGAGTACGGGCGATGAATATTGATAAAACTCAAAGTACGATATAGACATGATCTCTGAGTTTAATATCATTGAGATATAGCGGACGGAGATTTTAAGATAGAAGGAGCAAGTATTATTCACGGACCTGATTTCCATGAATATTACAATTAATTAATTAACTCGTATCACTACCTAGTTGACTTGTTTTGTTGGGTTGTTTTTTTTTTTGGGGGGGGGGGGTATTTTTACTGTCTCGTGACTAAATTTCTGAACCTTAATTGTGTTATGATTTATGGAGAATTTATTTTCAAATGATTTAGTTTTAGAAAACCAGTTTTGACTTTTGAATTTGGTTGGCATCATGGCTTATCAACCCAGGGGATGTGATTGTTGGACTAGGTGAATATCACACCCACTTAGTTGATAAATCAAGATGTCAACCTCGCCAAATGTGAATAATTGTGTATTATATTAAGATATCACTAATTAACTAGATCACTGCTTCGAAAATACAATACAAATCTGCAAAACTATTATGATAAATCAGTCCTATTGCAGAGGTTGGCTCAAAATTTTCTCTCTTTGTTTAAAAACACAGGGTTAATATTGAATGGAAATAGGTCCTGTAAACAACATAAAGCAAGAAGAGACTCCGTTGTTTTGATATCACAAGTAAGACTTGAATCACCGCCTTTCTGTATAACAAGAGGCCCAAAGACCTTATCGGTCACCTGAGTATTAGTTAAAAATATCGTTAACCGCAATGGTTATGAAATCTATGATAATTTTCCTGTTCTGCATATCTAAGCTAAATTCTAAAACAGGGGTCATGGCGGATATGACCAGTCGACAGGGGACGCTTACTCCTCCTAGACACCAGACTGATCCCACCTCTGGTGTCCAGGGGTCCGTGTTTGCCCAACTCTCCATTTTGTATTCATCATAGGAGTTATGGTGTGCTAGTGGTAGTGGTAGACATGTAATACATGGATACATGGATACTGCAAAATGCCACAGGGGCTGGATATGCGTCTAGTACAGGGGGAGTCGAAGACTCTGCTTCTGCCGCTGGCTAACCTACTTGTAGGTGAAAGGAAAGCCGAGTGCGTCAGTCTTTCTTGCCGGTACAAAGCCTCTACCAGTCCAAGACTTTTACAGTGCCTCCAAGCGACAGCACACGACAAACTAGGGTCTAGCATCCTAGGCTAAACTGTAAAGGATCTCGGAGTAGCAAGGACCCTAGAGGTGCAGTGTGTAGGCCCACCGGCGTGTGGATATGCCCTAGCACTCACCAACCTTGCCCCAGCTATGGGTAAAATAGCCCCACTGCCTTGTGGGTGGCTTGGGAAAGTCAAAGGCTACGGAAGTAAATCCAGACAGAAAATCCGGGTTGATAGAGCTCGAAAGTAGTGGGAACTGCAATCGTATATGGGAAGGACAATCCTGAAAGAAAACCCGGCCCAACAGTGCGGAGGTTTGGCGTGGTGTTAACTGCTCCACCCTGTAAAAAAGTTCTTGTTACGGAAACTGAAAACCAGAACCAAACTCAACATCAGGACAATAATGGTGATCTCCCATCTGGAAACCAGACTGGACAAATGAATGCTCACAGCACGACTAGAACATCATTATTGCGTCCAAAGCAATCTTGTTACATTGGGGCATGGAACGTGCGGACAATGTACGAGACGGGCAAAGCTGCACAGATAGAAAGAGAGATGAATAGATATAACATTCAAATTCTGGGAGTTAGTGAAAGCAGATGGACAGGAAACGGAATAATAACAACTAACTCTCGTAATACCATCATATACTCAGGAAGAGAGGATAACAACCACAGAGAAGGGGTAGCCATCATCATGACACCAACAGCAAAGAAAAGCATGATAGAATGGGAACCAATTAATGAACGGTTAATGACAGCAAGATTTAATGGTAAATACGTCAAAACATCAATTATAGTCTGCTATGCTCCAACAAATGATGCAGAGGAAGAACAGAAAGACACCTTCTACCAACAACTACAGAAGGCAGTAGATAAAATACCAACACATGATGTACTCCTGATAATTGGAGACCTGAATGCCAAAGTTGGAAGTTCAAATGAAGGACGTGAGAAATCAATGGGAAAACATGGATGTGGGACTATAAACGACAATGGTGAAAGATTGGTTGACATCTGTGAGTTGAACAACTGTGTGATAGGTGGCATTATATTCCCACACAAAGAAATACATAAGAAAACATGGATATCTCCAAATGGTAGGGACAGTAACCAAATTGACCACATCATAATAAATGGAAAATGGAGGCACTCGTTAAAAAATGTCATCGTTCGACGGGGTGCAGATGTAGGCAGTGGTCATCACTTATTGTTACCAAAAATCAGAATCCACCTGAGAAAAGCTGTGAAAAGATCAGAGACAACAAGAATAAAGTACCATACAGCAAGACTGAGAGATCCAGGTATACAGAAAAAGTTCTCTTTGACACTGAGAAATAGATTTCAGACACTTGGAGATATAGGAGAAGGTTTGGAAAATAACTGGAATGCGTTTCGAGACAGTATCATACAGACCAGTGCAGATGTGCTTGGCACAAAGACAAGATCAGACAAAGACTGGATACAACTAGATACATGGAAGCTGATTGACAAGAGAAAACTTCTTAAACAGAAAAAGCATAATGCAAGATCAGAACGAGTAACGGCTAAATACAGTAAAGAATACTCGGAATGCAATAAAGAGACCAAAAGAAAGTTAAGGAAAGATAAAAGGGAATACTTTGAAGCAAAAGCAAGCGAGGCAGAAGAGGCAGGAAAAAAAAAGGTCAACAAGGAGAAATTTTCAAAATCACATGAGAATTATTTGGGAAATATAACAGCGGAAGCTCCATCATAAAAGATAAAAATGGAAATAAGATAACCTTAGATGAAAAACAACTAGAGAGATGGGCAGAACACTTTAGCGAGGTTCTTAATAGACCAATGCCCTCAGCCTTCCCAGACAGAAACGAAGCTATTGGTGACACATTAGAAACATTCAAAACATTCCAAGCAAATCTTGAACCACCAACCAAAGATGAAATATTAAAAGCAATAAACAGTCTGAAGAACAACAAGCCATCAGGTATCGACAACATCAGTGCAGAAATGCTAAAAGCAGATCCGAAACCAATAGCTGATAAACTTTACGAACTTTTTAATAAGATATGGGCCAACGAAGTACTACCTGCGGACTGGTTAAAGGGTCTTATTGTAAAGCTTCCAAAGAAAGGGGATAAAACAGAATGTACAAACTAGCGTGGTGTTACCCTGTTGTCTGTGCCAAGCAAAATATTCTGCAAAATCATCTGTAGGAGACTCAGCGATGCCATAAATGATATCACCAGAAAAGAACAGGCTGGATTTCGACCAGGTGTAGGCTGTATCGACCATATATTTACATTAAGAAATATCATAGAACAGTGTATTGAGTGGAACAGCAAAATACACATAAATTTCATTGACTTTGAAAAGGCTTTTGACAGCATACACAGAGAGAGCCTTTGGAAGATACTCAAAACGTATGGATTACCAGAAAAATTCATTAACACCATCAAAAGTTTTTACAGCAACTTCTCATGCAGTGTCATACATAGCAACACACTGACAAACTGGTTTAACATAACAAGTGGAATACGCCAGGGATGCTGTATGTCACCTATGCTTTTCTTAATTGCAATCGATTGGGTTATGAGAAGAACTGTTGGGAACAAACGCAGAGGAATAAGATGGACACTGACATCTATACTAGAAGACATAGATTTTGCTGACGACATCGCATTAATATCATCTACTGCTGACCATCTTCAAAAGAAAACAAACGAACTGAATATAAATGTTAACAAGATCGGCCTTAAAATAAACGAGAAGAAAACAAAGACCATGCAGTTTGTTCCTGCACCACCACAAATAAAATTAGAAAATGAGATCTTGGAAGAAGTAAATGAGTTTACATACCTTGGAAGCACAATTAGCAAAAACAACGCAACAGAAAAAGACATCACCAGCAGATTACAAAAGACAAAAGCTTCCTTTCACCAACTTAATAAAATATGGAGGACTAGTAACATCAGCGAAAAGACAAAAATCAGAATATACCAGAGAAATGTCCTATCAGTCTTGCTATATGGTGCAGAATGTTGGAGACTAACGCAAAAAGATAATCAAAGGCTGTCCGGATTCCACACAAAACATCTAAGGAAAATATGCAAGATTTACTGGCCCAGGAAAATATCAAACAAAGATCTATATAAAAGAACAGGGCAGAAAGATCTAATCACAATGATTAAACAAAGACAGTTTAGATGGCTTGGTCATGTCATCAGAAAAGGAAACGAATCCATTACAAAAACAGCACTTAAATGGACTCCAGCAGAAGGAAAGGGAAGCAGAGGAAGACCTAGAGAGACATGGAGAAGGACTATAGGAAGTGATATAAAGAAGATGGGAAAAACCTGGAAGGAAGTAGAAAAGATGGCTATGGACAGAAACAAATGGAGGGGTCTGGTATCAACCTTATGTGCCACCGGGCACGAAGAGGATAGGTAGGTAGGTATAGGAGTTATGAGATTGATCACTGTTCGTTATTTTTACCTTTTCATTCAACAGCTGTATAAAACAAAATATGTACAATGCCCCGGAAAATGCCCATATTGATGAAATACTTTACATAATAGCATAGGTATGTTACAGTATAATAAAACTATAAATATACTATTTTTGACCCGCCCTAAAGTCAAAATAAGGTTGCGAAATTCATAATGTTTTGATGTATCTTTTTCTGTTTTTCCTAAATACACATAGATTTAGTATTTATACAGTATCAGTAAAATTAAAGAAGTCTTGGACTATCCAGTGATTAAGACAATAATTACTGTAATGATTTTGACCCACCATAGAATCAAAACCCCATCCCATGGGATCATAAAATTAACAATATTGGTAAAGGGCTGATTGCTCCTTTTAAAGAACTAAAGAACTATCTGGTTTCAATTTAGTATCAATAGCATTAAAAAAGATGTTATTTTTTGTTTTCCACAAAAACACAATATGGTTAGTTTTGTCCCGCCCTGGAGGCAGAACCTCCACCCCAAGGATCATGAAATTCACGATACCGGTAGAGTCCTTCCTACTTTACTAGTTTTTCTTAAAAATCCATGGTTGTAGAGGAAATTTGTAAGTCTTTGGCAGTTATTTTTTTTGCCCCGCTTCTATGGCCCCGTGGTGCAGGGGTCCTGAAATTTACAATCTGTCCCCATTGTCCCAAAAAATGAAATGGTAGTTATTAAGAAGTTCAACCAATTGCAATAGGTCACCTGAGTGACTCGCGTGATTTAAAGGGACTGATTCACGATTCTCCTCAAAATTTTGTTATTCACTTTTAATGATCAAAATCTACTGTCTAATGTGTTTGAAAGGTTTCACACAAAAAATAAGATGACACATTATGACAGAAGATTAGAGATAGTTTATTGTTTTGTAAACAAAAATTGAGGTGTGTTATTTACAGTTTTGAAAATGCATATGATTATCGATCTAAGTTTATGATACATATCTTATTTCAAGTATTCTTTAGATAAAATGTGCCATTTAAAAGTTATATTTTTAATATTCAACATCAATGAAAGTTTGCTTATTTTTACAAAATTGTGAACTAGTCCCTTAAAATACCGGCAAGCCGGTAACATTACTGTTGAGTTACTTTGAATTTTATTTGTCACTCCCTGGATCAAAACTTGAAAACAAGACCTTTTTATAAGTTGACAGCGAGTCTGATTTATTGTCCTATTGATTTATTGTCCTATATGACAATACTGAAGAGTGTTTTCGAAGTAAGTTCCATTTTATGGGATATAGTATCCTACAGAAGTTTTTTTTTCGGTAGAACAATGATGGGATTTTATAGGAGTAAAAAGTAGGAATTGTTTTATCTGTTTTTATAGGCTTTAGTATGATACAAATATGTGTACGATAAAATGTTGCCAAAAATCCCACCATGGGTATCTTCGATATCCATGTAATCAAAAATTGCTAAAAGTCTTAATAACATCGTGTCTGGAGTAAACGTCTGCACTGTTTATTGGTCACTAAATATTTTTACACAATTCAACGAGGAGAAAAAAACCCAACAACAACAACAAAAACACGAGTGTGTTTAAATACTCGTGTTTAAATCTTACATTTTAGTATGCTCTCTGAAATGTAAAATTATAAGATGTTTAAAAGATTCAACGAAAGACCTTGAAATGTTGCACATATTTTACTGTTTTTCAACTCTTACATTAAAATGGATATCGGAAGGCCATTAACCCCATCGTCTTCCACCTCCCCGACTTCTAGATCGAAATGATCTGAATCTACGACTTCCATAACGTCTAGAACCTCTCCAATTCCTAGATCTAGATAATCCAGACCTCCGTCTTCCACCACGTCTAGATATCCGACCTTTTCTGGATCTATATGATCTAAACTTCCGTCCTCTTCTGCGTCTAGATATCCGACCTTTTCTGGATCTATATGATCTAAACTTCCGTCCTCTTCTGCGTCTAAATACCCGACCTTTTCTGGATCTATACAATCTAAACTTCCGTCCTCTTCTGCGTCTAGATATCCGACCTTTTCTGGATCTATACAATCTAAACTTCCGTCCTCTTCTGCGTCTAGATATCCGACCTTTTCTGGATCTATATGATCTAAACTTCCGTCCTCTTCTGCGTCTAGATACCCGACCTTTTCTGGATCTATACAATCTAAACTTCCGTCCTCTTCTGCGTCTAGATATCCGACCTTTTCTGGATCTATATGATCTAAACTTCCGTCCTCTTCTGCGTCTAGATATCCGACCTTTTCTGGATCTATATGATCTAAACTTCCGTCCTCTTCTGCGTCTAAATACCCGACCTTTTCTGGATCTATACAATCTAAACTTCCGTCCTCTTCTGCGTCTAGATATCCGACCTTTACTGGATCTATATGATCTAAACTTCCGTCCTCTTCTGCGTCTAGATACCCGTCCTTTTCTGGATCTATATGATCTAAACTTCCGTCCTCTTCTGCGTCTAAATACCCGACCTTTTCTGGATCTATACAATCTAAACTTCCGTCCTCTTCTGCGTCTAGATATCCGACCTTTTCTGGATCTATATGATCTAAACTTCCGTCCTCTTCTGCGTCTAGATACCCGACCTTTTCTGGATCTATATGATCTAAACTTCCGTCCTCTTCTGCGTCTAAATACCCGACCTTTTCTGGATCTATACAATCTAAACTTCCGTCCTCTTCTGCGTCTAGATATCCGACCTTTACTGGATCTATATGATCTAAACTTCCGTCCTCTTCTGCGTCTAGATACCCGTCCTTTTCTGGATCTATATGATCTAAACTTCCGTCCTCTTCTGCGTCTAAATATCCGACCTTTTCTGGATCTATATGATCTAAACTTCCGTCTTCTTCTGCGTCTAGATACCCGTCCTCTTCTACTTCTAGATGATCCGGATCTCCGCCTTCCACCATGCCTAATAACCTGCCTGCTTCTAGACCTAGATACCCGTCCAGGTTTTCGCTTTGACGAAGAAATTCCATCACCCTTTTTATTTGACACCTGTTTGGTCTTGAATCGATAATTTTGTTTGTTAGCATGGTAGCTTCTGCTGTTTTCATATCGTAATTTTCTGACAACGTTTCCACCTTTCTTTCTAATTTCTAATGTGGGACGCCCTTTGATTATTTTGTCTCCTATCTTACCCTTTCCATGGGTACTCAATCTTCTAACAGTTATAGTATACTTTCCATCCAATATTTTTCCGGTCATCCCTTTTTGTCCCTTGAAATAAATTCAACATAAAAATACATTAGATAACAGGACTTTAAGTGGCTACATGTGTCGATATAAGGTAATTTTGCTAAAAAAAAAAAAAAAAAAGATGTGCTTACATTTTTACCAGTAATCGGTTTGATATTTGTTGGTTTGAATCGTTTAAAATCTTTCTTCGCTGATCGATATCCTCCCCTTTTGAAATAAATTTTGGTTATTTTTCCTCCACTCTTCTTTATGACCGGGAGAGTATGTTTAATGAGAGATTTCAACAAGTATCTTGCTGCCCCCCATGCTAATCTCCTGCCAGCAACTGCCACAATCAGAGGTATTATTCTCTTTTTTCTTTGCTTTTCTCGCAATGTTTGTTTGCCAATCCATATATCTGAAATAGAATTAAAGAAGTCTTACTCATCTGTATACATCAAGAAATATGACCACAATTTGTCTGTATCTGTTGTGATATTTTGGGCAGAATGTGTGATTTCTATACAAAATTATATATTAAATAATCGAACATTAACTATAACGGGTACCTACAGTCCAATTTGCCTAAAACTCACGAATTGACGATGTTACCACAACTTTCTCGAATTGTGTTGCATCGCTGAAGGTTTGAACTCTGCGAATATAATACATTTCTAAAGATGAAAATTCTCGTTTTAACACAGAACTTAATATTTTTGATGGTCCATACAAAACAAATTTAGTCTCATCGTCGGAAACCCACGGTCGATCGCACTTCTTTTACCTCCCGTGGGACACAACGCCGATATTTTCGCTGGAAGGTGTGTCTCGGCTTCTTTACGCGATCGGTCGCTTTACAATTCCTTATTGCGATATTCAACCAATGAAAAGCCCCCTATTTCCAGTGTTCGGGAGCATAGAAAAGCATGATTGATTGATTGCTGTTTTCCATCACACTCATAATCTGATGTCGCCCAGTTTTTATTGGTGGAAGAGAGAACTCAAATACAAGGTACCACCGACCTTCCGCAAGTAAACTGCGGAAACTTTCGGCGCGTGCGGGATTCGAACCCGTGTCAAACAGAGGTGAGAGGCGGTGTGATTTTGAGCGCGATGCTCTAACCACTCCGTTTTGAAAGCGAACAAGCTAGGATTGTGTACATAAAAAGCCCCCCCCCCCAAAAAAAATTCTCCGATTTAAATGGGTCTTGAATCAAGCTTGATCTGTGTTTTGAATAAGTTAAATACATGCCAAGTATACTATCAGAGTTCTTCCCGCCTTTTTTCAAAAAGAGCTTAATAACTGTTATATTTCATCTAGATTATTGCTTAGGAAAAGGTGTGCCCATCAGTCGAGCAAAATGAAATTAATATATATTGTGTATTAAGAGAAGATGAAAAATGTGTTTGAATATAAATTTGCTCGACACATGGGCTGTATGTTTTCTGAAAGGAAAACCCCCTGAACTTTTGAAAATTTTCATTGATTTTTGCATTTCTTGGCAATTTTATGCCAACTTCACGCTCCTGTCACACAACACAAAGCAATTTTGGATCAAATTAAATGTAGTTTGGATTTGCTTATATATTCCTTATTTGAATGCCAGATTTTGGGACTCCTACTGAAATCATCTATTTTCTGAGCCACATAACTATAGAAAATGTCTCTACTTCAAAGCTTTCAGTGAAATACTTTAAAACTTCTTTGTCAGTTTGTTTTGAAATTAATTTTATTCGAAATATAAACATACCTAACAACTTATCTCTTTCCTTCTTCATCTGGTCCACTTTCGTGACCATTGACTCGAGTTGAGTTCGCATACCCGATTTAATTTACTCATACAAAGGCTACACGCAAATGATGCGCTTGTTGGGTGAAAACGAGGCACTCTAGAGCATAGATGTACTGTTCAAGTGAAGTTTTTGACGACAGATCCTGTAACCCCGATCTTTGATAGTGGCACAATAAAAAACACACTTTCATGGGCGCCGCCGTTACTACTAACGCTTAGAGTTTCGGATATACTTCCGGCGATTCCTACTGGTTCCCGATAGGTCACGTAAGATCATGGATTCTAATGAGTTATGCGAAAATATCGGCGTTGTGTCCCACGGGAAATAAAAGAAGTGTGACCGACCGTGGGTTTCCGACAATGATTGAGTCTTCTCCTTTCGGAATTCAGACGTAGAAACATTGTAGCATGGCGTCCAGAAAGAAAAAGCATACGGCGGGTAGACCCAGAATTTTCACAAATTCTGCGAAAGGACGGTAAAAAATGAACGAGGTAAAACTCAGGCGCGAACTGTAATTTACTTGGGAGATCAGCATGCCCGTTGGATAAACAATAATTAATAGCTAGCATATAGGCGAGATATGCAGACCTTGAAAAGATACAGGTTGATAAGCTAGACCTAATACATTGCCAAATCTCAGCACGTCAAATTTACTTTAAAAACTCTAATAGGTGATAGGAGAGATTGATAATCACTTAATCATAAGAAATACGGAATAATCCCATAATTGAGAAAGTAGGTATTAAAGTACTTTGTTAAACACCACTCTGATTCCACACACAAGTACACTGAAGTTGAAATAAAATTGTATTTCCTGAAATAGATTATTAAGTATGCAACACTCACCCAGCTCCCCAGTAAACTTTTCATCGTCAGCATCTAAAAGACCGATTAAGTCCTCGTCGCTTACTTTGTTTACATCAACACCGTCGACGAGTAGTGGTTTCTCTTTTCCTTCTCCATCTCTGTTCAGGTCGACCAGAATCTCATGCTGTTTACTGTAATGATAATATCATTACTTGTATGATTGAAGTAATAGTCATACCTCAATAAGATATAATTTGTTCGTATTTGACATTAGTTCTTAAACTACAAAGCATAAATGAATAAATGAGCGATAATGTAACTTTTTACTAACACATTTTACGAACACGTTAGGAGTACCAATTGATTTTCAAATTTATCATGACATTATTGTTAACAAAAGACACAAATTGTCGGGAGGATTGGGAAACAGAGAGCATGGTAGATGTGTTACGTTTAATAGATTAAATAAGCGATATGGTGTTAAAGAATCTTAGCTTTGGACAACCTAGCTTTATAAACTTCTATCTGAGCTATGTTAATTCTACATGAGCCTAGATAATACTAACATTGGTATACTGGTAGATGGGTTAGTCTTATGCATGTATTAAATTGGCCAATATATATAATTATGTAAGTGCTTGGGATTGATAAATGACAAATAGTAGAACGTTTGTTTGAAAACTTCTATGATTTTGAAGTGGTAACTCTTATAGTCATTTTACGATCGACAGGGGCCAGGTGCAAACTCCCCGTCGAGGCCTCATTACGTCACCTACGAATAGACCTCTCCTATGTGACGCACCACAATATACAGATTTGTATATTGTGAGTCCGCGATTATCACGCAGACAAATTACATTTAAGAAGTAGTTCGCAGTTAAAAGTTTGAAGATATTAATATTAAGAGCATTATTATAAAAGTATGGATTTTATTTTAAACATAAAATGATCAAAAGATCATTAAAAAGTAGAGAGACTCTGTTCAAATTATTGTGTAAAGTAATGAACTTGATGTTTACGTTCTTGTTTTGATAGTTGTTTACGTTTGACGTTATGTTTTTTCGTCATTCTACAGTGACGTCACAGTATACGCGGCCTAAGAAATCGCTATCCCATAATGCCTAAGTGGAAGAGTTTGGTTTGTGAGCAAACGAACTCTGGTGGAAGTTTGGGGCCAGGTGATCAAACCAACACTCGGGTGGTGTCATTTATAATTTGGCGCGCAAACCTTGATAAGCAATATGAGCTCAGGGAAGACTGCTGACCTCATACGGTATTATATACAAAGGACACGCGTCTACGACTCAGGGCAACAGACAACGATTAGACCGCCACTAACGAAGACATTAAGAGGGTTATTTGTGTCCTTAGTACAATGTGAAGAACTGACAAAATCACGAAGTGATAACACTTTTGCACATGTCATAACCTATTGTGTTTGTGTGCCATTTATCCTTTTTTATGCCTTTCGTATGGAAGATCGGGCGCATATTGTTTTGTTTTTTCTGCCCGTCTGTCTGTCTGAAACTTTAATGTTGCTCATAATTTCGGAATGGTGAGTGATGGGGCTGTCATAAATGCAAATTCCTTGTGATAAGGCAGTTTGATTTTGTGACCTTCACCTTGGAGCGTTTCTTCATTACCACCAGGGGCACACAGACATCCTGGTTTTTGTTTTACCGTACTTTCTTTCAGGTCGGTCTCTAGCCTGGTACCCGAGGCCTTCCGATGTTCAAAGAACGTTCTTTGAACATCGGAAGGCCTCGGGTACCAGGCTAGTCGGTCTCCCTTTTCAGGAAATATTTCCAGCATGTAAAATGCTGTATAAAGGTGTAACTTTGGTGTTGTCATTCCATCGTGCAATCACATTGTCAAAGTTGGCCAGAGTTTAACAATGTGAAAATAATTACTTCCTGAGTTCCTCGCCATGACGCGCTTTCGAGCTATAACTTACGGTCGGTAGTCGTAAACTGAAAATGAAACCAGATTTCCGGCCTCACCACTCTTTAATGATCCCCCCCCCCCCCCCCCCCCCCCGCATTTAACAACATTTATTCAGGTACATAGTTATATAGTCAGGCTTTTACACGGCCCTTACAACCCAACCTGACCAGGGGGGTACAGGGTTTTAAGAATTCCAACTCTTTCACTCACACATTCACACGGACAGACATTCATACCATAAAACCAAGGCTAGAAGTAAAGAAAGTAGAAAAATTGACAATGTACTCTGGCTGAGTTCATAAATATCATGCTATAACATACTATAATAATTAACAATCAGATATATGATGTAATACCAAGGTTGTTATTTTAAAAAATACTACTTTAACACACTATTGATTGAATATACATTTACCTCACTTCTTTAGAAGAAAAAGAAAATTTATAACAAATGTATTTATGATACTAAAAAGGAAGCATTTTAGGATATTTTCATTCTAACATTGTTTACGTTATACTTGAGTTAATGTTTCAAATAATTTCCATTTCTTTTCAAACTGATCTGTACAATTATTTTTTCTTGCATTGAATTTGTTTTTCTACTCTGTATACATTAGTCCAGATGGCTTTAAATTTATTCAACGACAGACAATTTCCTTTACATTTGGTTAAGTATATACATGTATAATGTTTCAAATGGTAATTTACCAAGTTTACTTTGTTTTCATTATTGAAATATGCCGAGATGGATATCCTTACAAAAGCAGTATCCTGAGCCCCATTGTATAAGATTATCTTAACGTAGTTCCACACTCCTGTGACGTCATAAGATTTTGCAAAGTCAATAATTTAATGACTGGAACATAAATTTTGTTGGAGTCTTTTTCAATAGTTATTGTAAAAAATCTTGTTAGCCATAAAATATTTCTAAAGTTTTAGTTATATTTGAATAGTCAATGATGTGTTTCAAAATATTGAATCCAAGGACAATAACTCTGTTTTCATTAAATTATTTATCAAGTCCATTATGCAATAGATTTCCTATATTTTTCACAAACAATTTACCAAGGTGATAAGGAATTATTATCTGTGTCTTTTCATGAAATTACATAAAATTTTAATCCATTAGTGGTTTTGAATAGCTCAGTTGTATGGAGCCAGACTTAGGTTTTTTATGGGGGTATACATACTCTGGAAGCTATAGATTTGAAATTATTAAGGACAGGTATGGATTTTTTTTCATAAATAACTATAACAGATGTACATCTACTAATATAAAAGAGAAAAAATGATATGTAAACCATGCTATAAGGAAATTGTGTCCATATTTGTTTGTTTTTTAACATTTTGGAGAATGAGGCTAATTCAATAATTTTGCACTTATTATACTAAAACTTGATGAAATATTGAAAATGACATGTGTTTTAGTTATTGACATGTTTCCTGATAAATAAATGCAATTTAAATTTTTTGTTCTGTTTTTATTTTAAAATAACAACAGATAACTGTTTCCAATGAATTTCATAAAAATCTACATAGGGGTACATTACTTCAGTAGTGTCTGTAATGAAAATAAATATGGAAATCCTTAACTAATTTGCCTTTTCTCATTACTCTGAATGTTAATCTATTGATTCCAAACAAAAAAATGCTACCTAAACCCCAAAAATCCAGGACTAAGGACCCACCTTAAGTATGACCTTGAATGTGAATGGTTCATGTATTTGAACTAATCAAAAACCTTTGCTCTCCATATTAACATTGATTAAATCACAACAAAGAAAAGAAGATTTTCATTGTAATGAAACAAAACAAACAGGTTTGAATTGCTCAAATTTTCATAAAAATTATTTTTGCACAAGTAGTACAACTGTGTTAGAATTGAACATGGATAAAAACCTGAAAATACTGTTATAAAACTTAAGACATAAATAACTGTACTTCTTGAATTCCTTAAAAATGCACAATTTAGATTTAGACTTGTTTTAGAAATATATTCGAACTGACTACCTAAATTGTAGTAACAAATAGATGGTTTACACCTTGTATGCTGTTAAAAAAAACTAGTAAAATTCATTTTGTTGACAGGTTTTATTATTTTATGTAATTCTTAGCTTTATGTGACTACAAAACTGTTTGTAGTGATATGCTCCATCAAATAGAAATTTAAAACAAAAACCCACAAACAAACAACACAAAGAACAACGAGTGTTTCTGTTTTTATGCAAAATTTGAGATAATGTCTCTGAATAATGAAACCATATCAATGCCAATCAAATAAGCTCCTGTGGCTTATCAATATTAATGGTTGAAAGAGGAAAAACTGTCTTTATTTCCACTCAATTTAGTACGCAACTTCCGAGATATCAGCTCTTCTGTGATGGAGGTACGTTTAGTGTTTTGTTGAACGCTTGAGTGGGTACAAGATGTATATAATTTAGACAGGCGATGTAAATAAGGATAAAAGTTATGAAAGCGTAAATTATGTTAATACCCGCCGTTGATATACATTAAACTGACTATATCAAGAATAATATTTGTTTGAATTAGGCCATTAAATTAGATATGAAATCTATTTTTTATTTCCTCTTCTGCACGAGTGATATTTAATCAAAGAAAGATGGTGATTATCGATTTTTGTTTGAGCTATTTCATTAATGAATACTCATAAACTTACTAAAATAGTGTGTCCCAGCAGTTTGGGTGGTTGCATGATGTCTGGTAATCATCCTTTCAGCAATATATGAAGACAACGATAAACATTTGTACCCACCGCGTGTGCACGAAAATACAATTTGCGTTTCACAGTGCGTAAGAGTTCAACAAAGGGAAAGAACTATTGGGCAACTCGGAAATTGCGTGTTAAATTTGAGTAATAACCAAAGAAAATGTGTATGTTGCCACATTTTTAAAGATGTCAGACATACAAAAACAGAAGTACTTGTTAATATTAGAAAATCACACATTTTCGTGATACAGAATAAGCAAAATAAATACAAACTTGTTGAAATGACTAATTTTATGTCAACAGTTTTAAAAAACTGCTAATTCATAAATATGTATAAATTAATTGTGAATATTAGGAAATCATGTATAATAGCATCGTCGGAAACCCACGGTTGATTACGCTTCGTTCCTCTCTCCATCACCCGTGGGTCCATTCATTCCTACTCGCTCGTTCTCATGAATAATTAATGAGACAATTTGATTGGGCGCTCATGGAAAACCCTAAGCGAATTTGTCCGCTTTCAGCCCAATTTCAGTATACAATTGCTGTGATAGCAAAGTTAAGTTAGTGCTACCTTTAAAAACAGAAGAGTTACATTACTATAACGATTACTTTGATTGGACGATATTTTAAAATATTTATTCATGAGAACGAGCGAGTAGGAATGAATGGACCCACGGGTGATGGAGAGAGGAACGAAGCGTAATCAACCGTGGGTTTCCGACGATGGTATAATAGACATGCAGTAAAAGAAATACCAGCATAGGAGTTTTCCTTTGAAAGATATATGTCTACAAGTAAAGCTTTTTAAAAAAGCTTGCCGTCTTTAGCAGCAACTCTATAGAGCGAAGTTGAATTATGTCCCTTGTCTTCATTATTGAATTGAGCTAAAATAAATAATCTCACGGACATCATGCCTACAAAGCTGTGTCCTGACTCCCATTGTAAAAGTTTGTATTTATGAAGGGTATATGTACTGGAAATCAAAATCACTGTTCCCTGGATTAGCACTGATTAAAGCCTCTATATATCAAATGAAATTGAGATTTTCAGTGTGTATATCAAAATATTTATTTTTTAACAAAGTTATGAAACAAAACAAACTAAAAATATAATATCAGTAATCAAGAGTGAATTCATCAAAATTCTAAGTAAAATTGAATAAAAATTCTTGTGATTCAACGTTACTTCACAGACATAAATATCATTGTGTCTCTGATTTAAATCATGAAAAAATGTCACTCTATGATATGTAAGAAAAAATATGAAACAATCGCACATAATTAACTATACTTCTGGAAGTCCCTGAAAATGCATAAATTAGACTCGTTTACCTAAATTGTAATAACAGGTGGATGGATTATTCTTTTGCATGCTTTAAAAAAAACCAGTGATCCTCATTTTGAAGTCAAGCTTTATTTATTCTTATGTAATTCTTAGCTTAAGGTATCATTAAAACTGTTTTGTAGGGATTAGCCCTACCGAATAGACAATTCCCAGAACACAAGCAATCAAAACAAAAAACGGCGAGTTTTTCTGTTTATATGCAAAAATGAAAACATTGCTGTAAATGAAGTAACCATAGAAATGCTTTGTATTAGTTGCTTTTAAAAAAGTAATGTGTCAATTTCATGAATTGCATTTTTCTTTTGTTCGTTTTGTCGATTTTTTTAAGATTGAAAATCTTGAAAAATTGTTAAGTCGTACGAAAATTAGAACACCAGAAAATTATCTCCCTTGCCTTGAAGAGCATTTCAACCAATGAAATAATTGAAAATTTTCACCTCATGAACTTTCTACCAATGAAAAAAGAGAGGAAGTGCAAAGTCCGAAGACTGTAAAACACTTCAACTCTGTATACCGTCTTCCAAGGAAGACGGTAATCATGCGCAAAGTTTAATTGATGAAGATTTTTGCAAAAGCTTATGACATCATACGAGGATCGATCAACCTTAATTGCATGTTTTGTTCGATTTTGGCATCTTTTTTAAAGATTGAAAGTATTGTAAAATTGTTTTGAATTCGCACGTAGATTAGATTATAGAAAAATTATCTCCTTTGGGATGGCATTTTAACCCATAGAAATTAAGAAAATTTTCACATCATGCATTTTCTCCCAATCACAACAGAGAGAAAGTGCACAGTCCGAAGACTGTAAATCACTTCAACTCTGTATACCGTCTCCCTTGGAAGATGGTAATAATTTTAAGTAGTTTTACATTCGGATTTATTTCTATTCCATGCATTTCAAGCTCAAATTACAAACTATAGAAAAAATACATAAAAATAATGGACTTGTAATGCGTTAAACCTACTAAAAAATAGATCTATAATCCAATTGAATGGCCAGAATTTGGAACAGAAACAACAATGTTAAAATAAAATTGCTAAAACAAAATGATAGAATTAAAATCATTAACAGAAAAAAATAAGATGAAAGTCAGAAACAAAAACAAAATTGATAAGGTAGTGATATTAAACGACGAAAAATGTTAAAATGCACTTTTTAATGCTAAAATACAAAATGAAAATTATAAACAAACACAAAAATGTGAAAATAAAATTGTTAAAACAAAGATGGAGAATACAAATGTTGAAAGTAAAAAATGTTATTTAAAGAATAGTTGTGGCACTTATGTTCCTCCATATTTTACAGTGCGGAAAACATTGCTGTTGGACGTTACTGGCGCGTTATGCAATTTTGTTTTTCCTGCAATGATTGCTACCTTCGTCACCCGATAAAACAAGAAAGAAAGACATTTTATTGTTTATCTAAACTTTTTTTTATGTACAATATATTTCTTTTAAAATATAAACTAGTACTAAAATATCATATCGCTGATCCATTCATTACTTTAAATGGAACAGCCAATGCACCCTTTGACCTTGGTAATGATTACACGGACATACCGGATCGAACTACATATTGTCGCAGATGTTTAAAAAAAAAAATAAGAAAAAAGATTCAATGAATGTCAATATTTTAGAAATATATTCGAACTGACTATGCAAAGCCCAAAATGGCAAATTACTTTCAATGTCCGTAAATTAGATTATTTTTCTTAATTTTCAATAGCCTTGATTAATATATACATGTATTATGCAAATTGTAACAGTTGCTTTCCAAATAATTGGATCAATGTTAAACTCTAAATTCAAACATGTGGCTCAGAAATAAGCGTATATTTTGCAAAACTCGTACTTAGTAGCTGACTTAATTAAGAAACTGGAGGAGAAATCTAAACCAATTATTTTTACTTACTATTGGAATTTATCTGAAAATGTACAAACCTCGTGGACTTGCACTCAGTTGCTTGTATTAGTGTGAGTACTGTTAGAACCGTAGCAAGGGTGGACAGTAAGTCCCTTTTCATGATTAGAAACCTCTGAAGATAAAAAATGATAGTTACACTATTATGAAAGTCGGTGTAAGATTAACTATTAAATATCCTCCACAAATATATGTAATGTTGCAAACCTGGTCTCTAATCATAAATGTCTGGGAAATGAAGGTCTGAAACACTTTTATAACCTTCTATTGCGTGACGATGAAACAGTTTGTTCAATTCTAATAGTTTGCGGGAAATTTGATATTCCGTACCTGCATTACGTAGAGAAAATGAACATGCAATTCGATTGATTTTAAATTTCACTGTACACATAACAAACATGCATCTTTATTTTCATACACGTATAGAATATATACACACTGCGGTATCCCATACACGTATAGAATATATACACACTGCGGTATCCCAGTATCGATTTAATCATCGAAAGACACAATGAATACACTACTTTGAAATGATTTCTCTTCCGACTTTATATATTTCTATGGGTAAAATGAATGCTTGAAACATTTGAAAATGGAACTTTTATTAAAAAGCTTTGAAATGAATGATCTTTAACACTAATTTTAATCACAGTCACTGATTGTTATGTTCTTCTGACACGGTATTTATATTAACCTCAAATGAAATGTTTCATTCTATGTGAAATAGAATGAAACAATAACCCGTGGTTTGCGACGATTCTTCTGTACAGAGTTTAAATGTTTTAACCTTATCATCTATATGCCAGTAATGATGCCTTATAATTTGTGGCGAGAAAAACACTTAATAAAGAGCCTTTGGTGTCTTATTATTTTCTCATGAATACGATGTATTTGTGAACAATGTGCGTATGAATCTTGATAAATATAGTGGGTCTATTTATTAGATAAATATAGTGGGTCTATTTATTAGATAAATATAGTGGGTCTATTTATTAGATAAATATAGTGGGTCTATTTATTAGATAAATATAGTGGGTCTATTTATTAGGGTATGAACTGTGACGCTTCACACCGACACAATGAAGCGCGTAACTAAGTACAGTATTTTCAATCAAAGTACTGATAGGACTGACAGATGGTGGTGTGGGCTGTGAACAGCTCAGCCAAGGTGAACTAAAACAGTACCGATATTGTAACTACCTGAATGGCCAATCATTTAAGGTAACTTGGTTTGTAATAGCAATCTAATAATGGAAAACAGGTTAAAATAATTCAAAGATAGTTCATTCAATCCAAAAGAAAGAGACAATTACATATCGTTTAAATACATGTACGCAGTGTCCAAAAGTGAATTAAGATCACACCCTGTTAATCAGCAAATTGCTTTCTCATGAGAGAATAAAAGGAACACGAATCTCATAACCATGCACTGTTTTCCTCATGAGGAATATTTCAGAATTTTGAGAATGATCTATTTGTAAAACGAAAAATGATATCAGGGTCTATTCATTTTGAAATATTCTTATGATTTTAGCATTTTGTGCTATTAAAAAAATCAATATTCAACTCAGAAGGGACATATATGTTATTTTTCTTATTACAGATCATGATGATGAGCTTGTACCTGATAAGTAGAAGTTTATTTGTGTATATACTCGTATGTATATGGAATGGATGAAAGAATGTCACATTTACATGTATATTCTGTTTTTCAAAAGATATTCTAAATGAGTCATAATTCGTAGTCAATCATAATGTGTTAAATATATTTTCATATGGATTTCCAATCTTCAAATTGTTCTCTGTCATGTTATTCCAATATAATTACTATTCCAAAATAAATTATAATAGATTGAAGAAGTTCTCCAAAGATATTTCAAATATGACGACTTAGATGTTTAAAATAATTCTCATTTTTTATCAATATCATTCAACAAAAATTCCCATATATTCTAATTGTTGAAGTAATAGTTCTCAATCATAAAATCTCAAAGCTTGAAGAATCATTAATGGAATGCTCGAGTTCTATTAGTCGTGTTTGTTCTTGCATGTTTTTTCCTTCAAATTATCCAGCTATGTATTCTCGATAAAGATTGATCAAACTCTCAAAAGTTGACATATGTTCAAATAATTCCTACCTATCATACTCTTTGAAATACCCCTCATATGTTCAAATAGTTCTCAAATTGTTTTCATGTGTACAAATAGTTCTCATATATAATAATGATAATATCCTTTATTTATACAGGATTGCACAATTAGTTATATAAAGTAGTTTATATTGTGGTCCTGTTTATAACATATATACATATCGAGAACATATATATCACAAAACATGGAAATATCACAGTATATATGCATACATATAAGAACTAAATGAAAAGAGACAATAAACACATGAGTATTATTGAGGATCAAAATAATATTTGAGATAGGCTGATTTAAAAGATGTGGTAGTTGTGCATTTTCTTATAAAATCTGGTGATGAGTTCCATAAAATTGCGGCTGATCATGATAAAAGATGTTCTAAAATATTCTGTTTTGGCTCTTGTAACATAAATAAAATTTGTAGAGCTCTGTCTTGTATTTCTTGTGTTTACCTCATTCACAAATCTAAAAACATGCAAATACTCTGGAGTCATATGATGTAAAACTTTAAACACAAGAATAATTTTTCGATAAATAAAATAGTCAATCAAAGGCATCCATCTCAAATTTGATAGCATGCAAGAAGTTGACACTGAATGAGGTACTTTGATGTGTAAAATGATCCTTGTTGTCCTTTTCTGTAATTTAAAAAGCCTATCAATA
Source organism: Ostrea edulis (assembly GCF_947568905.1). NCBI lineage: Eukaryota > Metazoa > Mollusca > Bivalvia > Ostreida > Ostreidae > Ostrea > Ostrea edulis. The sequence goes on along the minus strand of NC_079167.1, from coordinate 20,091,121 downwards.
TTTATCTTGTTTTTTGTATCCTGCCATACTGTACAACAATAATCAAAATGAGGAAAAACAATATTATAAATTTTGAGTAGTGCCTCCTTTGACATAAAAGTACTCAATCTCCTTAAAGCACCTAGTTTCTGACGAAGTTTTTTTTTTTTTTTTTTTTTTTTTTTTTTTTTTTTTTTTTTAACATAAGGCATATATGTGATAAGACCAAGACATTCATCGATGTAAACTCCTAAAAGTTTGGCACATTTGACATTTTCTATAAAAATTTCACCAACATTAATAGAAAGGTTTCTACATTTCGATAATTTCGGTGATGTTCCTATTAAAATACATTGTGTTTTCTTTAAATTCATTGTCAATTTGTTCTTATGCATCCATTCCATAGAATTAAAAAATCATCCTTTAACTTTCTTATCACATCTAAAGATTTATCAGAAACATCTTGCGTGGTATCATCTGCATATATATTGACTGTAGAGTGCTTGAGACATGTTGAGTAGTGATTTACAAACAGAATAAAAAATATAGAACCCTGAGGGACTCCGTAACATCTTTTTTCCTATGAGATGGTCCCTTTCCATTTGACACATTGCGATCTTTTATATATATATGAATGAAACCATTTAAACTTTTTTTCACAAATACCAAAAGATAAAAGTTTGTACATCAATACATCATGATTAACTGTGTCAAATGCTTTGTTTAAATCAATAAAATGTACACTTGTAAGTTTCCCTTTATCAATGTTCTCAAACCATTTGTCAACGATATTATATAAAGCAGTTTCGTATGGCGTGTAAAACGTTGCACTATTATACTAATCTTGTTATTCATATTCGAAAATTTGTAATTTATATTCTAAAACATATCATTCATATTCGAAAAGTTGTTATTCATATTCAATAATTTTATCATTCATATTCAAAAACGTGTTATTCTTATTCTAAAACGTGTTATTCATATTCAAAAACATGTCATTCTTATTCAATAAGTTGTAATTCATATTCTAAACTTTTCATTCGTATTCAAAAACATGTGATTCGTATTCGATAATCTAATCATTCATATTCAAAGACATGTGATTCATATTCGATAATCTTATCATTCATATTCAAAAACATGTGATTCATATTCGACAATCATGTCATTCATATTCGATAATTTTGCTATTCATATAAAAAAGCATGTAATTCATATTCGATAATCATGTCATTCTTATTCGATAATTTATTAATTCTTATTCAATATAATTTGCATTGTGGGTAATATTATCTGTTTGTAAAGTCTCTGCTCATTGGGTACATGTATGTGAAAACGAAAGTAGATTATGGTGTTACCATATCTGGACCACGTGTACGCAGCACATTCATAGGTAATGAATGTCTATTGATTGATTACAGAACTGCAAACTTCTAACAATGCTTACAAGATAAACTACATCAGTGCATGTAATGATGCCTGATATGCAGCAACTCCCACCATTACTTACTTTAACTTTTCAAACCAATGAAAATTCAGTTTACAACCGTCTCAAACTGCGTCATATTACCCAGAAGGCAAATTATATTGAATAAGAATAAAAAGATTATCGAATAAGAATGACATATACATAATTATCGAATATGAATTACATGTTTTTGAATATGGATAGCAAGATTATCAAATATGAATGACATGATTGTCGAATATAAACAACATAATTATCGAATATGAATGATATGATTATCGAATATGAATGATAAGCTTATCGAATATAAATCACATGTTTTTGAATATGAATGATAAGATTATCGAATATAAATCACATGTTTTTGAATATGAATGATAAGATTATCGAATATGAATCACATGTTTTTGAATATGAATGATAAGATTATCGAATATGAATCACATGTTTTTGAATATGAATGAAAAGTTTGAATATGAATAACAATTTATTGAATAAGAATGACATGTTTTTGAATATGAATAACACGTTTTAGAATAAGAATAACATGTTTTTTAATATGAATGATAAAATTATCGAATATGAATAACAACTTTTCGAATATGAATGATATGCTTTAGAATATAAATTACAAGTTTTCGAATATGAATAACAAGATTAATATAATAGTGCAACGTTTTACACGCCATAGTTTCGCAAGAATGTTTTGGTTTGAAACCTGATTGATGCTCTGTTAAAAGATTATTTGCATTCAAATACTCGTAAAAAGTGTTAAAAACGTCTTTCCATAATTTTGCTTATGATAGGTAAAACAGATACCGGTCTATAATAATTAACAGGGAAATTACCCCCAGATTTGAAAAGCGTGGTAACTCTAGCTTTTTTTCCATTCATTTACAACGTCACCCTCCCGTATAGAGAAATTCATGATGAAACACAATGTGTCAGCTACGACATCAATACTCAATTTCAGTAATTTTACAGAAATTTCATCCATACCTGTAGCTTTTGAACTTGACATGTTCAAATAGTTCTCATATTTTCAAATAGTTCTCATATGTACAAATACCTTTCATATGTTCAAATATTTCTCAAATTGTTTTCCTATGTACAAATAATTCTTAAATTGATTTCATATGTACAAATAGTTCTCATGTGTTCAAATAATTCTTATATGTTCAAATAGTTCTCATATGTACAAATTGTTCTCATATGTTCAAATAGTTCTCATATGTACAAATTGTTCTCATATGTTCAAATAATTCAGAAAGTCTTCTCATATTTTTAAATAGTAATCAAATTATTCTCATATGATCACATAGTAGACCGCCGCGGTGGCATAGAGGTTAGAGCGTTCGCCCCGCATGCGGATGGCCGGGGTTCGAATCTCGGTCGCGACAGACCTAAGTCGTAAAAAAACAGGTAGTGACCGTTCCATCGCCAAACGCTCTGAATATCACAGGTCTTCGGAGATTACCTTAAAAACGGATGTCCCGTGTCACAGTAGGTGTGGGACGCTAAAGAACCCTCACTGCTCAATGGCCGTAAGCCCCGAGCAAACGCTTAAGGTAGTGCATGGGTCATTGAAAAGTAATGAATCTATGAATTTAAAAAAAAAAAATTATATATATTTTGTAGTTGACAGTCTCTGTAAACTCATTATGAAAGTATCACATATGGTTTTCAGGGAAATTGTGACGACACGGTGGTCATAGGCAGGGACATAGCCAGGATACTTTTGATGTGGACGTCCGAGTAGGCAGAGAGGGGGGGGGGGGGCTTAAGGCCCCCAGTGGGTCCAGGGCAAAGCCCTGGCGGGAGGCCATGGGACAAACCCCCGGAAGTTGGTAAATTTTAGATGATTTCGATGTGTATATTCGACCATTCTGAACGCATTTTTCGAACACTTTATACAATTTGTTACGCAACCATATTTGAGGTCTGTTTTTGTACGAAATGCGGACAAACACTTGTAAAATCTCAAAAATGAGAAAGACCTGTCCAATATCGTTGTATGACGAACCCACGCACTACAAACAATTAAACTGAATCCGTTGATAACAACTCCGGAGAGGACAAATAGAATTGTCATAAATATTGCCCTTCACTACCTTTTGATATATATCATGGAGACTTAGGGCCTAATGACTATTATTTAAAAGATAATTAAAACATAAGGGAATTTTCATTTGTATTGTATTTTATAAGTATATTTCTGTGTCTGTTTGTAGCTCACTTGTAAGTCTTTGTTTCCATTGTCTGTCATTATTACTGATGCTAAAAGCGCTTGACATGTGCCGGAATCGGAAACGAAAATACAGGATGTAGTCTCTTTTTAGATACTACATGAATAAACCACGTGATGCTTTGCAATCATTACCTTAAATTTGAAGCCCTTCACCGGTCTTTGTGACGTCTCCATATGAGTAAAAAATTCTCGAGAGAGACGTTGATAAACAAGATAAAATCAATCAATACAATCACATATTTCTTCTCAAATTGTTCTCATTTAATTTAATAATTCTTATATATTCTAATTGCTAAAGTGGAAGGGATGACGATAACGATTAGTGATCAATCTTATTAAGAGTTGGAAAAACACGAACCCCTGGACACACCAGGTGTCTAGATGGAGTAACCATCCCTGTCGACCGAACACATACGCCGAGAGATCCATATTCCGATCAAGCAAACGGACCAATCCGCAGTCATAGTCAGTGTAGAAAGAACGGCCTAATAATTAGTATGAAACACGTCATACCCACTTGACCCAATGACGGGTTGTATTGGCAAACTAGATCGTTATAACAACCATAAAATTTACGAAATGCTGAATTTAAACGTGATTGGTGAAACCCCTTCACCATCAACTTGTTTGTCAGTAACCTACCTCGATTTAAAAACTGATCATACACAGAACCAGCTCTTGCGTATCGAATCATTTGAGATATATACACACCATAGATCGTTATAATGAGCATAGAATTGGTAAAAATGCTGACTTTAAACGAGACTATTGAAACCCCTGGAGCATTAACTTGTTCGTCAGTAGCCTGCCTAGATTTACAAACTGGTCATACGCAGAACAAGCTCTTATGTATCAAATCAATGGAGAAACATAAACTCCATATGCAGGTGATAATGGAATATTGCTACATAAATATGAGATGTTGGCGATGGAGAAGCTGAAGTTTAAGCTATCCCGTTTGTCATAAAGAACTATTTGTATGCCGTTAACGTTTACCTAGGTACGAATGAAGTTTCTGTCGTATCCTTTATTTCGAGTTCAGGGGGATATGGCGAATCGACATATCAATGAAAATTGATGGTTTCAACAGTCTCATTAGAAGTCAGCATTTCGCAAATTCGAAGGTTATTATTATGATATGATTTGTAAATGTAAAACTTATATGGTACCAATTTTGATGCACCAGATGCGCATTTCGACAAATAATGTCTCTTCAGTGATGCTCAACCGAAATGTTTGAAATCCGAAATAACTATGAAGTTTAAGAGCTAAATATAGCCAAAACCAGCGTGCCAAAATACAATCTGTTTTAGTAGGTCAAATGCTGTCTTACAAATTTCGTAGGCTGTTCTTTACATATTGACTTTGAATAAGGATTACTCTGTTTCTTTGAAGATATAGGACTTGCAGCAAGTGTGACTATCAACATGGGATACTTACTCCTCCTCCTCCTCCCACCTCTAGATCTGCAGCACAATCATATCATTCAATCTGCAGCACAATCATATCATTCAATCTGTAACACAATCATATCATTCAATCTGTAACACAATCATATCATTCAATCTGTAACACAATCATATTCAATCTGCAGCACAGAAGAAGGTACAATTCAAATTCACCTCTGCTCCAATGATCATCCTCAAAGTAAAACGAGTCTCGCTTTATACAAAAAAAACCACAAATATCAAATTTAAGGCATTGGAGCACAATTTATTGATAAGTAGCAATAGTTAATGAACATGTGACGATGTGTCATGACTCGTTACATCATATTTCCAGTAGACTATATGCTCACTAATTAGTAAAATACTACGTTTTTGAGTCCTTCTCACCCCGTCTATTGTGGAACAAAGACTTAAATAAAATTACATTATACTCTATTTCATACCTTTTTAAAAAAAAAAATGACACAGATGATGAAATGATTGGTATTGGTAGTCACCCCAAACAAACTCCAGAGGTCCAAAGAAATTAAGTGTACACGCGATAATGGTAAGGAAATTCTGATTCATAAAAAATGTACAGCGCTATGGAATGTTACAAACAGTTTTTTGCACAAGAGTCTGGAATGAACAGCATTTCTGGATTACAAGACAAAAATAAATACTTTGGCAACAATGCATTTACTTGACACCCACAACAGAAAGTATAGGGAAACATGACCTGTCCAAAGTCAGGCCGACTCATACCAAAAATATCACTGAAGTTAAAACAACAATTAATTCATACAAGGAAGAAGTATACCTAATATACAATTTATACCATAACATTCAAAGTTATTGAGATTTATATATATACAAATATTAATTTCTTGGAATATACATGTAACATTTTTAAAAATTTCAATACATGTATACTTGTATATAATGGTATTCTTTGTTAACAACAGTCAATAAATATTTTATTCAAGAAAAGACCCAGAAAATAGATTTATATAACTCGGGTAAATAAAAATGGTACAAATTCATAATTTAGACAATTTACAGTACATAATTGAAATGACAGAAAAATTCAACACAGTAAGTAATTTTCAATTCATCAAGTTCATAAATGATTCAATATAAAAGTTTGAATGAAGTGATTAGGTGAACTCCTTGTTCTATACTTCATATTTCACATCTTAATTAATGTTCAACATTATGCATGCTTTACCCACCTTGAGCAAAGAACACCTTGAGTCTAACTTAAAGAGTTCTGATACAAATCCAGTCAAACATCAGAGTCACAGAAATATGTACGGCAATTTAGCAATCATTGCTACAATATGAAAGTATCACATAACAAGCACCAGGGGGACAACTCTTGTAACTGAAATACCTTCTCGAGTCTGAATTCTGTGGGTAGGAGAGAGAAAAGGGTTTGGAATGTTATGATAGCTGTGTGAATGAAAAAAAATAATAAATAAAACAATTCAACATAACTAACATTCGAGAGAAACAAAACAAATCAAATATAGAGATGAGCAAACAAAACAAAAATAAATAAAAATATTGAAAAATGACAACCTATTCTTTGAATTGTACTGATTAATGTCGAACTTTAAAAAATCACAACCAGCCGATCAATATTGTGGTCAAAAACACCATCTAGTACAAAATTCCTTTCATGAAGCGAGGAGTGGAATGTTCTTCGGTAGAGTATAATCACGAGATAATCTCATCTACCAGGTCTACCTATGTACCTAAACAATACACAACAGTCCACTCCACTAAATATTTCCTTGTCTGTAGGAGGCACTTGCACTATTGGTATGCAAGAAATCTACCTGTCAAAAATTATTTTAAAAAATGTGTCTCCAAAAGCAAAACCTACTGAGGAAACAACATTCACAAACTTCACAACCATGGAAATGAATCAAACTAATAAATCTGATACTTAAACAAAAAATAATATGAAAATGCAATATTGTAATTTATAAATATAAAATGTATCGCATGTTTCTGTTTCAACATAATAGTTAAATCAGGTTAATACTGACATCTAACCTCCAACACACATAACATCACAAACATACTAAAATATCATCTGCAAAAAGAATAAATGAACACAGCATTTTATTACAGACGATAAATACTTCAGTAAATCCACAGCTATTAGAAAATGCACAATCGGCAAAATCCTATACTGCTGTTTTATATATACATATCGCAATGTCCTCTTTGGTAGAAAAACTTTAAAAACCTCTGTCACTTTAAGACGAAAGAATTAAGGCTTTACCTATCTAAAACTTGTATAAAGATTTGCTGACCAGTGACCATGCTTCATTACATACTCCTGATTGACTTTCAGTGTAGCTCCAGATACAATGGTAGAGAGGCACATGAAACTAAGCTTCCCTATAAGGACAAGTGGTGGTCGTTCTATTTTCACTTTCACTTTTAGCCATGTTCCTCTTACCTTGTTATTCCAGTATGACTAGTAAGAATCCTACAACTTATATACAGAGTCCTTCCCCAAGCTTCCATAGAAACAATCTCTAACATTAACAGCACCGCATAGTGATGCAGGGCAGCAAGGTGGCACCCCAGTCAGCACCAGAAACGATATGGCACCACTGTTACTGAGGGACTAACGACAACAGATCACAACACTGAGACAAGGCCGGGACACTCCAGAAGTACTGGCAACTCACAGGTTTAAATAATGTTAGTGTACGTAAAATAAAAATACAACCCACAACTGTTACATTATGCAATACCATCCTTTTCAACTTATTAAACAACCATCTGTATAAATTGTATATCACATTACACTTTTATGAATATAAAACATTAACAGGTCCTATAAGTCACATTTGACAATCACATACAAGAGTTAAACAGCTCTTTATCTAAATATCTCACAGACATAAGCTGTGATTTTCAGGCAAGCTGCCAGCCAAATGCAGACATACTTTTTTCCTACACTATTACTGAGTGTCAGAATTTTGTTTTAACGTCAACAGTTTCCTTATCCTGCACTGCATCATACGGCTCGCCGTACGAATTACTCCCTGCCTCGCTCCTTCTCGCATCACATGGGTCTCCGTACGATGAATTGTAAATGACACTTCCTCTCTCGCTCATTTTCACAGTGGAGGACGAGGTTCCCTTGCTGGAGTTGGACTTCACAGAACCTGGCACAAGATAATCATCCTCAGAAACCAGTACATGCTCTGGGCTACCTACTGAACGATAACCAGTGTCCTCACTACCACAGAAATTGTCATTAGATCTGGGTGTCCCCTCGCTGGTTCCCGGCCCTTCGCTGGTTCCTGGTTCTCCCTGCGATGGCCGATTTGAAGCCTCGTCTCCTTGTTCCCCATTCATCTGTCCGATGTCATTCCCTGATTCAGAATCATCAGAGTCACTTTGATACACATACAAGTCTGTGTTTGCAGCCTTTGGGATATCTCCATCTTTCTGATAATTGTCAATGTAAATATAGCCCTTCTGTGGGATTGGTTTAGGTAGGGTCACGCCCTCTGCCACACTACCTCTCTCATTTTCCATCCTCTGGATCAGCACCTGGATCTCATCGCTCGTGGCATATGCTAAATCATTCTTCTTTACGCGGCTGGTGGGAGCCTGGAAAACAGAGGCATCCCAAGGAGAATGATAGGGATTAGCATCCAGTGTCTTCTCTGGAGACTTCCTGACTGGCGGGGTGGCAGGGATAGGGGGAGGGGCTGGGGGTGGCACCTTAGGCCGATCATTAGGGAAAAATGACCCCATGGCTTTCCCTGGTGTGAATGGAGACTTGTTGTCCATACTGCCATTTGGCTGAGCCATGCTTTCATAATAATTCCCATATTTATCATCTCCAAAATGCTCCTCTGTGTATCGATCTTCGGTGTCCGATGATGGGAAGGAGGATGGAATGACAGAACTGGGCGTGGACAGTGGGACTGGGTGTGGCAACATCTGGGGCTTCTTACGAAACCTTCCTCTCCTATAAAGACATACATTACTTCTCATCAAATACCTGTACACAGACTACAATCATCAAACATGAAATGTACAATACAAGCATTCTTCCTGGAAAAAACTCCATTTAAATATTCAACAGGATCAGAGAAAATAAATGGAGCATGATATTAATGTAATGAAATATAAATTGTTTGGTTCAATATCTAAAATACGGTCTAATTCTCATTAATATAGTATTCTTGCCCTGTAAGCTATGATTCTTCATGAAGAAGCTTATAATTATATATCAGATGACATACCTCTGTTTGATACAGATGAAGATGATGACTATGATGAGAATGACAACCAGCAGACCGGCTACAGCACCAACGATGACACCCACTTCTGAAATATCACAGCACAGACATCATTACAAGAAAGAGGGATGCAACCTACTCATATAATAATAGGTTCTTTTATTGCATTTATCTTCGTCTTTTTTCAACTATCATTGAGGAAATGAGGGTTAATGATGCATGTGCTGAACAGTGAACATGTCAATTGTTAAATGACTAGGATTGTTCACCAGAGTATCCTTAATTGTGTTTTTAACACATTGGACATAAATGTCAAACAACAACACAGCCTTAGAGACAATACACAGCAATATACACCTAGACATTAACTGTGTGTATAAACAGTAACCAGCCACACAGGGGGTGACACTGCCTGATGTACATAAAACGGGAGCATGAGGTGTCCAAACAGATGTCAAAAACTAAAATTAAATACAATGTTGGTCTAATACTGTAGTCAGGGAGAAAAGGATCCTAGTACCAAATACATAAATGTACTGACATCAGAGTGAACCCAAGTACCAAATATATACATATATACGCTTATATCAAATAAAGAGTATCTCATGAATATATACGTACATTATAATGAATTCTATTATTCTCTTACCCCTTTTTTAAAAACAAAACTTAAAATACAGCATTGAAGCATTAACATGTCTACAAGACTTACTCTGAACCAACATGGGAGGTACGTTCCTCAACATACAAAAACATTATACTGCACTTTTACTGGGCCATCACTGACCACTGACAGTCCATAGTCAATCATGTGTAACCAGGCATTTTGTGATCACTCACAGTGTCCATCAAAAGGTCACGGAGGTCATTTGCCTCATTGATCATCTGTTTAATACAACTTAATGATCCATCATCCACAGCTACCCACCAGTGTATCACATCTTACTGGTTTTTATACATCTGTCACAAACGAGGAGTACTAAAATAACTAGGCTGTTTGACAATCTCAGCAGGGGAGATCTACCATTTAACCTCGCCTACTCGTCATCAGTTTATGTAACACTCACTGTAATGTTATTACACAGGGACATTAAGCATGTTAAGTATTCAAATGCTGGCTTGATAGTCAGTGAATTCTTTATATCATCTGGTGATCAAATTCACTAAAGGTCAGATCTTTTATTCTAATGTTCAAAAGTGTATAGAATGACTTATGCCTCTCAAGCACACCCAACACCTTTACAGGTCTATTCAGATTTGATGTATATAAAACTACAGATATCATCTGATCTTTGTTTTCTTTAATCAGATTTTACTACAAAATTTAAACAAGAAATGTTTTAAAAACATATACATGTACACCCCAATGTGGCAATTTTGAAATGGATCAACTTTAAATTTAGAATATCTATAATGATAGTGACAAATAAGGTTCAAGGGTAATAACTTGATGGCAAAGGCTTCTAAAGCATACAGCCTTGTGACCTGAACATTAATCAGGGTAATTTATAAGTTCTTTAGTGGTTACCTTTAGTGCCTGCTGAATTTGAAGTGATTCAAATCTATCCCTGCACAGGGTTCTCAAAATATTGAGGTGACAAAATTTTCCTATGTGCAAAAAATCAAGCTAATGCTTCTCAAAATATTGCATTTATCTGTAATAGTTTGACCTAGCTGCAGAAATGAAGTTATTGGAATAGACCAGAGAACTACAGGTCCATCCCTTATAAAAACCTTCAATTTACAGATCCACCCCTTATAAAAACCTTCCATTTACAGATCCACCCCTTATAAAAACCTTCAATTTAGGCCAATTCAACTTAATTGATAAATTATCATCCCCGCCCACTCCTAAAAAATCGGAACGCCCCGAATTTTTTTATTTTGCGAAACTTGTGATTTCCGAAAAAAAATTTATGCCCGACTCCGGTATTTACACTTCTTGTTTACATTTACAGTATAGCAACTTATATAGGCATTGTGCCTGCTGTCTAATCCTATTTATGTATGTATTTTTTATATATATACATGAATAAAATACTGTTGAAATCACAGTATAGCAACGTGAAAAGCCATGTGAAGAAAATATATATGGTTTTTATGGTTCTTAGTTAACCTGGAATTCATCTGTGAAATAAGCATAAATTGATATTCATCTGGCATTAAATGATGTACTTCTGTTAACAAAAACTAGTTTGTCATTAATATTTTTCACAGAAAATAAAAATTAAAAAATAAAATCCTCCCACCCATCCCATACTTTTTGGTGACCCTGGATGATAATCTACTCAATTAAGTTGAATTGGCCTTACAGATCTACCCCTTATAAAAACCTTCAATTTACAGATCCACCCCTTATAAAAACCTTCAATTTTCAGATCCACCCCTTATAAAACCTTCAATGTACAGCTGAAGTTTATATAGACAGGTCAATTTTGGGCCCCTTCCTGAACTACGTATAGACAGGTCAATTTGGTCCCCTTCCTGAGCTCTATACAGACAGGAAATCAACTAACTTGTGTTTACTTACATCCTTTAAGTTATACAAGTGTGTACTTCAATATAAGTAAGTATGTCATCTTTCACGTCCTGCTTAATAAAATACAACACTGAAAGCCATGACGGCCACATCATATTAAAACGAATAGCTTTAGCAACCAATCAAAAGCTCCGGGATCCTATTATACAGCTAAATAATGAATATTCATAATACATGTATCTACATAGAATCCCATGCAAGCCTGGCAATTCTTTGACATAATATTTATTTGCAAGGTTCTAATATCTCATGCATAGTATATCTACCAATCAATGATTAGTACAAAATAGGGAACATTGTATGCTTCACTTGACTTCACAAACACAAAAATTAAATACATTACATATATTTGATTATGAAGATTCCTTCATATTACATGTCAGTCCGAGTATATGATTATTTCCAATCCCTGTATCTCACTTTATATATTTAGTAAGTTGAACTACATCTAAGAATGATGATGTTGTCCAGAACAGTACACATTCCAGCACATTTTGTTACCAAGGAGTGATAAGTGAGTGCAGACACCATGCTGTAGTGAGAGGGGTGCTACAGACTCTGGCAAACAGTGAACAGTAATACTGTACAGTTATATAGTAACTCTGGGTCATAGACAGTGTGTAGTTATATAGTAACTCTGGGTCATAGACAGTTTGTAGTTATATATAGTAACTCTGGGTCATAGACGGTGTGTAGTTATATAGTAACTCTGGGTCATAGACAGTGTGTAGTTATATAGTAACTCTGGGTCATAGACAGTGTGTAGTTATATAGTAACTCTGGGTCATAGACAGTGTGTAGTTATATAGTAACTCTGGGTCATAGACAGTTTGTAGTTATATATAGTAACTCTGGGTCATAGACGGTGTGTAGTTATATAGTAACTCTGGGTCATAGACAGTGTGTAGTTATATAGTAACTCTGGGTCATAGACGGTGTGTAGTTATATAGTAACTCTGGGTTGTACAGACAGTGACTATTTATTCTGTATACATGTAATTATATAGTAACTCTGGGTTGTATAGACAGTGACTATTTATTCTGTATACATGTAGATATATAGTAACTCTGGGTAGTATAGACAGTGACTATTTATTCTGTATACATGTAGTTATATAGTAACTCTGGGTTGTACAGACAGTGACTATTTATTCTGTATACATGTAATTATATAGTAACTCTGGGTTGTATAGACAGTGACTATTTATTCTGTATACATGTAGATATATAGTAACTCTGGGTAGTATAGACAGTGACTATTTATTCTGTATACATGTAGTTATATAGTAACTCTGGGTTGTACAGACAGTGACTATTTATTCTGTATACATGTAATTATATAGTAACTCTGGGTTGTATAGACAGTGACTATTTATTCTGTATACATGTAGATATATAGTAACTCTGGGTAGTATAGACAGTGACTATTTATTCTGTATACATGTAGTTATATAGTAACTCTGGGTTGTATAGACAGTGACTATTTATTCTGTATACATGTAGTTATATAGTAACTCTGGGTTGTATAGACAGTGACTATTATTCTGTATACATGTAGTTATATAGTAACTCTGGGTTGTATAGACAGTGACTATTCTGTATACATGTAGAAATAGTAACTCTGGGTTGTATAAACAGTGACTATTTATTCTCTATACATGTAGTTATATAGTAACTCTGGGTTGTATAGACAGTGACTATTTATTCTGTATACATGTAGTTATATAGTAACTCTGGGTTGTATAGACAGTGACTATTATTCTGTATACATGTAGTTATATAGTAACTCTGGGTTGTATAGACAGTGACTATTTATTCTGTATACATGTAGTTATATAGTAACTCTGGGTTGTATAGACAGTGACTATTATTCTGTATACATGTAGTTATATAGTAACTCTGGGTTGTATAGACAGTGACTATTCTGTATACATGTAGAAATAGTAACTCTGGGTTGTATAAACAGTGACTATTTATTCTGTATACATGTAGTTATATAGTAACTCTGGGTTGTATAGACAGTGACTATTTATTCTCTATACATGTAGTTATATAGTAACTCTGGGTTGTATAGACAGTGACTATTATTCTGTATACATGTAGTGATATAGTAACTCTGGGTTGTATAGACAGTGACTATTCTGTATACATGTAGAAATAGTAACTCTGGGTTGTATAAACAGTGACTATTTATTCTGTATACATGTAGTTATATAGTAACTCTGGGTTGTATAGACAGTGACTATTTATTCTGTATACATGTTGTTATATAGTAACTCTGGGTGTATAGACAGTGACTATTTATTCTGTATACATGTAGATATATAGTAACTCTGGGTTGTACAGACAGTGACTATTTATTTTGTATACATGTAATTATATAGTAACTCTGGGTGTATAGACAGTGACTATTTATTCTGTATACATGTAGTTATATAGTAACTCTGGGTTGTACAGACAGTGACTATTTATTCTGTATACATGTAATTATATAGTAACTCTGGGTTGTATAGACAGTGACTATTTATTCTGTATACATGTAGATATATAGTAACTCTGGGTTGTATAGACAGTGACTATTTATTCTGTATACATGTAGATATAGTAACTCTGGGTGTATAGACAGTGACTATTTATTCTGTATACATGTAGTTATATAGTGACTCTGGGTTGTATAGACAGTGACTATTCCGTATACATGTAGATATATAGTAACTCTGGGTTGTATAGACAGTGACTATTTATTCTGTATACATGTAGTTATATAGTAACTCTGGGTTGTATAGACAGTGACTATTTATTCTGTATACATGTAGATATATAGTAACTCTGGGTTGTATAGACAGTGACTATTCTGTATACATGTAGTTATATAGTAACTCTGGGTGTATAGACAGTGACTATTTATTCTGTATACATGTAGTTCTATAGTAACTCTGGGTTGTATAGACAGTGACTATTTATTCTGTATACATGTAGATATAGTAACTCTGGGTTGTATAGACAGTGACTATTTATTCTGTATACATGTAGTTATATAGTAACTCTGGGTTGTATAGACAGTGACTATTTATTCTGTATACATGTTGTTACATAGTAACGCTGGGTTGTATAGACAGTGACTATTTATTCTGTATACATGTAGTTATATTGTAACTCTGGGTTGTATAGACAGTGACTATTTATTTTGTATACATGTAGATATATAGTAACTCTGGGTTGTATAGACAGTGACTATTTATTCTGTATACATGTAGATATATAGTAACTCTGGGTTGTATAGACAGTGACTATTTATTCTGTATACATGTAGTTATATAGTAACTCTGGGTTGTATAGACAGTGACTATTTATTCTGTATACATGTAGATATATAGTAACTCTGGGTAGTATAGACAGTGACTATTTATTCTGTATACATGTTGTTACATAGTAACGCTGGGTTGTATAGACAGTGACTATTTATTCTGTATACATGTAGTTATATAGTAACTCTGGGTTGTATAGACAGTGACTATTTATTCTGTATACATGTAGTTATATTGTAACTCTGGGTTGTATAGACAGTGACTATTTATTCTGTATACATGTAGATATATAGTAACTCTGGGTTGTATAGACAGTGACTATTTATTCTGTATACATGTAGATATATAGTAACTCTGGGTAGTATAGACAGTGACTATTTATTCTGTATACATGTAGTTATATAGTAACTCTGGGTTGTATAGACAGTGACTATTTATTCTGTATACATGTAGTTATATAGTAACTCTGGGTTGTATAGACAGTGACTATTATTCTGTATACATGTAGTTATATAGTAACTCTGGGTTGTATAGACAGTGACTATTCTGTATACATGTAGAAATAGTAACTCTGGGTTGTATAAACAGTGACTATTTATTCTCTATACATGTAGTTATATAGTAACTCTGGGTTGTATAGACAGTGACTATTTATTCTGTATACATGTAGTTATATAGTAACTCTGGGTTGTATAGACAGTGACTATTATTCTGTATACATGTAGTTATATAGTAACTCTGGGTTGTATAGACAGTGACTATTTATTCTGTATACATGTAGTTATATAGTAACTCTGGGTTGTATAGACAGTGACTATTATTCTGTATACATGTAGTTATATAGTAACTCTGGGTTGTATAGACAGTGACTATTCTGTATACATGTAGAAATAGTAACTCTGGGTTGTATAAACAGTGACTATTTATTCTGTATACATGTAGTTATATAGTAACTCTGGGTTGTATAGACAGTGACTATTTATTCTCTATACATGTAGTTATATAGTAACTCTGGGTTGTATAGACAGTGACTATTATTCTGTATACATGTAGTGATATAGTAACTCTGGGTTGTATAGACAGTGACTATTCTGTATACATGTAGAAATAGTAACTCTGGGTTGTATAAACAGTGACTATTTATTCTGTATACATGTAGTTATATAGTAACTCTGGGTTGTATAGACAGTGACTATTTATTCTGTATACATGTTGTTATATAGTAACTCTGGGTGTATAGACAGTGACTATTTATTCTGTATACATGTAGATATATAGTAACTCTGGGTTGTACAGACAGTGACTATTTATTCTGTATACATGTAATTATATAGTAACTCTGGGTGTATAGACAGTGACTATTTATTCTGTATACATGTAGTTATATAGTAACTCTGGGTTGTACAGACAGTGACTATTTATTCTGTATACATGTAATTATATAGTAACTCTGGGTTGTATAGACAGTGACTATTTATTCTGTATACATGTAGATATAGTAACTCTGGGTTGTATAGACAGTGACTATTTATTCTGTATACATGTAGATATAGTAACTCTGGGTGTATAGACAGTGACTATTTATTCTGTATACATGTAGTTATATAGTGACTCTGGGTTGTATAGACAGTGACTATTCCGTATACATGTAGATATATAGTAACTCTGGGTTGTATAGACAGTGACTATTTATTCTGTATACATGTAGATATATAGTAACTCTGGGTTGTATAGACAGTGACTATTCTGTATACATGTAGTTATATAGTAACTCTGGGTGTATAGACAGTGACTATTTATTCTGTATACATGTAGTTATATAGTAACTCTGGGTTGTATAGACAGTGACTATTTATTCTGTATACATGTAGTTCTATAGTAACTCTGGGTTGTATAGACAGTGACTATTTATTCTGTATACATGTAGATATAGTAACTCTGGGTTGTATAGACAGTGACTATTTATTCTGTATACATGTAGTTATATAGTAACTCTGGGTTGTATAGACAGTGACTATTTATTCTGTATACATGTTGTTACATAGTAACGCTGGGTTGTATAGACAGTGACTATTTATTCTGTATACATGTAGTTATATTGTAACTCTGGGTTGTATAGACAGTGACTATTTATTTTGTATACATGTAGATATATAGTAACTCTGGGTTGTATAGACAGTGACTATTTATTCTGTATACATGTAGATATATAGTAACTCTGGGTTGTATAGACAGTGACTATTTATTCTGTATACATGTAGATATATAGTAACTCTGGGTAGTATAGACAGTGACTATTTATTCTGTATACATGTTGTTACATAGTAACGCTGGGTTGTATAGACAGTGACTATTTATTCTGTATACATGTAGTTATATAGTAACTCTGGGTTGTATAGACAGTGACTATTTATTCTGTATACATGTAGTTATATTGTAACTCTGGGTTGTATAGACAGTGACTATTTATTCTGTATACATGTAGATATATAGTAACTCTGGGTTGTATAGACAGTGACTATTTATTCTGTATACATGTTGTTACATAGTAACGCTGGGTTGTATAGACAGTGACTATTTATTCTGTATACATGTAGTTATATAGTAACTCTGGGTGTATAGACAGTGACTATTTATTCTGTATACATGTAGTTATATAGTAACTCTGGGTTGTATAACAGTGACTATTTATTCTGTATACATGTAGATATAGTAACTTTGGGTAGTATAGACAATGACTATTTATTCTGTATACATGTAGTTATATAGTAACTCTGGGTTGTATAGATAGTATTTATTCTGTATACATGTAGATATAGTAACTCTGGGTTGACTCAATACAACATTCCTCCACATACACTGGTCCGTATCTAGAACGCATCTATTTGTGGTTTTCACATGAATAACTACTTTACCAGAATTATTCTAAATGTGAACTTAACTCTCAATGTAAAATATTCCATTCTCTTTTAAAATCAAATGAACACTCTTCATAATGAAATAGCAACACGTGACTGTATGTTATACGCTTCACAACCAGCTTAAACATTCTTATTTATCTCTAAAATGCTACTTGATTCCTTGACAGGTTATCTGATCGACTGAACATGATCAGTTATTAAAAATTAATAAAATCGATAATCAGAATCGGAAAGCTTTTAGCAACTAACAATCGATAGTTCATGTTATAACTGATCATCACTGAGTCTGTTAGTGTGAATTCATGACTGCACTCCATAGTTCACAATACATGACCCTGCCAAATTCTGAATAATGCTAATTGCTAAAGGTCACACACAATATCATATTCTAATCAACATTTTTTTCTGACTGTTTATCTATAGGACATGATTTTTAAATTTTTTGTTGTTAGCTTTGTTTTGTTGGAGTAGGCTGACTTGGTGTTTGAAAACAACCAAGTTTACAGCAAATTTACCATTAAATTGTCCATATGAGAAAAAAGTGTTAAGGTGTTTGTTTCCCTTATGAATACCATAAATAGATACATTCTAGCACCATGAATAAAATACATCGATGTATATCATTATAAATAACTTACCAGGCCATGCAAAACCTTTAACAATCAAAACATCACCATGTTAATCATACTTTTCTTGTATCACATGTGTTATGCAGACACACATATTTTCCTCGTTAGCTGCTAATCATCAGCAATCATTAAAATGTCGTTAATGTCAAATGAACACGTGAAAAATATGTTTATGTGGCTATCACACACTGTTACTTCGTTTTCAGATATTGTTACCATGGTTACAGTGAAAACTTACCCTTCTTACTAAGGGTTGTGTCCTCTTTATCTCGAGGCTCATTTCCGTCACCAGAGAGCATTTCATCTCCTCCACCCTCAGATGGACCAAATATATCCCCTGTTATGCAATGGAAACAAGGAAGGGTATTTTCTTATTTAGTGACCAGGGTGCAAGTAGATAGATTCAAAGAGAAGTGTAAAGCACATACCCCCACTTACAAAAAAGAAAAGCAAGTAAACATTTCTAACCACACTCTCATCAAAATGTACACAATCCAATTTCCTCCAATTATTCTATGGAGCTTTGCTTCCTGGGTCCTCATCCAGGGTATAGCACTAAACCTCTTGAGCAGTCCAAAGACCCTTGACCTATACATATTTCTCCCCCCTAACCTTCCCCTGTATATAGACTGCCTACACTTACCCGGAGTTTTTGTTGTGGCTTTGTCTTCGTACGCTGGTGTAGTCAGTAGCGATGGTGGCCCACAAAACAGAAGGTTCTCTGGCTGATTGCTTCCACAAGTTACTATCACGTCGATATTTGGCACAGTCGCTACATTGAAAAGGTGAAGATAATTAACAGTGATCAATCTCATAACTCCCACAAGGAATACAAAATAGAGAGCTGGGCAAACACGGACCCCTGGATATACCAGAGGTGGGATTAGGTACCTCTATGAGAATGACAAACCATCACTCAGTCACACAAAGTAGCTTCATACCAACCCATTATGAAATACACATGTACATGTATTAACACATGATAAATAAAGTGCACTGCTTGGGTACATGATACAGCTGTCTTGAATATAAATGTACATGATGTATATCTATGTTTTGCATACTCGAAGTTACAAGCTGTGATGCTGCAATTTATAACTAGACTAGGTTTGATGGAGCTAGGCCTTACATTGTGCAATATGATGAAGACATGATTTGCCAATATACATGCATGTCATTCCAAAATGAGGCCACAGTGACATTCTCTTTGGTTAATGGCAATGCATCTTTCCCCCTAGATGCATCAACTTACTTAGTTTGACAGTCCTAGGCCATGCAGTGCCAAAACTATGATCTGGACATATTTGAGTATGTAAAACCATAAAATTCCAAAATGAGGACACAGTGACCTACTTTTGGGTCGCAACACACCATTCCTCTAAGATGCATCAACTGACCAAGTTAGATGGTCCTAGGCCTCAAAGTGTGCAAGATATGATCCGGACACGAAAAAGTGAAAAGACATATGGTTGGAAAAGGCCATATCTTAATACGGCCTGTCAAAAGATGGGTGTATAATAATTCCTGTGCATGCTTAAGTTTCTACAATACATTGAACCTTTTAAACTAATAGAGAACACACTGTAATACACTGAACCAAATGAATACTTGTTGGTGAGGTCCTACAGTCTCTGATACTGTATATAGGAGACATATTATAAACCACCCCACCTCTAACACATACAATTTCGATGCCACACATACCTGTGACTGAGAGCCAGACCTGGGAGGGGTGAACACCTGGCTGATTGTACAGCGACACTCTGGCATACGGGGAGGTGCTGTAGAACAGGTCAAATAAACCCTTCTGAAAGTAGTTCCTCTGGCATCTCACCTCCTGTGAGTACTCTGTGTCAGTCAGGGTCATACGACTCCGATAGTTACAGAGACTGATGTTATTGTAAGAGTGAAGTCTAATGTCAACAGCTTGGAATTTAAGTCTGCCTGGGGAATCGCAGTCCGAGGTCGAAATGGCACAGGAACAGACACGGGGGGAGCCAGTGGCATTGGCATACCGTGAGCCATTGTACAAAAGTGACACAGATTTTCCCTGTCGTGAGGCCTCAGAGCAGATATCAATAAACGTTTCCTCTGCAACCAAAAAAAATTAATTAAAAAACTTAAAAAAACAAAATACTATCAGCAAAGATGTTGAATTACAGTAAAATATCTTGCCATTGTTTTAGCAGGTAGATTTTATTCTATTTAAAACATATACCTGGGTACCTTTCACATTTAATGCAACACAGAATTTCAACAGTGAATCCATCAGGTGACATAGATTTTGCCATTGTACTTTTTTTTGATAAAAGTCTCATCTTAATTTCCTTTTTTGGGGGGAGGGGGGGGATGCTTTTGTGGAAAACAATCTCTACCTTTAATGCAGCTGTAGGAAGCCGCCACGTAGTTTGTCATGTCTCGGTAGCTGCAACTTGGACCTGTCTTCACAGACTCTGCCCTAAACCATCCACACTTCTGGTATCCTGAACAGTTGCTAAACACTTCAAACGCCTTCTGATAGGTGAACGACAGACTGCAGTCACCACCGTAGTGACTACAACAGGCCTCACTGGACTGGCAATTCCGTTCTGGGACAGGGTTGGCTGGGCATTGGGCTGTTGTCTGCTTGGCGTAGTATGTCAAGTCTCGTGGGGCCACTCTCTGCCCTCGTGGGCAGTCCATTCTGTAGCCAAAGTCACAGCGCCCCACACATGCTGTGGTGATCTTTACATCTTCATTAAATTGTCCACATGTCACTGTGTACAAAAACAGGGAAGTCATTTGACAACATTCACAATTGTATCAACATTACACGTTATCCTCTGCAGTTGTAGACACATTTCATTTTAAACAAATATTCACGGAGTATGATTCATTATTTTTATTCAGTACTGTCAGTTTTGCATACAAACTCATGTGCATGCGAATCATAATTTTGAAATCTACAGGACATTTCTGAAATCTGCCAGTCGGGAATAGAAAGTATTGATCCTTAAAATTTTAAAACTAAAATAATTTGTGTATAAATCAATAAAATACTGGTTTTTAGCCATTCTTGAATTTTTCATCTTTAGAAGGTGTTCACCTCCGATCCTGTGTCCATTTATAATTTAAATTTTTGCCAAGATGAACTTTCTTATTATTACTAATGTCTTCTTTTTTCACTTAAAGCCAGTGTTCAACATGACTGATCTCACATGTAAAATTTAGGATTACATTTTGTTCTGAATTAGCTTACAATAATTCAAAATTTACTAAACACAAAATGTTTATGATTTCTGTTTTTATTAACTTATCAAATTCTTATGAAATATCAAGTAAAAAATCTTTATTTTAGCCCCACCCTAGCCCAAGAGACTAGGATTTGATCAAATATGAATCTACTTGCATATTAAAATATGACTTATCACGGCCCTGGTGTTCTTGAGAAGATTTTTATAAAGATTTTTTTATTTCATGCAATACCATACCATGTCAAACTTTGATTCTGTATTGTGGCCCCATCCAACCCCCCAACCCCTATCAGACCATTATTTGATGAAACCTGAATTTGCACTACCTGAGGATGCTTGTATACCAATATGATTAATCACAGCCTTCTGTTCTTGTGAATTTTCTATAAATCCATTTATTTTAAAACTTTGATCTTCTATAGTAGCACCATTCTATCCCCTGGGGCCATGACTTAAACAATTTACAATCTACTAGCTACGTCAGGAAGGCTCATTATTCTAGCCCAGTGGTTCTTGAGAAGATATTTTAAAATTAATCCACCTCATTTTCAGCTTTTCTGAATTATTTCCCCTTGAAATTGGGCATGACTCTTCCTCTGAACAATTCTTAATTCCTATTTACCCTAGGATGCTCTGTACCAAGTTTGGTTCTAAAAAAAAAGGTTGAAAATGTGAAAAGTTTACAGACAGATAGACAAACTACGGACAATGGGTGATGAGAAAAATTGTTCACTTGAGTTTACAAGCTCAAAGAGTGAATCTTTTTTTAATTTATAAAAGACTGTGTCCAATAGATCTATAGTTTGCGATAGACAATATTTTGGCCTCGATGTTGGAAGTTGCCTTGCACAAACTCCTCCATTACTTTAGCAATTTCAATTGTTAATACTGACACTGAAGTTCTTAAAACTTCAAACATCCTCTCCCTCTGTGTTACACATGTTGTTATGTAATTAACATGTTTGTTTTGTTTTGTTGGTTTTGCTTTTTATCTTTATTCTTATATAGATATCAGTCTGATTACAATCAAACCTTCGCTAGTTCCTCGTCAATTTGAATTCACGCGATAACCAAAATAAAAAGGAGCTAGTGAAGGTTTTCTTTGGAAAAGACTATAAATGTACTATATAGCACTGGTCATTGTCATTTCTGAAAGCTTTTAAAATTAATATGCATAGATAATTGAAATAAGCAAAATTCTACAAACGTGAAACATACAATACGAACCCGTCACAAAAACCTCGAGTATTAGCCAGACTCGATGGTACAACGGCATGATCAGTCCACAATCCTTTACATCGCGATCACTTCAATCAATCGGTGACCTCTCGCGAGTGCGACTTGTAACGACTGCCACCACACGGACCTGTCGGCTCTTTCAAAATGTGCCCGTAAATTTGGTGTGTAACGAATTGAAAAACACAATTCCGGTTCCAAAACAAGTAGAAATTCAACAATTTTACGGTAAAAAATGGAATTCTTTTGGTTTCATTTAGTTTCAATATTTTCCCTTACACACCGGAACAGGAAGTAAGAATTTAAAGGTGTTCGGTGAAATCGTTCCCTTACTAACTTTTAGCCCAAGAAGGAGTTTAGAATTCCCGCTTTCCAATATCATATTTTAAACCATCTAGGTAATAATTTTTCATTTAAAAAATAGAATAAATACTAAATGACAAAATATGTTTAATCAGGAAGTGTAATTTACTTTTCAGTTAGAGAAGATTAATTTCGTAATCGCCAAAGTTCTGAGATACATACATGTATACATACTCTCTCTCTCTCTCTCTCTCTCTCTCTCTCTCTCTCTCTCTCTATATATATATATATATATACATCTAGCACTACAACTACACTAATCTACAAACGTATTTACAACGCAGACATGTTTTTTGGTCTTTAAGCTTGTCGATCAATGTAATTAAAAGTGGAGCTTGAATATTAGGACATGCCTTATATTCGTCCAAAGAGCTGATCCAGAATGTACGAACATGTACGATATATATATATATAGGGCAACCAACATACGATTTTTATCACATATACTTGTTTGAAAGAGGTGTATTTTTCAAAGAAACTGATATACCATTGAAATCAAACAAAAACGTAATTTAAGAATAATTTCGTAATTTTCATTTTACATCTTTAATGTATTTCTAGCATTTAAATTTATAGGTTTTCTTTTTATATGTTTAACAACAGAAACAATAACGAATCGAACGAACAGCTTCTTTTCTCGCAAAGGTAATTTAGAATAAAAAGGAATTTTCAAAATAACAAACAAAAAAACTATCCTCTTGATTCAAACATGATATTTTAGCTGAGGAGGACCGTAACAATAATGAAATAAATATTTTCAGGATGATGATTTATCTGGAGTCCTGAACACCCATCTATACTTCATTCATTTTCTTGAAAATTAGAGTAACAGCGTCAGTAAAACTGGGCTAGCATGTTGTGAACTAGAATGAAAATTAGCAATATCACTCTTTGTAATTGAAACAAAACAATGTTAGTTATCTAGACGGAACTTTTCATTGCGGACCGCATGCAGCGGCGACCTAATACTGTGTAGATTATATCGTTTCCTCATCCATTTAACCAGCGTTATCACATTACCCCCACGTTACGTCAGCAACTACAAAATCAATATAAAAAATTCCTCTTTTTTCTAAATTGAAATTTTAAAAAATCCTTTGGGTGATTCATCATGCAGCGTGTCAGATGACTTGTGTGGGTGAAAAACATCGGGTACTCTATTTACTGACAAACAGGTCATAAGAATGCTGGTATATACATGTAGGTCAATAAATACTAATATAAAGGTCAATAATAATAATGCAAAAAGTATTTTAACATCCAGCAATAAATCATATCATTCAACTCTGCAACCTTAACAGTGAAAGTTTCATTCATAATTGAAATCCAAGACTGAGGAACACAACAGGCATCCTCTTAGGCAATTAACACTGTGCATTCTCTCTTTCTCTCTCTCGTTCAAAATCAGCTTATAGTAAATTGAATTTAAATTTGTCCAAATCTATATATAGTTTTGAAGATTTTAAATTATTACTTTAGGTGGTATTGTCATGTATACATTAAGTATAAGCCTCGCTTTGAGATAAATTTATAAGTCTGTATAATTATAACAGCGCCACCCTGCCTACTGATGTCACTGATAGAGTACAAATACTGCGATTGAAAACTCCCAGGTCTGCGTTGAACGGTCACCAGTGCCCTAGTTAGACGTTCACGACCAGTAGAGTTGCAAGAAGTTGGTCGGAAATCGTAGTGGATTCAAACTATCTTAAATAAGTACCGGAAAAAATAGAGTGCATTATTTAATGTACTATTCTGGCGGGGTTGATACGGGTGACAGGGGCTCGTGTTGTGTGTGAGGTGGTCTGATTCCGACAACCGCCAAGAGACCATACGTTAATTACACTCAATCAATCTCTTTAAATCATTCTTGTATAATTCACACTTTGTTATGTGTATTTTCAAAATCAATACATCAGGCAGCTGTCCTTTTAAATAGCTTTTTAATATGTAATCAAGTTTGGTTAAGGCATCGAAACAACTTCGAAACGCATTAATCCGAGGTCTTAAGAATCCCCCGAGTCTGCTCCGGGAGATTTCCTGGTGTGACTGACCACGAGGATTATACTCTGGTCCGCTGCAGTACAACGTGTCACGGGGGTCCTCTTAGGGCTCTGGTGCAGCAAACGGTTTATTGAAAGTTTTGTTATCAGCTTATGATTTTAAATCTCTGAAATACCTATTTACAATCTGAGTACTCAATCTAGCTTATTTTCTAACTGTTGTGAGCGTTAATTTTGGAACTGGACGTTTTCTTACTAAAGTGCATGCATCTTCCATATCGGGGAATCAAGGGCCGAGGTAGAGAGTGTCGAAGTCTTTATAGATAATTAATGAACCACCAAATCAGAACGGGGGTGTACTGTTAGAAAATACTGACGACCAAACAACGTTAAAACGGCGGATAAACACCATAACAGAATGGATTATCGCAACGAAGTGTCAAAGGAAAACCTGTTTACAAACTGGATATTTATTAGTGTTCTTTGCCTGTGTTTTGATCGGTTATGAATTGCGTCATTTTAGTTAAGTACTTTTTGATAGATTGCCGTGTCCCAGAGATGTAGAGTTGTCCATGTGATATATAGGACAAAAAATCTCATCAAAGTGACAAAGTTAGAACACACCTGGATATATGACTTTCGCTCTAAAAAGTGAAGGTAGTTCAAAGATAATATATTTACGATCGAAATCAGGGATTCAATATGCCAATTGATCACTATAAAATGTCGATACAGGCTAAACCCCTGTACTCGGTATTAGGAAAATCTGACGCGGGAAGTCTCATGAAAATAATTCGCCCCCTAGGAAGCATACGGAAAGCAAAACTCTCCAATTCGTCTTCTGACAGGGGTGAAATTCTTCATAAATCCCTTGAAGTGTCGGCCGATAGCGACTTTGTCCACCAAGACAAGTCATCGAATACCCCGATCACAGACGACCCGGACTCCAAGCAGACCGACATAACCGCCGAACAAGATTCTAATTACATCAAGGAGGAGCAGGTTCTTCCAAAGATGCAGCGGACCAAGAGTAAGGTTTTTGAGAGTCGTTACAAAATCGCAGCTTCTAGAAACAGTGAACCCGTGAAGCCCGCGAAATTGTACAACAAGCGAGTGGTGTATCTGCCGATGTTCCGAATCAATGTGGAGACTTACGTGGGGAACGAAGAGGATAATCGCGCGGTGGAAAACACGCGACAGTCGTTGAAGATGATGATCGACAAAGGCAGACAACAGGCCAAAACTACATCGCGGGTCAAGTCGGCCAGCATTAAAAGCTACAATTTCGTTACCCCGGGAAGAGAAAACGATTTCCCAATACTGGATACCACTACCTCGCGACCTCTGATTCATACTGACCGCACCTTTATATCCACCCCGCGGAGGGACCGTCATCCACACATGATATCGGACTATCAGACCACCATAGGTGGAAATCGCCGAAACAGTGAAGGTACAAGCGAAGACGCAGACAAAATGGATGTTCATTTCGAGGCACTGGATCTTAATTCTTCACAAGATGAATCTCTACTAGATCCAGTGGATATGGAGAATCGTTCCGAGGTTTCCCGTGTAGCATCCAGCGAGGCTACTACATTTACAACGGCGCGAAAAAGGTTGCCTCGGGCGTACGTCAGTCTTACTGACCCCTATCGCCACGCACGACCGACTACAAAACAACAGGATCAAATGAAAATCGGTTGGCCAAGTTACGATGACTTCCGGAGGATGAAACAAAAAATTAAAAACCATAACTTAAGTAAAAAGCAATCTTCAGGCAATAAAAACTCCACAACTGATGTCCAGAAGTGGGTAAACATTCATTATACGAAGACAAAGTCTTCGCCATGCTATACGCCACCACCAAGCTTTCCGAAGCTGGACCCCATTATTGTACCATCGCACACGTGCGTGGACTGTCCAATGTGTGAGCTCGTGTGCCAAACCGAGGCTGAATGCGGACCTACTACATGCCCGCCCAATAGTCCCACGCTTGAGACTACAAGCTCACCATTTATACCGTCAACGCACCACCACTGCTATTCAGACTCCAAAATACCGCCAAAAGATCACGTGACGTTCAGAAACTCTCAAATCAACCGGAATGAAATGTCGATTCCAAAAGTGACTGTGAAAATACTGGACACTAAACAACAGTTGGAGGAGGCCAAACTTTCCTATTCAAAGTTTCCTAACTGACGCCTCACATATTTCATTTTTTAAAACCTGTGATAGATCGATGCATCGACAATATGTAGATATATATATATATATATATATATATATATATATATATATATATACATGTAGCCTACAGATGTGATATAAATCTATTCAATTTGTATCTGTTAATATGTCTCTCTATATAAGTAGCAAGAGCAGGGATACAAGCTTCTCTCTCTCTCTCTCTCTCTCTCTCTCTCTCTCTCTCAGCTTGCATTAAGATGACTTGACCAATGCTTTTTGAGTGTGCAGATGCGTGCTTTTACTCGAACCGTACCAAGAACTATGCAAGTTGTTATATGTTATAATACATTGAAATACATGTACTAGATGTGTCACCATCGCTACTATGAAAGGTGAAGATAACGAACAGTGATGGAACTCATAACCTCTGTAAGAAATACAAAAAAGAGAGTAGGGCGAACACGGAGCCCTGGATATACCAGAGGTGCGATCAGGTGTCTAGAAGGAGTAAGCATCCCCTGTCGACCGGTCACACCCGCCGTGAGCCTTATATCTTGATCAGGTAAACAGTTATTCGTAGTTAAAATCAGTGTGCCAAGAACGGTCTAACAATCGGTATGAACTAGTCAGACAATATTTGACCCAATGACAGATTGTATACCGGCAAACTAGATTTTTACAACAACCATAGAACTTGCGAAATGCTGCCGCTGAAAACCCTGCACCATCAATTTGTTTGTCAGTAGCCTGCCTCGATTTAAAACCTGATCATACGCAGAACAAGCTCTTGCTCTCGCTACCTTTTCTTGGTCTACGTCTACTATCTGGCCTAGAGGTTATTAAAAAAATTGAGCTCGTTTTCTTCTATTCAAACTCAAAATATGTGCTCTAAATCGTGCTTATACTCAAAAGTGGTCACAAAACTTTTATAATCATTCTCAAACTCAAATGGAGTACATGCTCAAGATTTTTCGAGTATGTTTCGAAACTTGCTCAGAGTTGTACTCAAAACAATCATGGCTGAGTTTGAGTATGAGTACAGTAAAGGGTTTATAACCTCGAGGCCTGGATTTCCTAGTCTATATTTACTATCTGGCTAAACCGATTCTCCGGTATGTGAGAATAGCTTCTCTGTGTATGCGGGCAGTTAACGTGGTACCTTTAAAACCCCTATGATTATGTATATGTCGAAAAGCGATGTTTTTGTTTATACTTTCAACACTTGTCTACTTGGAAGATCTTTTCAATTAAATGTCAGAATTGCAATAGTCATACCTGTTTTACGTTCCCATTGTGAGTTAACAAAATATGTTTAAACTGCTTTGATTAAATCCCAGGTTTGCCTTAACTTTCTGTCTGCTGTGTGTCGCAAGCTAGCAAGTGTTAAAACGATACAGTGGTGGATCAAGAGTTGTGCATATCCACCCCCTCCAATGTAATAAAGGGAAGGTGAACATATCGCAGATAATACTGCGGAGAAGATACGTGAACATATCGCAGACTGTGGTGCAGAGAAGGTGAACATATCACAGATTACACTGCGGAGAAGGTGAACGTATCACAGAATACACTGCGGAGAAGGTGAACGTATCACAGAATACACTGCGGAGAAGGTGAACGTATCAGATTACACTGTGGAGAAGGTGAACATATCAGATTACACTGCAGAGAAGGTGAACATATCACAGATTACACTGTGGAGAAGGTGAACATATCACAGATTACACTGTGGAGAAGGTGAACATATCACAGATTACACTGTGGAGAAGGTGAACATATCAGATTACACTGTGGAGAAGGTGAACATATCAGATTACACTGTGGAGAAGGTGAACATATCACAGATTACACTGTGGAGAAGGTGAACATATCACATATTACACTGCCGAGAAGGTGAACATATCACAGATTACACTGCGGAGAAAGTGAACATATCAGATTACACTGCGGAGAAGGTGAACATATCAGATTACACTGCGGAGAAGGTGAACATATCACAGATTACACTGCGGAGAAGGTGAACATATCACAGATTACACTGTGGAGAAGGTGAACATATCACAGAATACACTGTGGAGAAGGTGAACATATCACAGATTACTCTGTGGAGAAGGTGAACGTATCACAGAATACACTGCGGAGAAGGTGAACATATCAGATTACACTGCGGAGAAGGTGAACATATCACAGATTACACTGTGGAGAAGGTGAACATATCACATATTACACTGTGGAGAAGGTGAACAATTCACAGATTACACTGTGGAGAAGGTGAACATATCAGATTACACTGTGGAGAAGGTGAACATATCAGATTACACTGCAGAGAAGGTGAACATATCACATATTACACTGCGGAGAAGGTGAACATATCACAGATTACACTGTGGAGAAGGTGAACATATCACAGAATACACTGTGGAGAAGGTAAACATATCACAGATTACACTGCGGAGAAGGTGAACGTACCGCAGATTACACTATGGAGAAGGTGAACATATCACAGAATACACTGCAGAGAAAGTGAACATATCAGATTACACTGTGGAGAAGATGAACATATCAGATTACACTGCGGAGAAGGTGAACATATCACAGATTACACTGCGGAGAAGGTGAACATATCAGATTACACTGCGGAGAAGGTGAACATATCACAGATTACACTGTGGAGAAGGTGAACATATCACATATTACACTGTGGAGAAGGTGAACAATTCACAGATTACACTGTGGAGAAGGTGAACATATCAGATTACACTGTGGAGAAGGTGAACATATCAGATTACACTGCAGAGAAGGTGAACATATCACATATTACACTGCGGAGAAGGTGAACATATCACAGATTACACTGTGGAGAAGGTGAACATATCACAGAATACACTGTGGAGAAGGTAAACATATCACAGATTACACTGCGGAGAAGGTGAACGTACCGCAGATTACACTATGGAGAAGGTGAACATATCACAGAATACACTGCAGAGAAAGTGAACATATCAGATTACACTGTGGAGAAGATGAACATATCAGATTACACTGCGGAGAAGGTGAACATATCACAGATTACACTGCGGAGAAGGTGAACATATCACAGATTACACTGTGGAGAAGGTGAACATATCACAGAATACACTGCGGAGAAGGTGAACGTACCGCAGATTACACTATGGAGAAGGTGAACATATCACAGAATACACTGCAGAGAAAGTGAACATATCAGATTACACTGTGGAGAAGGTGAACATATCAGATTACACTGCGGAGAAGGTGAACATATCACAGATTACACTGTGGAGAAGGTGAACATATCGCATATTACACTGTGGAGAAGGTGAACAATTCACAGATTACACTGTGGAGAAGGTGAACATATCAGATTACACTGTGGAGAAGGTGAACATATCAGATTACACTGCGGAGAAGGTGAACATATCACAGATTACACTGCGGAGAAGGTGAACATATCACAGATTACACTGTGGAGAAGGTGAACATATCACAGAATACACTGTGGAGAAGGTAAACATATCACAGATTACACTGCGGAGAAGGTGAACGTACCGCAGATTAGACTATGGAGAAGGTGAACATATCACAGAATACACTGCAGAGAAAGTGAACATATCAGATTACACTGTGGAGAAGATGAACATATCAGATTACACTGCGGAGAAGGTGAACATATCACAGATTACACTGCGGAGAAGGTGAACATATCACAGATTACACTGTGGAGAAGGTGAACATATCACAGAATACACTGTGGAGAAGGTGAACATATCACAGATTACACTGTGGAGAAGGTGAACGTACCGCAGATTACACTATGGAGAAGGTGAACATATCACATATTACACTGTGGAGAAGGTGAACATATCAGATTACACTGCGGAGAAGGTGAACGTACCGCAGATTACACTGCAGAGAAGGTGAACATATCGCAGACTATTTGTACCAAAAAATATAGACAGCTAGTCTGATACGTAGCATAGTTTTACAAAAGGACAAGTTTACTTAACAGTTCACTAAAATTGTCAAGAAAAGAAAGAAAAATGTACCTAAGAGAAATGTACTTTTACTTAAACTTTAAGGAGTGACATCCTTCTTTAACTACATTTTTTACCATTCATTGTCACGTGTATCTATCTATATTTTTGAAAAGTGGGATCACCCGACATATATATATTTGCATGTGAAAATAATGCAAAATGAACATTGAAATGAAAACTCGAGGGAGACGGGAGACAGGCTCTACACTTCCGATTCTGAGTTCCTGAATGAACAATTTTGAATGGAGTCAATGAAACAGAAGGCTGAAATAAACCGAGTATTTACGGAAATGTTAGTGACTACGGCTGGTATAAAAGGCGCGATTTTTTATTCGTCTATAAAGAAGACCTAGCATGCAGTTTATAAAATGTTTAAAGTTAACACATGAAAATATCTAGAATGATATTTTTTAAAAAGCACATTTAAACTTTTGCCACATACAGAATCATTCCAAGTTGATGACGAAGATAACTTGCGTCATGTACTGACAATGCTACTTTTAAAACAGTGAACTACAAAACTTAACACATCTTTAGAGGTAATTCTGAACTACAACTATTCTAAATTAATTTTTCAGATTGAATTTTTACAGTTGTGAAATATTCTAAAATAAAATTAGGTAACAGGAATTTTTTTCTAAAAATGCATAATTTGATTTATATAAATCATATGAAATATAGGGTAACATAGTATCTTCCAAGTACCAATACTTGGTTTATTATGTTCACACGATATATTCTAAAATCAATAATGTCATATTTATTCAATGTAAATTGCAAATAGATATAAGTTTATGAGATGCCCCCTTATCCAACTTTATTCCGGAACAGTTTTGCCCGTTAAATTTTATATTAGAATTTCTGCGCATGCTCTGTGAGCAAGTTAATTGGTTCCGGGAAAAATGCCGTTGCCGATTCAGCCAGGATTTTTACAGGTAAATTTTGTCTTTCTTGTTTTCCTTTGAATATGTCTGCAGAAAATACTATATCACTTAGACAGTGGCCGTACTGAGCAACCCAAAACGTTCTCAAAATCTGTCTCTTGCTTCCCCTGCATTGCAATTTAGTTAACTTTGCGTTGTGTATGACAAGCGGAAGATGGCGGAATTTTTGTATATATGTAAGACGTTTTTACAATAAAGCTGTTAAATTTTAAAGAAAGAAATATGAATGAAATTGTCGAATGTCATATGTTTGGCTATTTCTTTAAAGAAGTTCTTTCTTGTTTGGTAAGTTAAAGAAATAACCGATGACAACATTTTTCATCCGCATTTCCTCTGCTCTAATGTCATGTCCAGACCATGTACTATTTTTCACGACTAAATAATCTTACACAGTGTATCTCTAGTTTTCATGTTGATAAATCAGTACGAGTCTAATATGTGATGTAATTACATAATGGAGATTGGAGAGAGTTTTTCACAATTTACAGGTTGGCATAGAGCCGATGCAGGTTGATGCTCAACCAGAAGAAAATGACAATGTGGAGGAGGATCGATATGTGGTGGAGAATACAACACTGGTAACTGCAGATATTTAAACTAAGTAGTAATATGGAATGTGTAAATTTACTTAGTTGAAAAAGTGTGAACTTAAGTAAAATATGCAGTCTTCCCATAAACTTGAGTTATTGTTACTTACATGAGTTATCTAAATATCTATGTAGCAGATATATGTAACTTCAGGAAATGTGTGAAATAGTGACAGTACGAAACTTACAAAACTAAATGCATAATCCTTCACAACATATAAAGATATTTATTTTGAATCATTTAATCTCTAGAAGTAATTGGATAAAAGGGAGAGTTGGTGAGAAGAGCTTTAAATGAATTACAACATTTTGTTAAACAAATAGCATCTGTAGACTGTGAATTATGCATCCCAGAAAAAGTCCCAAAAGGCGATTTTTCAGACCCAACCATTTCAGAGTTCACAAATGTTTGGTGTTGGGATTTTTCTGAAGAAGAAAAATCCACCTATAATACAGATTTCTACTCTATGTAAAGGCAGTAATTTTACCAGTGATTGTCAGGAAATATGACATGCTACTGACAGGGGACATAAATTTTGTAAAGAATATATTACCAAAGTTTACAACATACTGAACATATTGAAAACTAAAATGTCACGTCATACCAGGCTGCTCTATTGAAAAGATAACTCTTGCAGCAAATGATAACTTGGGCTTATGCAAATCGTTAATATGTAACATCATACCACTTGAATTTCTCAAAATTTAAGCCAATTTGTGGTGCTAAGGCCAAAAAATATTTTATCATTACATGTCCCAAAAAGTAGTATCAGTAGGTAGGGATGGAGTTTGTATTGTCATGTCGAAATATTTCTTGATGGAATGAAATTTGAAAAGCAAAGCTATTTCATCACTGTGTGAAACTGCCATATGTGAATTTTCAGTTACATTAATAAACGTTTTTGTATTTCTGCTTTTCTTCCATCTTGGAATTTACACAGAGTACTTCACTCAATGAATGACATAGAAAAATAAGTTGAAAAGTTTGCTGAAATCCAATTTCAATATTTTACAACCCCTCAAAATATTATTCATAGTGTTATGTTATGGGTTTTTTTTTTAATACTAGGATTTAGAACAGTATGCAGCGCAGTACAGTGGTCTTGCCAAATTGAACCGACTGCTGTTTATTGCTGATCACTGTCCAATGCTGAGAGTGGAAGCTTTGAGGATGGCCCTTACCTACGTTATGAACACTTACAACACCAGTTTGTATCAGCAGATCCACCGCAAACTCCAAGAGGCTGTCACATCGTCAGTAGCTAATCATGTTTTCCTTTTTTTTTTCCCTCATGTTTTTGTGAATTGTTTGCCTATTTACTAGATATTGTATTATCTTTTCTTGATTTTCCCTTTCCTGACAACCTTTTATTCTTTCTGTAGGTCTTCCAGTCTTCCAGATGCTGTTGCGGGAGCCATTCACAATGTCCCCAGCTTAGATACACAATGGATAGAAACCACATCAAAGAAAGCGGCCCTTAAACTGGAGAAACTGGACACAGACCTCAAAAACTACAAAAGTAACTCCATAAAAGAGAGCATAAGGTCAGTTTAATTAATAAGTTTATGACCAGATGGGGTGTATTCTGTAAAAAGTAACTCCATAAAAGAGAGCATAAGGTCAGTTTAATTAATAAGTTTATGACCAGAGGGGGTGTATTCTGTAAAAACTACAGCCATATGGAATATCTGCTGATTTTACTAGGTTTGTTCGTGTAACTGTTTTAAAAGACTCTTGATTTCCTAAAGGATTGGATAAAGAGCTAGCACCACTTGTAACACTAGTGAAGCTGAATGTGTACAGCAGGTTTCAGATAGCACTACTTGTAAGACTAGGGAAGTTAAATGTGTACAGGAGGGGTCAGATAGCACTACTTGTAAGACTAGGGAAGTTAAATGTGTACAGCAGGGGTCAGATAGCACTACTTGTAAGACTAGGGAAGTTAAATGTGTACAGCAGGGGTCAGACAGCACTACTTGTAACACTAGGGAAGTTAAACGTGTACAGGAGGGGTCAGACAGCACCACTTGTAACACTAGGGAAGTTAAATGTGTACAGGAGGGGTCAGATAGGACCACTTGTAACACTAGTGAAGTTAAATGTGTACATCAGGGGTCAGATAGCACCACTTGTAAGACTAGAGAAGTTAAATGTGTACAGGAGGAGTCAGATATATTTACAAAACCTATTTTTACAGACGAGGACATGATGATTTGGGAGATCATTATTTGGATTATGGAGACCTCAGCAATGCATTGAAGTGCTACTCAAGGGCACGGGATTACTGCACAAGTCCTAAACATGTTGTCAACATGTGTCTGAATGTTATAAAGGTAAATACCCACAATATTAGGTATGGGATTATTGCACAAGTCTTAAACATGTGTCTGAATGTTGTAATAGTGCTCAGGGCTGTTCCAATTAAACATATACAAGGCTCAAAATTAGCGAGAAATACTCACAAAATGCGAGTACATTTGAAAAATAGCTTGTAAAAATAGTGGACACTCGAAAATCTTAGCGAGTGGTGATTTACAAATTATAATCATATCCATTGTATACGGTGATGCGCAATTTGCTTTTCTTAAACTTGCACTCAGAATCATACAAACGCTTACATGAACGACTAATTTTAACAACCGTTTCTATCCATATTTTTCTTTTATAATTTTTAAGAAACTCAAAAAGAGCCAAATAAATGCTTCAAAAGTTGGACAGTATGATGAAAAATATAGACATGTGACACAAGTCCTGTTCACATATGGCAATGATTAAATTTAATTTCAAGTATGATGCTTTTGTTATTTATTTATCTAAAAAAATCGGAGTCTATGTTTTTCCAAATCTTCCGGTTGCCATTTTTATCAGAATGAAAAGATTTAAAGTAGCATCGATTGTTATTAACAGATCATCGGCAAAGAACAACTATATATTCCATCACTCCAACATGTCCTACATGTATATACACTAATTTGTTGTATTGAAGTTGGGTTGTAGTGATGACACGAGAGTGCACTGCTGACCGTGTAGAGGATTATCATAAAAGTTCATGGCACCATGTATCCGGGATTCCCTTTGAAAAATCTATAGTGACAACCCTAATGCAATCTAATTAAAATCAGATCCTAGGATACGCTCACAATCACTACTTGCGCAGCGTATACGGTGCGGATTTAAGAAGTCTGATTTTAATTAGATTGACCCTGATGTGGTATGAAATTGGAAGGCTTTGGATCTAGACCTGCAGTAAATAGGTTGTGGATTAGAGATGTGATGGTC
Source organism: Ostrea edulis (assembly GCF_947568905.1). Classification (NCBI taxonomy): domain Eukaryota; kingdom Metazoa; phylum Mollusca; class Bivalvia; order Ostreida; family Ostreidae; genus Ostrea; species Ostrea edulis. The sequence goes on along the minus strand of NC_079167.1, from coordinate 20,054,434 downwards.
AAGAGACCTAAACATTGCACCATATGACTTGCGTTAGTGACTTGACCAAACAATGCCTGTTGACCCACTAGGCTCAGTATTAAATCATGGGGAAAATCATCGATTTTAAAAAAAAACATAGGAAAAAAGAACACTGCTTCATTAATTTTATTTTAGTTTGTAGATTTTCATTTTAGCCTGTGGATTTTATACCAACAGGCCTGTGGTAGAAGAAGTTGATTTGAACCCCAGATATGGGGTACCTGGGGACAGCAGTTTTTTAATGGGTGGTTCACACTGGTGGGATATTGATTCTATGGTGGGTGGCTTTTTCGTGAAAATTGTTTCTGTGGGTGGTTATTTTACTAAACCATATACAGTAATATGTTAGAAAATAATCAGAAGTGAAGCAAAACAAGTAAAGAATTGAAGGTTTAATGTTCGTTTCTTCTCCGGTCGAATGAATTTCAATCCAGATTTTGTTTCCGGAAAGATTCTAAAACTATTGTAACAGGAATTGCATCTGTGATTATCTCCCATTAATATACCTTGTATGGAAACATATTGTCAGTGGAGAATGACCCACTGGAGTTGGCATTGTGGCGGCCAAAAACCACCTCTCTTGAAATTTACCCAGACTACAATAAAATAAACACCACCTGTCAATCATGTTGGATACAATAGATCGGGTCCTGACTGATGGATTCGATCAAGTGCATCAACTTGGCACCCGAGCTCGGATGTGTTTATACTAGCAATTAACTGCAGGCGTATCCACCCCTGTCATCTACCGCAAAAATAAGGTCACAGTATTTTTAAAAAAAAAAAAATTTTCCTTTATGAGTCGATAACTACCTGAACTAAAGATTCAAACATTAGAAAGAAATTGGTCATAGTCAAATTGTATCTCGGAGAAAATGTCAAAAACTGTACACTGCACTGGTCATACAAATTAGCAGTGATTCAAGATTTATTGATTAGCTTCTGATGGTTGGAATTTAGGATCCAGAAAAATAAAAAGTTCCCATACTTTCGTGTCAATTGTTCTAGATGTAATTCCTTTTCAAACATAATTTACATAATGCTTGGATTGCCTCTGTCAGTCATGTGTTGTCCTCAAGAACATTTCTGAGGACCCGATAAACTAGAAGAAAAAAAGGCAAGAAATGTTGGTTAACGTCCTTAAACTAATTTTAGTCATATCAATAAAATTTATGATAATTCCAAACCAAATTAAGCTATTTACATTTTCATTCCTATTTCTAAATGATGGATTCAGTTGGCAGATTTTCAATATATTTTTTGTACTTCCCATGTATTTCGTTGTGTATAGCAATTAGCACCTGGGTAGACCCTGGCCACTCCAGGTAAAGAACATCAGTCTTGATTTGGTCACGCCCACTTTTCCAGGAACTGTACAATCATGAAATGGGTCTTCAAAGGGTAGAAATGGCAATGAAATAGGTGTAGGCAAACATTATTCCCACTCAAGATGTATTATGTTCTAATTGGGTGACACTAGGCGGGTTTACAAAAATTAGATCGAATTCATATCACATTGAATGGAGGAGTCATTCATTTGCTGATAGTATAATGCTTGTAGGGAAACAATGGGGTCTGATCTGTGTTAAAGCACTATGAATAAACATGCAAGTGAATGTCACGTGGATATACACGAATAAGTGAAATGAAGAAGTCATGAAATCATGCTATAAAGTCTTGCTGCTATTTGTATTAAACATGTCAAATGATATCATGATGAAAAAGTATTTTGTGCTGTATGGTGGGGAGAAAAAAAATCAGATTTGGGAATATTTTAAATTCTACTGTACAAGTCCTAGACATGTGTCTGGATGTTATAAAGGTACTAACCCAATAGGGGATGGGATTACTGCACAAATCCTAAACATGTGTCTGGATGTTATAAAGGTACTTACCCACAATATTGGGCATGGGATTACTGCACAAGTCCTAAACATGTGTCTGAATGTCATAAATACTCATAATATTATGGCTTCAGATGTGGATAATGCATAAATGTAACACAAACATATTTCCAAAATAGGCTATAAATTTCAAAATACTATAATCTTTCAACAGGTTAGTGTGTATCTACAAAACTGGTCACATGTTCAGAGCTATGTCAACAAAGCAGAGAGCACACCAGAAATGACTGAGGTTAGTATTTTGTGATTTAATGAAATGACTGAGGTTAGTATTTTGTGATTTAATGAAATGACTGAGGTTAGTATTTTGTGGATTTAGTGAAATAACTGAGGTTAGTATTTTCAGGATCATTAATTTATGCACAGCGGTTAAGTTGCATGCCAATTTCTTTTTCGGTTGATTGAGACTGAAATGCAGGTGCTAGTATTTCAATTTTTCACTGGTTCATTTAACCAGTGAAAAATTTCCTTATCCAGAAAAAATCTTTCTTTGTGAAAGCCATCAGACCTTAGCTGTATGATGCCTCAGGTCCAGTGCGTTTATTAATTCACTGGACTGGGATGTCTGACGTTAGGTTATCATTATTTGTATGGTGTTACATAAACACTTATTTTTATGATAAAATACCATAATAATTCAAATTTAGGAGATCAGAAAACTAAGTCAAGGTTTAATCCAGATTTTCGATGTTACTATCCATTTTATGTTAAAGAAAAAAAAATTGAGAATGCAGACATGAGCTGCTAAGGGAGTTGAGTGTGGTGCCAACCTTTCTCTGTCAAATTACGGTTATTTCCGAGCTAGTGTATAAATGACTGATCATTTAGTATTTGTATTGTTAAGACTTTGTTGATACTACATGTATAGAAGAATATACAAAAATGATTTTTAGGCCCCAGGAATGGGAGATTTGGGGGCATATTTTTTGGTCTGTCCATCTGTTAATCTGTTTTGTATGCCAACTTTAACCTTGTCTATAACTTTGGAATGGATGATGAAAGAGCCTTCATTTACATGTGTATTCTTTGTGAGAAGACCTTCCTTTCGGTATCAAATTCTTTTTACCTTATGACCTTCACCTTGCAGTTTGACCTACTTTTGAAAAACTTTAACAAAGGCCATAACTTTTGAGTGGTTAGTGATAAGGCTTTGATATTTCACATGTTTATCCATTTCGACAAAATCTTTCATTTACCATAATTACTTTGCTGCCATACAGGGCATCAGTGTTTCACAAACATATCTTGTTGCTAAACTTCTAATACAATCTTAAATGTATGTAGGCAATTTTTCCTATTAAGGGGTTCCGATAATTGAATGGATAGAGGGAAGTATTCATGTTTTGTCGAAAAGGGAAAGGTATCCTTTATTTGTAGAAAAAAATAACCTTGATAAATACCTGTTGTCCAGAATTTTCAGTTATTTTCTCTATATTTGTGTCAGTTTTCGGTCTAATAGAATAGTTTGCTCTTTTGTGTGTATTGATTACTCAGCACCAAATGTCCTATGTGACTCAAAAGACTTTCATTTACACTGAAAGATCAAAGATCTTTGTGTATTCATTTTCTGTACTGTCTACATAACCTATTCTGTATTATTGTCTGTTTCACATGTTAATTAGAAATCAAAGGTCATGTAGTAATTTCTTTTCAAAGGAATTTGCCAGGGAATTTTGTTTCACAAACCCATTTTGTTGTTTCTCTATTGGAAATATTTATCAATCCTTTTACAGCAACATAGTAAAGATGCAGGACAGACCGTGCTGACCAAATTAAAATGTGCTGCAGGGTTAGCAGATTTAGCTACAAAGAAGTACAAATCGGCCGCCAAATATTTCCTACAAGCCAACTTTGACTACTGTGACTTTCCAGAAGTAAGTGCGACAGAGTGATATTGAATTGGAACACATGGTGAATCATCTAAGCTTACTAATCCCAAGAGAGAACCATCTATCAAGCAATGGCATGGAACAAAAAAAATCTTTTTGCAACTCTCTCCTTTAAAAGCGTAAAATTTTGTAAATGATGAAGTGTAGATCTGTGTTGTACTGACGAGGCACGTTGTTGTTTTAGCTCTTGTCCCCTTGCAATGTTGCTACCTACGGTGCTTTGTGTGCTCTGGCATCATTTGACAGACAAGAATTGCAGAAAAATGTTATATCTAGCAGGTAGGTTTTTACTTCGTCATGTAAAACTGAATTCATTTGACAGACAAGAATTGCAGAAAAATCATAAATCTAGCCGGTAAATTTTTACTTTGTCATGTAAAACTGAATTCAGTTGTAAGCAGCTTAACGTGAGTGACTGGTATTGTAAATCGATAGCACATTTCTATTGTTGTAAGTTGTTAATTATCATTAGTGTTTAATTTTCATGGATTTGCCACAAATTTAAAACCTTGTATATAGTTTTTAACCTGAATCTTAGAGTTAACCACAATATAGGCTAACAGTTCTCATTGACCCCACAAAATTAACTGATTAAACCACTGAACATCACTTCATTGTGGAGTTATTATACCCCCCGCAACAAGTTGTGGGGGGGGTATACTGGAATCGGGTTGTCCGTCTGTCCGTCCGTCCGTCTGTAGACGCAATGGTTTCCGGACTCTAAAGCATTATCCTTTCCACCTACCGTCACCATATCATACATATGGACTACTCATGGGATGAAGATGTTCCCTATCGATTTTGGGGTCAAAAGGTCAAAGGTCAAGCGCACTGGACATCGAAGTAGCAATATGGTTTCCGGGCTCTAAAGCGTTATCCTTTCCACCTACAGTCACCATATCATACATATGGACTACCCATGGGATGAAGATGTTCCCTATTGATTTTGGGGTCAAAAGGTCAAAGGTCAAGCGCACTGGACATCGAAGTAGCAATATGGTTTCCGGGCTCTAAAGCGTTATCCTTTCCACCTACAGTCACCATATCATACATATGGACTACCCATGGGATGAAGATGTTACCTATTGATTTTGGGGTCAAAAGGTCAAAGGTCACGCGCACTGGACATCGAAGTAGCAATATGGTTCGGTTTGTCTTGCCATTTGTTTTTTACACTCAGAAAAGAGGTAGTTTATACCTATTACCAACACCCTTTGGGAGATTGGGGTAAGCGGGGGGTATTCTTAGTGAGCATTGCTCACAGTACCTCTTGTTTAAAGAATCACTGTCTAGTTTGATGGGTATGTGATAGGGCTGGATATTGTTTGGAAAATTTCAATAAGGTACATATCGCTGTAGAGAGAAACGATAGGCAATACGTACTGACGATGCAATATAATTACATTTACACTTAATTTAGAGGATTAAAATAACTCTTTTTTTTCCTGCTAATTTTTGAAAACTGAGGCCACGGTACCGTCGCCACAGTACACTTTTGAAAGATGATTTGTGTTGGTATGCAGTCACAGAGTAAATGACATCTAGATAATTCGTCCATATATTTTCAATTTATTTGTTAACCCTTTCATGAAATCTCGCTGTAAGATACGTTAATGACAACTCATAATAGATTAGGGCTATTCCAGAAATAATTACATGGGGGGGTCGGGAGGCACCTTTTGTATATACCAAGCACCCATAAAAAAAAAAAAAAAAAATTACCCCATGACCCATCAAATTAATAAACTCATTTTACAATGACCCATCTAATAAAAAAAAAAACTAACCAGACCCACCATAAAAATATTTTTAAAAATGAAAACGGTACAAATCTCGCAAGGTTTTCGGGACAAACATTCTAGTCAATGACGCGGTAATGCCTGTGCGACATTGTATCACAATAGTTCTGAAGAAACGATGTCACATCAACAATCAAAGGCATCTATGGCGGGAATATTGGAAAGATTGGGAGTCCAAATGATGCTATTATCATGAAATGGGTATGGATATGTTTTTCCACGAATCGTTCGTCTTCTAATGGAGCCCGCGCCCGGAGGCCTCTATATCACCATCACACCGACTGATAAATATAACGCATCGGTACCCTCATATAAATCAACTAAGGTTTGCCTATTTTTATTAGAAAACGGAATACCTATTGGTTTCAAAATATTCTCAAAATCGATGCACTGTAAACTGTAATAATCTACAGAACAGAGTTCGCCGCCATCACGTCCTACTAAACGCGCCTCTAATTTGAAGAGTGTCGTAATGGAAAGTTATGCGCTGCAAAGAGCGACAACTCGAATAGTTCTATGTTATTTCTGATTTCGAAAGCAGCATTTCGAAAGCACGTTTTCAATTTTCCCTCCGACGTTTTGTAACCAACACGACAAGAGCGACAATAAAAATATTCTGAAAACTCAACACCCACGTGGCACAAAATAAAACTATAGAAACTACCCACTACCCATAATAAATATTTTTTTAACAGTCCAACCACGGACCAATTAAAATATGAAATCAAAGTACTGAAGGTACTGAAACGAGGTGACGTTTGGCAGTGACTTCAGCTTGTCTTTGGACATGTCTTTGGACAAGAGGCATCATTTCTACATTTGCCATTGAAACTACATACAATTCAAAAGCTGCACCCTCTTCATGCCCAAAGAGCTTTCTCAAAAGAGCTTGTAAATTTGAAAAACCACTGACTGTCAACAAAACAGAGCAACCGTCTGCCTTCACATTTGCGTTTGCATCACGTGCATGTGGATCGAAAACATGGAACAGATTGCCTGAGCAGAATACAGCAACAGAACTGCCATTGCATATAAATATACCTCCATCTTTGGTATTTGCAAAGCATAAATTCAGTGCTGTAGCAAGAGAGAGGAAAGGGCCGTTATCTTTAAAAGTGGATTGTATTTCCCCTGCATAAACTGGTAAAGCAGACACATGAAGCAACTGATTTTGAATGCAAACATTTTTGGGCAAGTCCTCTGGGTTAAGATGTTCATGTGGACAGGCCTGTCTTGCATGCTTGTATAAAACATCACCTTTTTCAAGAACAAAATGAATATCATTCGCATCCCAATCTCCAAACAATTTTTGGTTAACTGCATTAAATGCAATGCACACAAGTGAATTTGCTACACATTGTTTACCTCTGCTATATTCTGAGAAAGTTTCTGACCCTTGATGAAAGTTGGCAGACACGCATTTCAAAATTATGGGATCTTTTCTTACATTGTGACTTTTTCTTGTTTTGACAGATTTTGGGCTCTCCCTTTGATGACTATCAAAATCATGATTTTTTTTTTTTTTTTGCTACCCTTCATATCTGATGACGACAACAACTGTCAACTCTTGAAATAACTCATTCAATTCTTGAGTCAAGGTTAAACCAGTCCAAGAAAATTTCCACTCTTGAAATATCAACTCTTGAAAACAAGTGTCAACTCTTGAGATAATTCATTCAACTCTTGAGATAAATCATATTTCGTGACAAAGAAATGTAAACTTGATTTCCAATATATTACTTCCAATGGAGTTCTTTTCTTGAATAACAAATATATTCACAAAAACATGTTCATTTATATTTCTTAATCAATGTTTACAGTTATCTGACTTGACCTTGAAAGAGCGCGGGAAATGGCGCTCGGCCCTTTCGATCGAAGATTACATGTTTACACCCAGATTTAGTATTAAAATCTCAAAAAATGCGTCCAAAAGAAATATTTTGGTAAAATTGTACGAAATTAACACATTGGGTTTCAGATAATTACCTTGAGTTAATGCGTTGGCAAGAATATATCAGTTCTCTCAGGCAAGACGTTTTCTCCTTGTTGATAAACAGGATAGCGTGGCGCGTATGGATACAGAGAAATAGTGCAGAGTTTAATATTAAAATTCTAATTACACACAATTTCTGATTGATAAATACAACAGATCACATACAAGGAAGACTTCTTCAATCTGACATAAAACAGAATTTATATATAACAGTTTAATAAAAATGGAACATAGTATCAATGTGAACTATTTTTTGATAGGCAATAAATCGGCTAATTAACATAATTTTCAGACATAAGAGGAGACAGCTGTTTACCCAGAATTCCTAGAGAAAAATAGACCATGTTTTTCCCGTCTATATGTGAAAATGCGAATGAATACAGAAGCAATGCAAATCGTTTCCTACAGTCCAATTCTGTTTTTCTAAGATCGTGGAATAAAATGTTGGCAAACGACAAATAATTTTGATCTTGTTTACAAACCTAAACACTAATTCGCGATTCCTTTTGATGTGTGGACTTTGTTTCATATCGAAGGGATAAAAATTCCGATTTCATAAATTCTTATTTAACTCGCTTATCGTAGAGGGTAAACATATGGATCCTATATCAATCTCAAAGTGAATTGTGACAGCTTTTACGTTGCATTAGCATATGTGACAACAAATTTCTTATATTAAAAATCAAAGTGATTTCGCAAATGGTAGTGATTAAAACAGGGCGCCATTGAAGCTGGGGTCTGACATACGAGGCTGACTTACGTCACCTCGAAAAATACGACCACCCACACAAAAAAATATCGTTTGCCGCCCGACCCCCTCATTTGATCATTTCTGGAACAGCCCTTAGAGGATACAGGGCTATAGGGCTGAAACGATTCAGGTACCTCACGGTTGGGTTCAATTTTCGATTCTTAGGCCACGATTCGATTATTTTCAATTCAATAGTTGTCAAAAATTCTAATAAACAATAAAAAAAAATACACAACTTTCATGTTTTTATTTCATTTTCCCCAGAAAATCATCGTTTTCAACAACGGAATATGGTCTTTATTATATCACATGCTATAAAATATCCAAGAGCATTGGTAATTTATTTCTGTGAAACAAATTTTACATACTGCCGCAGTTCCATTCTCTTTAAAACCATAATGCTTCCATACAGGAGACCTTAGGTTTGCCAGAGATTTTTTAATCACGATTCCCGAGTTAGCGTCCGCCATTTTTGTTGTAATAAATTGTAAGGTAAAAAACCAAATCCGTGTTTAATTCTTTATTTCCAGAAAAAATGTAAACATTAACCGAATCGAAATTTGAAGATGTTGAACCGAAAATTGAACCGAATGCCGTGAATCGCGGTTCAAGTGAACCGCGATTAATTGTTTCAGCCCTACAGGGCTAGCTGTATCAGTTACTGTATCGCTCAAAAATATCGATTTATATCGATGATATATTGATCCTGCCCTAGTATGTGAGATGATAAACTAAAATGGAAAACATGAGACCACAAAGCCGTTATGCATAAATTTCACGCTTTCCATTGTTAGTTAATCACCACATACCCATCATACTTGACAGTGATTCATCATATTTATATTTGAAATAAAAATGAAATACACAGTTGCATGTTGTGAGGAAATTAAGACATTGAAGCCTCAAAGGGTTATGACAGAGAACATGAAGAAAACAGTAGAAAATGTACATAAATATTTTGATGCTAGATGATTTAATAAATCCTTCTGACATAGAGGTGTGAAAGTAAATTGCATTATACAAAGAAACTATTAAATACTATCCATTTTCTTTTCTCTTGCAGCTCATTTAAATTATTCCTAGAATTAGAACCTCAGCTTCGAGACATAATTCACAAGTTTTATGAATCAAAGTATGCATCGTGTTTGAAACTCTTAGGAGAAATTAAGGTAAGGAATTTTCCGATTGAGATGATTTAAATGGCTGCTGTTTGATATAAACCCGGATTGTCTGTGATCTGTTGTTATTTTCCTTACAGGATAATCTTCTACTAGATATGTATTTAGCACCACATGTTAATGTCCTGTATACACAAATTAGGAATAGAGCTTTATGTCAGGTAAGAAAAAGTTAACATTTCCTTCTAATAAAAGCTGAAGAAGTGGGAGGGTGTGTGTGGATTCTGTTGATCAAGCAGAGCATGTAACAGGTCTATGTACATGTGTGTATGCTGTTACAGCATTAATTTCTATGTGGGTTAAATTTTGATGCGAGTTTAATTTAGATGTGGGTTTGATTTTGATGCTAGTTTAATTTAGATGTGGGTTTGATTTACATGTTGATGCGAGTTTGATTTTGATGTGGGTTTAATTTTGATGCGAGTTTAATTTAGATGTTGGTTTGATTTACATGTTGATGTGAGTTTGATTTTGATGTGGGATTTATTTTGATGCGGGTTTAATTTTCATGGTAAGGGCATTGCCATAATTTAGATCCCTCACAAACAAGGAGATAAATTACTTTGGTGAAGGGGTGTGATTGTACTGCGTTAATAAGGAATATTCTCTTCATGTTCTCTGGTGTAATCAATGGCAGAAAGTTAATTTGATCACAATTCCATGTCACAAACTTCTTTAGTCATAGAATCTCCATGTTTGGTGATTGTCTGGAAATGCATGTATCTGAAGCTTAATGGAGAAACGACCATGCATTTGATTAATAGGAATAGTTATTACTTTACAGTATTTATTTGATTAATATGAACGGTGGTTACTTTTCAGTATTTATTTAATTGTTGTGAACGGTCATTACTTTTCAGTATTTTAGTCCGTACTTATCAGCTGACATGAGGAAAATGGCTGAGGCTTTCAACACGACTGTCCCAGCTTTGGAGGATGAGATCATGCAGCTGATTCTGGATGGTCAAGTCAATGCACGAATTGATTCCCACAACAAGGTAAGGGCACCTGTCACATCTCATCATCATAAGACTGAAAATTGTGGGATAATCATTCTTTTCGTTACAGTTTATAACAGGTTTTTGCTCTTGTTTTTGTTGCAGTGATACTTTCTTTCAACCAAATCTTGGAATTTAATCTGTAATGTCTCTGCAATGTGGTTTCAGATTTTATATGCAAAGGACACGGATCAGAGAAGCTCCACTTTTGAGAAATCTTTTGCCATGGGAAAGGAGTATCAACGACGCACAAAGGTAAACATCTACCTGTAAAAAGGTGGTGAAATTCTTGTTAAAGTACGTGGAAAAATATGCAATATTTTGTGAGAATTTGATCTCTGTATAGAGTTGTCATGTCACCTTTACTTTCTCCAGGCTCTGATATTGAGGTCTGCCATGCTTCGGAATCAAATTCATGTCAAAGTAAGTGAAGCGCATCATGTCAACACAAAACATGTTTATCTCTCTATTTGAGGCCAGCCATTTTTTTGGTACTGTAATTTTGTTGGTTTTATACATATTAAAATTCTTTTTTTAGAAAATTAGGGTCAGTCAGCAGGGTTTGACACTAAGGCACGTCCGACCGAACGAGTCTACTAAATAATAGGTCTGGTCGGGTAAAATGTAAATTTACTAGTCCGACTGGTTGTGTTGAAAAAATAAACAATAAATTTTAGTTTAAAACCATAAGATATCTTCTTCTTAACTAAAAAAAATAACTTTAAAGAGTTGAACCGCGTGATGACGTAATCTCTATTTTAAGTTGTAATAAATAAGTCGCGGTCGGAAGTAATCTTTTATGACATCTACTCGATGTTAATGTGTGTAAAGTTATGTTTCGGATAAATAGATATAAATTGAATTCATTTTCATTTTAAAAAAATAATTTGCATTAGATATAAAAAGTGTTTAGGAAAGTAATAAATTATGTCATAAACAGCCATTTTTCGGTGTTGACATGTGTGCGGGAATGTCACCATCTATATTCAAATACGACTTCTTGTGATCTCATCCTCAATGAAAGATGTCCCAAAAGGAAAAAATGGCAAAGGTTGGGAAGAAACAAAGCAGGGCTTATGAAATAGAAATTTAAAAAAAACGGTTCAGGTCATCTTAATTATTCTATTTGGACTAAAGAATTTCTGTGCCATATAGAATTTAAAGATACGGAAAATATGTTTGAAAATAATAGCATCAAATTGAATGAGGAGACTAAAGATTTTTTTGAGACAATGAAATACGTTTTAGTTCAAACTTAATGTTTGTCATTTGAATCAAGTACTTGAATTTAAATATGGAGAAACTATCGTCAAGTAAAAATCATTTGAAGTAGCCCGACTGGTCTAGTGCTCAAAAAAGTAAATGTCAAACCCTGGTCAGTCTGAATGAAATTGAAAAATAAAACCCAGAAAATTATTAATGATCTGTTTCCTATTTAGATACAACTTTACATATTTAAAGACTATCATACGTGTAAATTTATACGCCCTCTGTGCAGGGAACTGCACTTTGATTAGTGCAATTGTTAGGTGATACACCCTACTGTGTCATAAAACCCAACACATTGCTTTGTGGATTTGTGAAACTTTTGACATCTTTTGTTTTTATTTTAAAAGTCAGTTTTTGTTGTTGGTTTTGTTGTTGTTTTTTTTTGCCAAAGTAAATGGGTGATCTCATTTCTACTTTATATCACAATTGCTGAATCTAATGTACTATTAAATAAGTTACGGAATTTTTTTTCTATGTTTGGAACTCGATACTTCTTCAAAGTTGTGCAACAGTAGTAACGATATCATATGTACAATAAGTCAATTACTTGGTATCTTGCTTTAGAATTGACAGCGTGGATGTGAAAGACAATTTACTTTCTGTTTTGCAGAGTCCACCTCGAGATGGGGGTCAGGGAGGGGAAATGTCCATAGCTCCAGGGACAGTGTCGTCCGCCAGGAACTGACCGTACAGTTGTCGGTGTTGATTTCTGTGATAAAGACTGAATCTGTGGTGGCTCGGTGGGCCAGAGTTGGACTTTAAAGCCTGCATGTAGTGCTTACTACGTCTTCGTTCTCATCAGGAGTTACTGGCGAGGCAGACATTGTTATTTCAGATCAATCAGTGCTTGTTCATTTCCCCTCAAAAGAACTCTCGTTTGGAATAGCTCCATTTTCTCTGTTTATTCGTTTAAAATTGTTTTTAGTTATGAAGAAAAACAAAAAACTATTTTGAATGATTGGAAATTGAATTCTTGTATAAGACTGTATGACGCTTTGAGGGACATTTATGATTGGTTCCAGTGATTGGGAAATGTAAACATTTCTAAAATCCTCAGCAGTGTATCCAAATGCAATGCGAAATATTAAGTGGTTGTGTAAGATCACAATAATTCCAGTTTATGCATTACACAGTATGAATTTTATTAAAGATTCAGTTTGCTTATGGTAAACTGTGATTAACAAGGAAACGTTTTTACGTTATTTACTAACAGTGTAGAGGAATGGAAATTTTCATGATCTTCCACTTGCTACATATTTGCAGATGTCCATCATTTCAGAATGTGATGCCCAAACATGCAGAATCCCCTCCCCTCTCCTTTTATGATGAGGGACTTGCAATTCTGTGTGTCAACTTTTCAAATGCTTCTATATAAAAACCACTGAGTCAATTTCAACCAAACTTAAGATATACATGTACCTGGTAGCGTCCATCAAGTTGAAGTGAAGTCATGTCCTTCTCTAAGGAGAGATACCCTGGTATATAAGGGGAAAAAACAAATAGAGTAGGATACTGAAATACCTTCTCAAGAACCACAGAACCAGAGAAGGCAAAGCTTCATTCAAACTGCTAGTCCCGAAGACAGGATGGGGCCACCAATGGAGTTCCATGTTACAGAGGAAATTCTATAAAGACCAATACTAGGGCACTAGACGTCAAATTTATACGCAATTTTCCTTGTAGATTCAAGTATATTCATACCAGGACTAGGATGGGGCCACCAGAGGGGTTTTGCATATGAAGTTTGTTAGGAATGTCAAGAATCATAAGGGTGTAGGCGTACCATAACCTACTCCTAAAAGTAAGGTCAACGTCCTTATGCTTCTTTTACACCTCGGTTTTCATATTTGAATGCAGTATGTGGTAATACAAAATAGATGATACAAGATGAAAATAAAATGTAATGAAATTTATAAACATGATAACAGAATAAGAGTGGGGGCGCTGAATCTCTAGCTGGCTGGGGATTAGGAAAGGTTCGCGAGAGGGGTTAAAAGGTATCGTAAAATTCGTAATACAAGGGAATTTTCTCAAGAAAAATAGTTTATCAAAATAACGTGAAAACAATTTATGAAATTGATATTGCAAATGACTTTATGTATTAAGGGCTATAATACAGGTTGCAAGTTTTACATGGAAATAAGAGACTTAAAATCTTTTAAGAACCAGAGGTACAGTTTGTCAAAGTGATATGCATGCATCCTGATTTAGTATAGATTTAATTTTGTTCACACAATAGGGGTTCGAAGTTTCACATGGGAAATATAAAGGAAAATTTTCTAACAACCAGGCGCAGTGTTAAAATTAATATGAAAGCATTCTCATGAAATTCAATGAATTCTAAATTGGGCCAACAGGGTATACAGTTTAACATGTATCTGTTTGATACAAATGAAAGCATTCTTATAAAATGTAAATTGTAAGTTTGTTTAGTCCATAACCATGATAGCAACTAGGCCAAGGCAACAAGGGTTTGAAATTTAACATAGGAATAATACAGAAATTTTCTCAGAAATATATATATATATGTATAATGTCCAGCATCATGAAATTTTATAGTATTTTCTCCAAACTTATCACATATACCAGCATAAGAATAAATCGCAGTTTTCCTCAGCAAGATTTGCGGAGATGCATGGTTTGGCACAAATATAATCGAATGATCCTCATCTTTCTCTTGCATCAAGTAATTTTTTACACCTGATTAAACTATCTTATTTCAATGCCTATACATACTAGGGGTGATTTCAAGGTCACTATATCAAAATCTAAATATTAAATATTGTTTAACATCCCTCTCGAGAATCTTTCACTCATATGGAGACGTCACCATTGCCGGTGAAGGGCTGCAAAATTTAGGCTCAGCGCTTATGGCCTTTGAGCAGGGAGGGATCTTTATCGTGCCACACCTGCTGAGACATGGGACCTTCTTTTTTTGCATGCTGGTCTGATATGTGACATGGATTTTCGGACCAGTCGTTGACATCAGCTATTGTGATGTCACCCGTATCATGCTGTGCAGAATCTGCATAATCTTTACCAAGTATATGATAAACAAAAATATTCAATTATCATTTAATAAGCAGATTTACACTTAGCTTAACAGTTGATAGCAGTAGTAGAAAACAAAATCACATTTTCCCTGCGATATGACTATGGACCATTTACACCATAACGTATGTACTTTTTTATTGCGACGTCGTATGTTAAGTGCACAGAGATACATTTTTGTACGACGCTGATTTTTCTTGAGAAACCTCCACTCAACTGCGATGACTTTCGGTTGTAAAGTAACAGCATATGATAAAATACTTCATTTTAGACATCTTATTAAATGTAAAAAGTGTGAAATTTGGTATGAATATATAGGTTTTTAATCACACTGCAAGAATTAAATACATTTTCAAATCTATTTGAGAATTTATAGTCAGCCATGACCCAGTACTTAGAGATGGCCCAGTACTCAGACATGGACCACTACTTAATACATGAACCAGAACTTAGAATATGACCCAGTACTTGGACATGACCCAATACTAGACAGGAACCAATACTTAGACATGACCTAGTACTTCGACATGACACACTACTTAGACATGAACTAGTACTTGGACATGACCTAGTACTAACAAATGACCTAATACTCAGACATGAACCAGTACTCAGACATGAATCAATAGTAGACAGGAACCAGTACTAACACATGACCTAGTACTCAGACATGAACCAGTACTCGGACATGAACCAGTATTAAGACATGAACCAGTACTCAGACATGAACCAGTACTCATGGCATGACACAGTACTTGGACATAACTCAGTACTCAGACATGAACCAGTAATCAGACATGAACCAGTACTCAGACATGAACTTGGACATGACACAGTACTCGGACATGACCTAGTACTAACACATGACCCAGTACTTAGAATCAGTACTTAGACATGACACAGTGCTCGGACATGAACCAGTACTTGGACATGACCCAGTACTTGGACATGACCCAGTACTCAGACATGAACAAGTATTCATGACAAGACCCAGTACTCTGACATGACCTAGTAATCAGACATAACCCAGTACTCATGACATGACACAGTACTCGGACATGAACCAGTATTCATGACATGAGATAGTACTTGGACATGAACCAGTACTCAGAAATGAACCAGTACTCGGACATGAACCAGTACTCAGACATAACCCAGTACTCATGACATGACACAGTACTCAGACATGAACCAGTACTCATGACATGACACAGTACTCAGACATGAACCAGTAGCAGGTACTGTCCATTTAATTTTGGATGATTTTATTACTGTAACATGTAATTCAATTATTGTTGTTGACAAAGAGGAATTTTTCCCACTTTAGAATTCCTGTGAATTTGAATACATAACAGTCACTATGCTCAGTAATTAACAGAACACACACAATACAACAATAAGTTAGTCACTATGCTCAGTAATTAACAGAACACACACAATACAACAATAAGTTTGAATACAACACACACACATTATGTAAATGTTGTCCAAAATTCTTTAATATCAATGTGGTTACGAAAATAATCACAGAAATTTGTACTAATTCACCACAAAGAGGTTCCAGACATTTCAAAGTACCACTTGATCAACCTTTAATGCCTCGGACTTAATATGTGAAATTAATGTCCTTGACCTCTGACCTACTTAAAACATGATTCCATTCATCAACAGTAAGTAACACTGATGTCGTTTGAAATCCTCTGATAATGTTATGAAGGTCAATCTAGCAGGATATGAAATGTACAGTTCTATATACTACATGTATGTATCTTTCCTACAGTTCCATCATGAACAGCAGATCATGTATACACTAAGTACCCTTACGTGGCCTGCATAAGCAGTAATATTTCAGAAATTGGAAGCTCAAGATTATTGTTAATACATTTATACATAAAATTGATCAGGAATGAAAGTTCCGAATTGCTCAATTTAGCACCAGAATTACAAGACTGTTCACATTATTCATCTAGATCAGCATCCAGGAGATGTTTAAAGCTGTAGGGGGCAAACTGGTACCCGTCACCCACGTAGAACTTGCTGTTGAACTCGACCCTGTCAAAATAAAACTTGCAATCAAACACGCATTACTCTAAAAGTAAAACAAATACTGCCGACTGCATTGGGTAATATTCTAGACGTTAATATTCTCTATAATCCTTACAATCTTAAAACCACAGTGTAGGAATAACACTTAACAGGTCAGAGGCTTAAACGTGTTTATAATTTGGGACATAAAATCTCTGGAATACCCACAACACAAACCTATGGCAATGTGTACAATATTCTAATATGGAGGATTATGCTACTCGCAAGTTTTGATTGTGGTCGTATTGAACTTGTGTGAGCTGCAGTGGTGGGACATAATTCAGAATTTTGTGAATTCACCATGAACATTCCTACGAACTAGAAATAAATGACCCATTGATTTCATTTACATTGCTATTTGTATATCTTGTTTCCAGTGACCATTAGGACATTTTATTATCAGTTCAGAGATGTCACTGCTGAGGAAAATTCCTCCCACTAGAAATGTATTTTAAATTCTGGCAGATCTGGGACACACAAATACAAGTACAGCAGTCAGATCTGGGTCACACAAACACATCAAATACATGTATATCAGTCAGATCCAGGTCACACAAACACATCAATACCTGTACATCAGTCAGATCAGGGTCACACAAACACATCAAATACATATACATCAGTCAGATCCGGGTCACACACACACATCAAATACATATACATCAGTCAGATCCGGGTCACACAAACACATCAAATACATGTACATCAGTCAGATCCGGGTCACACAAACACATCAAATACCTGTACATCAGTCAGATCCGGGTCACACAAACACATCAAATACATATACATCAATCAGATCCGGCCACACAAACACATCAAATACGTACACATCAGTCAGATCCGGGTCACACAAACACATCAAATACATATACATCAGTCAGATCCGGGTCACACAAAGACATCAAATACATATACATCAGTCAGATCCGGGTCACACAAAGACATCAAATACATGTACATCAGACAGATCCACGTCTGACATAAATACATGCAAGTCAGGCTGATCCGGGGTGACACAAATACATGTACATCAGTCATATCCAGGTCACACAAATACATGTAAATAAGTCAGATCCAGGTCACACAGACACATCAGGCAAATCCAGGTCACACAAATACATATGAGTGGCTATTTACTAAATCCACGTAAACTGATAGCCAAACTACATCTGGTACATCCTAAATACTGTACATATAAATCCTTGATACGGTACACGTAAATGTTTGTTACAGTTGAAAATCATCTTTGTCATGTACTAGTGATGATAAACCATATTACAAGAAATGGTAACAGCCTGACTCCAGGTCACAGTCTAACTGCAGGTCACACTCTAACTCCAGATCTCAGCCTAACTCCAGGTCACAACTAAACTCCAGGTCACACTCTAACTCCTGGTCACAGCCTAACTCTGGGAGGAATATACCTAACTCAATACGGGAGGTATTCTCTAGGTCAAAGCCTAACTCAATACAGAAGGTATTCTCCAGGTCACAGCCTAAATGAATACGGGAAATATTCTCTAGGTCACAGCCTAACTCTGGGAAAAAAACCCATCCAGGGCACACCCTAACTTGAGTAATAATGTGCGATATGTTTCATGGTCATGACACAGCGTCTGTCTGAGCATATTGCCACAAGGTACACATGTTTTGGGGACCAGTTCTTAAACTTACGAGTTCCTTAAAACAGCCTCTGGTCTAATAGGCAACTCTTAGGTTAATACTATTCAATTCATAGCAAAGACAGAAAGCAAGACAATCATAGTGAATCCAATATATTTCTATGCAAGGTTGGAGTTATAATAAATTCTAGAGTTACCAGTGAAGACGTATTGTATGTAGAAATGCAGAAAGTCCCTCCATCAACAGCAGAACAGCCACAGTGACTCCAGCAAAGGCTGCAAAGATCGCCCAAATAAGGATCCCTCCAACGTATGGAAGGTCCATTGTTAGACCCGTACGGAACAGCATACTCCACAATACCTCAGACAGCTCTGTAAAGAAAACACACAGACCACTGAATCGTACATCATCAACACTGTGTAAAAAACACACAGACCACTGAATCGTACATCATCAACACTGTGTAAAAAACACACAGACCACTGAATCGTACATCATCAACACTGTGTAAAAAACACACAGACCACTGAATCGCACATCATCAACATTGTGTAAAAAACACACAAACCACTAAATCGTACATCATCAACACTGAGTAAAAAACATGCACATCTTGGGCACTGATATTGTTATAGAGGACAAACAGACATTTCACAGACAGTGCTGTTGTATAAGATTATGCTGATATACATTTTTAAATGTTTTTAATCTACATATGTAATTTTATTGTTAAGTGAGATTATTTCACTTGCATTGACGTCAGCAGTTAAAAGTGAAATATTTATACCCATGCTCATCTTCACATGCCGAGTGTCTGATTCTCTTAGTCTCACCTGATGAGAGTAAACAAATCGAGCACTTGGCATGCTGAAAGTATGACAATTCTGTGAGAGTTCTTCGTTATGCCCACATAATAAGATGTGATACTTACGAGTGTGAGCGAGACTTAAGAGCCCACAATCGGAGATAGGGGTACCAGTTAAGATGCAATACTTGCAAGTCTGCAGCGAGACTTAAAGCCCACAGTCGGAGATAGGGGTACCAGTTAAGATGTGATACTTACAAGCATGGACAAAACTTAGAGCCCACAATCGGAAATAGGGGTACCAGTAAGAATATGATACTTACGAGCGTGAGCGAGACTCAAAGCCCACAGTCGGAGATATGAGGCTGTGTGCGAGATACAACCCAGACAGTACTCGATGGTGTGAATGGCTTGTAAGATGAAGACTTCCCCAAACTCAAACTGAAACAGTCCGTATATTAAGGTAACCACTTGTACCTAACTGTTGCAGTAAAATTACTCTTTGTCAAGCTGTTAAAATGTCGTTCAAATTCTCATTTCCTGCCCAAAATACAGAATATTCAAGAATTTCTGATATTGGGTTTAGAATACGTTAATAAATGAATTCTTGTAAAATTTAGAAAAACTCTGAAGATTTTAGTGCTTACTTGTGGAATATTTTCCTCTTCTTCATGCCCTAGTATCCCGCCCTCAGAGTGGCTGACCACGCCCCTCTCCTCCTCTCCATTGATGTTCATGTTTTTACCTGTCACTGCCTGAAAATTCACAAAGCGAAGCTGCACAACTTGTAGGCATTTAAATGATCCTCAGAAAAGAGGAAATCAAAAGAAAATGTGGCATGGTCATCAGTTTGCAAAGACAGATCCATTACATTAAAATAAACATGCTTTTTGAAACTCAGAGTCGGATATAAGTTTGATAATATTAAGCACTGCAATATAAAGAAAAACCTAGTCATATACATATTACTTTTCCCTACATGAATCATTCATAACAAATAAGACTTGGTTAGCAAATACAGCCTTTCAACTTTCAACATTTCAAACACAACAATAAATATTATCACATTCTACAAATCTAAATGTATCTATATTTTTGCTGAATCTGATGCACATCCAAATACACAGTAAGCTTGCTTTGTGATGAAGAATCACTGCTGTACTGTAAATCTATGAGGCAGGGTACATGCTTTTATTCAGATACCTATACATGAATAAGCAATATATGACAGTGTGAATATTTTGATGGCCTCTGCGAAGAGACCTTACTCTCCAAATCAAGTTCTGTCAAAGTCTTATAGGTATCTCTTCAGACTTGTACTTTCTAATTCATAACGACTTGTGCACTTGTATATGTTTCAGATTTAGATTTGTAGATGTTTACCATACAGATTTAGACTTGTTAAAGACTTGTGCATGTATATGTTAGAGATGTATTCATTTGAGATTTCAACTTGTGCATGTATATGTTAGAGATGTATTCATTAGAGATTTCAACTTGTGCTTGCGGTATATACTAGAGATTCATATTATACCCGTTAAAGACTTGTACATACTTACACTGAAGACTTCAACTTGTATGTGCTTGTGGTTTATATCATACTTGTTAAAGACTTGTACATATTTACACTAGAGACTTCAACTAGTACTTGCATATATGCTTGATATTTATATTATACTCGTTAAAGACTTGTACATATTTAAACAAGAGATTTTGACTTGTACTTGTTTAAGACTTGTACATGCTACAGATCTAGACTTGTACATGCTAGAGATTTAGACAGTTACACATGTGCTAAAGACCTACAAATTTGCCTCCTAAAATCTTACACATGTATTTCCAAGACTTGGAATTGTATAAGTTTGGTACAGACTTAAAACATGTAATTTCAGTATATTTAGACTTGGAATTATATAAGTTTGGTACAGACTTAACACATGTAATTTCAGTATTCAAACTTGGAATTGCTGAAGATATGAACTTGTTTTGTAAGAAACTTAAAAATGTACTAGTCTAGCTAAAGACTTAAATTTGTATTTTCAAGAGACTTAAACTTGTAAAGATTTACAATAGGCTTATATGTGTACTTGCTACCTCAGATTTTTTTTTTTTTTTTTTTAGAGATTTATATAATTATATCTTTTAAAAGTATGATTACTATGGATTTGTTATAATTATGTAAAAACAAAAAAATACCACCAACAAAATAGAATTGATATATAAGATGATGAACTTTTACAAACTGAGAATACAAAATACAGTATTACAATGAAACCTTTTTTAATCTGACATGCACTGGCAGACAAATGTTTTGTCAGAATACACAGTGTGTCGGACTAAGCAGTGCAAAACCAATGACAATGTGATATTAAGAAAGAAAATAAGTGTCAGAATACCTAATAAAACAGATTGCACAGGTGTTAGATTAGGCAGTTTTCACTGTATCATTCTGAAATGTTAATGTAACCCAAAGTTTGATATACTGATTTAAACTCCTCCACCATCTAAGTAAAACTGTAAAGATATTGTAAATTCCTTATTATCCATAAAATTTTACAAAATTGCCGATCAATGTCAAAGTGTGCAAACTTAGTACTGTGAGATATACTCCACAGGAAATTATTGATGAAATAAAAAAAGAGAGAGAATTTTGATTTTTGCAAATTAATATAAATACTGATTATTCATTTAATATAAGGAAGCTACAAGCTATAAGATTGTACACAGAAAACAAGCAGTATGTATGTTCTGATTACAGACTAATCAATACACTGATTATATGTAGAACTCCCATTCAATGAGAGGATTTTCTTGGGTACTAACTCCAGTAGTAATGTGGATTACAAAGAAGTCAAGTTGCAAAAAACGAATAAATATTAATATAGAATATATATATACATCCATGCATGAACAAATTGAAAGTAATAGAAATGGTTTAGAAGGGTTACATAAAGTTGAAATGTACACCGTTACATTTAGTTCACTGCACACTGACTGTTGTGTACATCTTCCCCAAAATAATTAATCAATAAAATAAATAAATAAAAAAAATTTCAAATATGCACGGCAAAACCCAAAACCTTATAACATTCATCATAGCAATTCCAATCTTCTCTGACCTTGCAACTTGACATTCTGGACGAAGCTATGGTAGATAAATCTGCTACATGCCCGACAACTTACCCCGAGTTCTATGTCAGACAGATGGGCCTCAGGTCTGGCCCCCTTAACCCCTTTAGTGTCATCTGACTAGAGGCGAAAAGGCAAAAAAATGAGACAGAAGCTTAAAGTACTGGGAGTATTATTAAAAGTGGGGGACCCACCAATGTCTGAATTCTGACTACAGTTAAACTTGCCTATTACAAGCATTGTTATAAGGAATAAAAGCTTATACTGGAGTGAAAGGATGTTGAACATTAAGAAGTTAATTCAACATCATATCAAAATTAAACAGGACTATAGTTCATGTGTAAAGACCTGTGGTTATGCCAACTTCATACAAAGACTGGACTGAAGGTGAGAGCATATTGAAGTGGTCAAAAGAGAGTTTCAACAATTTTTCAATTTCAAAGACATTTTCAGAAATTTTGAAGTTCACATGTCTGTATGCCCAAGAAAAACCTAAGAGCGTTGACTTCTGCAATTTTCCAAAGTAAAAAGTATCTACATGTGTATGTACTTCGATGATTTAAATTGGGAAATTTAGAGTGATTTTTAAATTCACAAGTCTTTTGCCCCCTGTCTATGTAATTAATTAAACAAGCAACATCTTCAATACGTCAATATGCCACAAGATTAAAAATGAATATCATTTCAACTAAAGGCAATGCAATGCATACTTTTATATACATACAGTTCTGATAATGAAGTTATTTTGACATTCCTTTTTTTATTCAATATAACAAAGGTAATACTGTATATATAATATTAAATTTATGATTATTCCAATCACACCATTAAACACCTATGTTAATTTCACTCATTTCAAGGGCACATACAAAACAATAGTACATAAATAAATAAATAAAAAAAAACAAACATAAGATTTCCTGGGCACAAATGTTAGTTAAATTTAACTGACAGTTAACGTCTAGTTATCACTAAATAAATGTAAAGAGTTTATGACAAGTTAACTAGTAGTTAAAGTTAAGTAACCTTCTTGCAACTGGGTTCGGACCACTACATTTAATGGACTGAGAAAAAAAAGAAAGAAAATTATTATTCAGTAAATAATGATGAAACCATAAAATAAGCATTTCTAATTTTGAAATAATCTTGTCTTTAAAACCTTTTTAGATATTAAGATATAATTACAACATTCATTAATTAAGAAAATTTAGGTTCAAAGACAGTTTTTCTCTGAGTTAATTCAATTATGAATAAAGAATTTTCTTCGTAATAAAAAAATTGATATATTTGCGCATTTTTCAATAGACCGTAATCCACTGTGTGACTCAGAAAACAGGCTGGTGGGCCCCCTAAAGCTCTGACCACAGGTATTTTGAAACATGCATGCCAAGTTTCCTGAGTGCTGGCCAGAACTTGTCATACAACATATAATTGTGCAGTAATAACAATGATAGAACTGAAATAATCATTAATGAGTAGCCAAACTAAATGTCTGAGAAAAGCAACATGCCGCTGTGAAACATCAAAGATTTTTGTTTACAGGTCCAGTGATATTGAAAGGGAACAATTCCGTAATGAGATCCACATGCAATTTGCCATGCAATGATGTCATATTTACACAATTTAAGACAACCTCAGACCAACTAGGACCAACTTAAAAGTAAAAAGAATGTTCCTCAACAACAACAACACCCCCTACCTGCATTTTGTGAATTATTACCAATATATTTTGTGACTTATTACTGGTGTATCTTATGAATTATTACCAATATATTTTGTGAATTATTACTGGTGTATTTTATGAATTATTACCAATGCATTTTGTGAATTATTTTCAATATATTTTATGAATTATTACCGGTGTATTTTGTGAATTATTAACTGTACCGATGTATTTTGTGAATCATTACCAATGTATTTTGTGAATTATTTCCAGTGTATTTTGTGAATCATTTCCAGTGTATTTTGTGAATTATTTCCAGTGTATATCATGAATTATTTCCAGTGTATTTTGTGAATCATTTCCAGTGTATTTTATGAATCATTTCCAGTGTATTTTATGAATTATTTCCGGTGTATTTTGTGAATTATTACCAGAGTATTTTGTGAATTATTTCCAATGTTTTTTGTGAATTATTTCCAGTGTATTTTATGAATTATTTCCGGTGTATTTTGTGAATTATTACCAGAGTATTTTGTGAATTATTTCCAATGTTTTTTGTGAATTATTTCCAGTGTATTTTGTAAATTATTACCGGTGTATTTTGTGAATTATTACCGGTGTATTTTGTAAATTATTACCGGTGTATTTTGTGAATCATTTCCAATGTATGTCATGAATTATCACCAGTGTATTTCATGGAGGTTGAATTTCCACTGATTTTGCGAGTAATTATATCCTGAAATTTTAAACCTCTAGCTATGAAATACAAGATTTCATTATGTTTCAGATTACATCCCAAAGGAACAGTAAGATCTTAACAACCCACAGAATTCAACTCCAACAAATTCAAATGATTAGTTAAATATAGTTAGAATTCCATTAAATCTAAAATATTTGATTGTAGAATTTCAAATAATTTCCTTTTGGTAATAGTTCAATTTTCAAATGCACTCATTTTGCAGACTGAAAATTCTGAGACAATCAATGAAATTAATAGGCTATATTAGGTTAGTTTTAATTAGACTAAACATAAACCATTGACCACACCCTTCTGTATATTTCATGTACATGTACTGAAAGCATTGAAGATTTAATCACAATTCAATATTTGCAATGTGTGTTAGTGACAATTTCAAAATGGTTTCCATGGTATCCAGTTGCCGTGCCTACCTGCTCTGGTTGTTCCTCATTGTGGATCAGAGTTCGCTGTGACGTCGCATACAACCTATCTCGCCTCTGAAGAAAAGAAGACAAAATAAAGAAACTTGAATGACTTCCATGTACAGGTGCTTATAAAATTTCTGACTTTTGCAATGCATTAAACAAACAAAATTTTTACAATACATGTAGTACAATGACACATTTTAAAAAGATCTAGATACCAGCTAGTATAGACATAGGATGCTTTTCTAATTACGATGACTTTTATAAATCAGAGTATACATTGTATAGAGATTAGGTATTTCTCTTATGCAATGTTTTATATACATATATGCAGAAAGAGATCAAAACTTCATCTGAAAAGAAACAGGAGATACTAATCCAAATTCAAATACCCTCCTCCTTACCAAAAAACATGCAGTTTTGACAAATTTCAAACAAATCTGACTTACAATGTAATGCAAACTGCATTCACAATCCGTTTGTATATTATCAAATTTTAAATGAGAAAATCCATTGTATAGTGAAGAATATGACAAAAATCTATTTCATCTATAGCACAGAGTATTCCACAACCACATCTCTATCAACTTTCATTCCAATACAGTTCAAAATGTTCACACACATCTCCATAAATCAAAATAATATTGTCCATTTCATAGTACAGAAAACACCAAAAACTGATTTTTTAAAAATCTAAATGACACAGAGCCTGAGTATAGCCACATTCAATTGTGACAAATATGACCTTGGGGAATAACCTTGACCTTTTATAGTCAGATAGCAACGAAAGTGACCTTTCACCTCAATAAATGTTATCATATTCTGCCATGTGCTTTGAATACTGTGAAAAGTTATGACCAAGGTTAAAGTGGTAGGCATAAAAAAAGACAAAAAGACCAAAAACAATATATCTCCAATCTTCAATCTCAAGGCTGAGGGCACAAAGAATACAAGGTGTCTCATGCAACTAAACTAGGTGCTATAGAAAAAACTGTTTTCACTAACTTTGTGATGCCAGCCAGATAATCTCAGTGAGATTCGTCGAGGCTCGATATTTGGATTGATGCTATATGAAGAGGCATCCAGTACAAATATCCAGCCTCGACATATTTCATTGAGATTACTATCTACCAGGACAAGAAAAAAAAAAGTCTGAACAGGAAGGAGCTCATAAATAAAAAGATTCAGAGTAATGATATTGAAGTTTTGATCTCTCTATTGTGCATGCTAAATCTTTATGTATTAATTATAATGATTATAAAAATTATGTTCTCTTAATTATAAAACAAATCATTTTCCCTTAATGACACTGGCTGATCACTAGCTGTGTCTAAACATGGAATTATCCAGGTTATATACATAATCATATGTGGCTGTACGTTTTTTGATATGTACCACTGCATACAGTGAAACTTCTACCCCAGCTTATTTTGCCCTGATGCAATGAAAATTTTTAACGCCTTTCTACCACGATTTAAAATTTGCCCCAAAAACATTTTTTTTTTAACTATGTTAGAGTAGTTGGTAATTAGAATTCACTAAATTTTGAATTTGCCTATGAATGATAAGAGTTAGGCAAAAATATAGCAAGGGTAAAATTTTTCCTGTATACAACATTTACACTCATTGGAACACAATGTGTAGTTTTAGGGAGGATATCTACTCCTACTGGGTTTTTCTTCTTCCTAAACACAATTTAAAGATTGAATCACTAAACTTGACTACCAATTTCCTATAACTAGATACACAAGATAAAAGCGTTTGGGTTAGGCATCTGAAAAAAAAAATACAGGTTGTGAATACAGGATCCCAGTTAAGTCACTGTTTGTTAGGAGTTTTTTCGTGCACAAACATAATCCAAAAACTTTAATACTGGCCTCGTCTCTGTAAAATGTAATACTATGTGGCCTGTAGCATCCAAAGCATAATATGCATATATACCTATATGTATCACCCTACTACAAGAAGTTAAAGCCTTGGTTAACGTCCCGGACTTATATACCTCGGAGTGGCACCAAGTCAACTGTATCTCGCCGAGAACCTCTAGCATGCTGGAGTATGTATCACCCATAAAAGGTGTATCAATGTAGTGGCCTACATGTTCTGTACCAATAACACTGCCCTGGAACCTTGTCCAGAGAATGTAGCTCACATGAAACATGATCGTATTTGTCACTTGTCACATGAACCATGCAAGTTCTGGTGCGACTTATAAATTTAGTGAGGGATGGACTGAGAAAAAGTCCGGGTAAAGGTTGCATTTAATGAGGAATGGACTGAGAAATAGTCCAGGTAGAGGTTGCATTTAATGAGGAATGGACTGAGAAATAGTCCAGTTAGAGGTTGCATTTCATGAGGAATGGACTGAGAAATAGTCCAGTTAGAGGTTGCATTTCATGAGGAATGGACTGAGAAATAGTCCAGTTAGAGCATTTAATGAGAAATGGACTGAGAAATAGTCTGGGTAGAGGTTGCATTTAATGAGGAATGGACTGAGAAATAGTCCAGTTAGAGGTTGCATTTAATGAGGAGTGGACTGAGAAATAGTCCAGGTAGAGGTTGCATTTAATGAGGAATGGACTGAGAAATAGTCCAGATAGAGGTTGCATTTAATGAGGAATGGACTGAGAAATAGTCCAGGTAGAGGTTGCATTTAATAAGGAATGGACTGAGAAATAGTCCAGTTAGAGGTTGCATTTAATGAGGAGTGGACTGAGAAATAGTCAGGGCAGAGGTTGCATTTAATGA
The DNA here is from genome assembly GCF_947568905.1 of Ostrea edulis. Taxonomy (NCBI): domain Eukaryota; kingdom Metazoa; phylum Mollusca; class Bivalvia; order Ostreida; family Ostreidae; genus Ostrea; species Ostrea edulis. The sequence goes on along the minus strand of NC_079167.1, from coordinate 20,026,361 downwards.
GGAATGGACCCAGATGTAGTCCAGGTAGAGGTTGTATTCAATGAGGAATGGACTCTATAGCCTACGCCTGGATTAGAGCAGGAGCTCTCCCTTACTTCAACAAAGATAAAAATGTAGACATTAAGAAAGAGCAATGGCTCCACAGAGACTTATAGAAAGTGACACAGGTCCCAAATAGAGATATAGATCCCATAAAGAAATACAGGCCCAATAAAGAGAAATGGCCCATAAAGAGATATAGATCCTATAAAGAGATACAGGCCCCATAAAAAGATATAAATCCCATAAAGAGATGCAGGCACCATAGAGAGATATAGATCCCAAAAAGAGATGCAGGCCCCATAAAGAGATATAGATCCCATAAAGAGATATAGGGCCCACAAGAAAGATACAAGCCCCACATAAACAGAAAACCTCATAAAGGAAAGCAGACCCCATATAGAATCACACTAAGAGATTAAGGCCTCAGTGAAAGAAACGAGTCCCATAGATAGAGGCCCCATAGAGAAATCAAGGTTCCATAGAGAAATGCAGGTTCCATAGAGAAATACACGTCCCATAGAGAGATACAAGCCCCATAGAGAGAAACAGGCCCCATAGAGAGATACAAGCCTCAGAGATAGATACACACCCCATAAAGAGATACAAGCCCCATAGAGAGATACAAGTCCCATTGAAATACAACCCCCATAGATACAGGCCCTAAAGGGAGATACAGGCCCCATAGAAAGATGCATAGTATGTTAATGTCATCACCTCTATTTATAGACAGGTCACTCAGTAATGGTCATAAAGCATTATACATTGTGGGTGGGTCATTCAGTGATGTTCATAAAGCATTATACAATTTGGGGGTGATATGCTAAGGTTCAGTGACTCAACATATTTCATCTAGTTACAAATAACACCAAATATTTCAGAGCTGGATTTTTATTTTTCAATTCTAGCCAAGAGGGGAGAGGGATGTGTAAAATGTGAGACAGGAATAATTCTCAATCAATTCTGAACAAAGCAACAAATACAATGATACATGTACATTGGACTGATTCATAAAGCAAAGCTATAAGGTAAATGTACCAAATTTATTGATTTAAAAAAAAAATTCACTATCACTAAAGGTTTGAGTCAAGAGTTAGACATACTGGATCCCCCCTCTCATTTTACTGCCTATGTATATCTATAAGATATCACACTGCTGATTGCATTTTACTGCCTATGTATATCTATAAGATATCACACTGCTGATTGCAATGCATGCTGTGTTAATAAGAGCAAGCTTATTTATTGCTTTTTATTTACATTCCTAAAACAGTTTTATACTAAAATGATATAATAAAAATATCATTTACATAAATAAAATTAGTGTTAATTGTTGTAATGACAATTGATGCCCCCCTAGCCATAAAAAACAAAGAGACAAATGCAGAGTAATTACTAGCAGTATGCCAGCTATACTTACTTTTGCATCAGCCTGTACAAAGTCATACGATCAACATCAGACATAATCACATGATCAAACATAAATGAATGGATCACTTACATAGTTATTCTGCTTTTCACAAACACACAGATAACATCTGAATTTTAATGGGTCATTCTTACCTGACGTTTCCACTAGAGGTGTGTATTTTACTATAGAGAAGGCACTACATCCAGCCTAACTTCCACACAGGTGTGTATTTTACTATAAAGAAGGCATTACATCAAGCCTAACTTCGATGGCTCTTTCCATCTATGTACTTCATCATCACGCAACACATTTACATGCACTGACCATGTTATCATGCATATTACACATGCCGTGTACCATGTTTGAAAATGAACATCATTCATGTAATGGACAATAATTACATATATCATGTAAGTAGCAGACACGTAGCATCATCTTTTAAAGTGGGGTGGGGGTGGGGGCCGGAGAAGAAGCTGACTCCACAAATATCTTAAAAATTCTCAACAAGCAAAATTTTTTTTAAAATAACTTAAAGAAGTTCTTCTGCACAAACTTTAATATCCTAAATCATGGGAAGGGATGGGGGAGGGCAAGGGTGATCCTTCCTTCAGTGCACAGGTTCAATTCATTGGTTCAACAATATTTCCACTACTATTTACTACTACTATACAGAGGGGGGAGTGGGCTACAAGCCAATAAATAGCAATTTGTATGTTCAAAAACACAGTAATTAGTTGTACATAAAAGTAACAGATTAAGTACATTGTCAAAACACAGGGGGGGGGGGGGGGGGGGATGGGAGGGTGGTGGTGGTGGTGGGCTCTCTCCATTGCTACGTGCCCTGCCATAGACCTTCATCTTGTAGTATTAATTTAAAAATCTTCTGTTTTTGGTCCAAGTTTTATGTTCTGACTACTGATGCAGGGAGCTTATCTGACTCAGTGTTCCTTGTTACTATGGTGACACTGACCTTGACCCTTGAACTATGTCTGGCTTTTAGGATGAGGGGTTTCACCAGCAACATTACAGGGATCATCAATAACGCTGCCAGCACCATGCCTATCTGAATGGGTTGCTACAAAGAAAACACACAATGACTTCAGAAATGTTATGTACTATAAATGTACAGTCAAACCTCATTATCTCGAACTCGATGGGACCGAGAAAAAACTTTGAGATATCCAAGGATTCGATATATCAAGGGTTAAATATTTAAAGAATAAGTGGTTGGGATTTCTAAATCACTTCGACATATCCATGGTATTCGAGATATCAGTGTTCTAGACACCGAAGTTCAACTGTAATTGCATGACTTTAACAGAAATGTACAGTTCTTATTAAATGACTTGACAGAAATAACAAATTCTTGGTATTAGTTTTAAGTTCATTAAAAAAAACAAAAACAGGCACAGTGTCTCCACACCAAACTTAAAACAACACAAAACTAGATGTGTCTGCACGACATGAATGACCCCGCCTACAATAAAGTCAAATGTAGGAAATCCATCGATATATAGCATTGAATGTGGCATTCAGATTGTATGTTACATACATTTAGTACAATGAAGAACTCAATAACAATCCTTTATATGTTTTAACAGCCATAAAATAAATACATTCATTTTTCTAAGTTAGAGGGGCACAACTCCATCAAAATCAACGGACAGGAACAAAACTCAAACTTGATCTGTAACTTATCAATATACATCTGCATACAAAAAATCAGTTCAATATCTCAAGGCATTTAGAAAAAAAAAGTCCAGAAAACTGATCGCAGCAGTAATTTTTCTAAGCTAAAGGGGCAGAACTCCATCAAAAATCAACAAACTGGAACAAAACCCACACTCGATTTGTAACTCATCAATATAAATCTGTATCCAAAATTTCAGTTCAATATCTCAAGGCATTTAGAAAAAGAGTCTGGTTGTAACAGTAATTTTTCTAAGTTAAAGGGGCACAATTCCATAAAAAATCAACGAATCGCAACAAAACTCAAACACAATCTGTAACTCATCAATATACATCTGCATACAAAAAATCAATTCAATATCTCAAGGAGTTTAGAAAAAAAGTCTGGAAAACTGGGTGTTGCAAAAGGACGGAAAGATGGAAGGACAAACAAGGGTATAACTATACACCACGACCACTTTGTGGCAGGGGCATAAAAAAATTTGTATTACCATCCATTAAGATAAATGCCATTGCTTCTAAATCTCTGATTTACAGGTTTCATGAATTAGTGATGAGTAATTATACCTGGTACTCGTAGAACACGGTCTGGGATGTAGCATTGATGGACGTCGGTTCAATGCGAGAGCAGGCGTAAAGATCACCAGTGAAATTAGCTGGTCTGTCACGAGGTGTGTAGGATAGCAGAAACATGTTGATAAACTCTACAAAACAGAGGGGCCATAGTAAACTGACAAGTCAAACAGTGGGGTCAATGGTAAACTAACGAGTCAAACAGTGGGGTTGTGGAAAGTTACTAACAAAACAGAGGGTCAATACAAACTATCAAGTCAAACAGTGGGGTTGTGGAAAGTTACTAACAAAACAGAGGGTCAATGGTAAACTAACAAGTCAAACAGTGGGGTTGTGGAAAGTTACTAACAAAACAGAGGGTCAATACAAACTATCAAGTCAAACAGTGGGGTTGTGGAAAGTTACTAACAAAACAGAGGGTCAATACAAACTATCAAGTCAAACAGTGGGGTTGTGAAAAGTTACTAACAAAACAGAGGGTCAATACAAACTATCAAGTCAAACAGTGGGGTTGTGGAAAGTTACTAACAAAATAGAGGGTCAATACAAACTATCAAGTCAAACAGTGGGGTTGTGAAAAGTTACTAACAAAACAGAGGGTCAATGGTAAACTAACAAGTCAAACAGTGGGGTTGTGGAAAGTTACTAACAAAACAGAGGGTCAATACAAACTATCAAGTCAAACAGTGGGGTTGTGGAAAGTTACTAACAAAACAGAGGGTCAATACAAACTATCAAGTCAAACAGTGGGGTTGTGAAAAGTTACTAACAAAACAGAGGGTCAATACAAACTATCAAGTCAAACAGTGGGGTTGTGGAAAGTTACTAACAAAATAGAGGGTCAATACAAACTATCAAGTCAAACAGTGGGGTTGTGAAAAGTTACTAACAAAATAGAGGGTCAATACAAACTATCAAGTCAAACAGTGGGGTCGTGGAAAGTTACTAACAAAACAGAGGGTCAATACAAACTATCAAGTCAAACAGTGGGGTTGTGGAAAGTTACTAACAAAACAGAGGGTCAATACAAACTATCAAGTCAAACAGTGGGGTTGTGAAAAGTTACTAACAAAACAGAGGGTCAATACAAACTATCAAGTCAAACAGTGGGGTTGTGGAAAGTTACTGAATTTGGTGTCTTTGGTACTGATTCACCATCAATTAATGTTAAACATGCAAGTTGTTTTCATCAACAATAACTGTCAGAGGAACAATTCAATATTGTAACTTACAGAAAATTAGCTGAAGGATAACTTAAAGTAATGTATAGATTATCAGCTATAATTTGATATAATCTATGGATAATCAGGTGGTGAATAATTTGATGATGTAACTTACGGATAATCAGGTGATGGATAATTTGATGATGTAACTTACGGATAATCAGGTGGTGGATAATTTGATGATGTAACTTAGGGATAATCAGGTGGTGGATAATTTGATGATGTAACTTACAGATAATCAGGTGACATATAATTTGATGATGTAACTTAGGGATAATCAGGTGATGGATAATTTGATGATGTAACTTATGGATAATCAGGTGATGGATAATTTAATGATGTAACTTACGAATAATCAGGTGATAGATAATTTTATAATGAAACTTACGGATAATCAGGTGATGGATAATTTGTTGTAAATTATGGATAATCAGGTGGTGGATAATTTAATGTAAATTACGGATAATCAGGCGATGGATAATCTAATGTTGTAACTTATGGATAATCAGATAATGGATAATTAGATGATGTAACTTATGGATAATCAGGTGATGGATAATTTGTTGTAAATTATGGATAATCAGGTGGTGGATAATTTAATATTGTAATTAATGGATAATCAGGTGATGGATAATATGATGATGTAACTTACGGATAATCAGATGATGGATAATTTAATGCTGTAACTTACGGATAATCAGCTGAGGAGCATACTGTGTACAATCAGCATTGAAGGCAATCCACTTGTAGACAACAACAGCCACCAGGTAACCAAACAGACACACGAGAAAGATCAACTGGGGAATGAACTCACAGAAGATGTTCAGGGGGCGACGGAAATACCTGTAGAATGAACACGTCACACTGGCTGTAAGAAGAGCCACATATTTTTTGTCGTCTAAAAACTTGTCAACTCAGGTAACACTCGAATCAGCAATTCTCTGGAGAAAGTGATTAAATGAGAGATATCTAAACTTGTTCAATTCTTATCAAAATATTGCCGAATCAGCAATTCTCTGGAGAATTTCATTGAGAGAAAGTGACAAAATGAGAGATATCTAAACTTGTTCAATTCTTATCAAAATATTGCCGATTCTTTTCACTGAAGCCTAAGGGAGCTTATTTCTTTGCAAATAAAAGAGAAGCAATATCTAACAAAACATTTAAGTATAGCGTACATGTAAATCAATGCAAAAAGCATCTTTTAAATGGCATGAAAAATGGTATAGGTGTCTACAGAAAACACCTTCTGAGGTATAAGGGTTAACAGCCTTGCTTTTCCTGCAGATTTTAACAGCCTTGCTTTTCCTGCAGATTTTAACAGCCTTGCTTTTCCTGCAGATTTTTAAAGAGGATTTAATTTTGGCATTATCAGCGACAAAGCAAAGATTGCTAAAATTGACTATAGCTAATATTTATTCCATATCGGAGGTAGCAGCTATCTGTTTTGGAATGATAAAGTCGCTAAAAGTAGCTCTTGCTAAACATATTTACCCATAATTCATGGAAAAAGTGTCTCGCTAAAAATACCACTTAAACAGTATTAAGTAGCTATGATACCAGAGTCATAACTCATACATTTTCCACAGTGTGACAAATGGACAGATACGGGCAGGTTAATGAGAGAATAATAGTGTGACAAATGGACAGATACGGGCAGGTTAATGAGAGAGTAATAGTGAGATAGATGGACAGATACGGGCAGGCTAATGAGAGAGTAATAGTGTGATAGATGGACAGATATGGGCAGGTAATGAGAGAGTAATAGTGAGATAGATGGACAGATACGGACAGGCTAATGAGAGAGTAATAGTGAGATAGATGGACAGATATGGGCAGGCTAATGAGAGAGTAATAGTGTGACAGATGGACAGATATGGGCAGGCTAATGAGAGAGTAATAGTGTGATAGATGGACAGATATGGGCAGGTAATGAGAGAGTAATAGTGTGACAGATGGACAGATATGGGCAGGCTAATGAGAGAGTAATAGTGTGACAGATGGACAGATACGGGCAGGCTGATGAGAGAGTAATAGTGTGATAGATGGACAGATACGGGCAGGCTAATGAGAGAGTAATAGTGTGACAGATGGACAGATATGGGCAGGCTAATGAGAGAGTAATAGTGTGATAGATGGACAGATACGGACAGGCTAATGAGAGAGTAATAGTGTGATAATTGGACAGATACGGGCAGGTTAATGAGAGAGTAATAGTGTGACAGATGGACAGATATGGGCAGGCTAATGAGAGAGTAATAGTGTGACAGATGGACAGATACGGGCAGGCTGATGAGAGAGTAATAGTGTGACAGATGGACAGATACGGACAGGCTAATGAGAGAGTAATAGTGTGATAGATGGACAGATATGGGCAGGCTAATGAGAGAGTAATAGTGTGATAGATGGACAGATACGGGCAGGCTAATGAGAGAGTAATAGTGTGACAGATGGACAGATACGGGCAGGTTAATGAGAGAGTAATAGTGAGATAGATGGACAGATACGGGCAGGCTAATGACAGAGTAATAGTGTGATAGATGGACAGATACGGGCAGGCTAATGAGAGAGTAATAGTGTGATAGATGGACAGATATGGGCAGGTAATGAGAGAGTAATAGTGTGATAGATGGACAGATACGGACAGGCTAATGAGAGAGTAATAGTGAGATAGATGGACAGATATGGGCAGGCTAATGAGAGAGTAATAGTGTGACAGATGGACAGATACGGGCAGGTTAATGAGAGAGTAATAGTGAGATAGATGGACAGATACGGGCAGGTTAATGACAGAGTAATAGTGAGATAGATGGACAGATACGGGCAGGTTAATGACAGAGTAATAGTTGACAGATGGACAGATAGATGGATAGATAGATGGACAGATATGGGCAGGCTAATGACTCAGGAATCCCTAAGTGACCCTAGTTTTCACAAGCAGTAAGATAAATCCCTTTCTACAAGAATTACAGAAGGACACAAAAGAAACACTTTCAAGAGGATGACAAATCTGAAAACTTACGCATGATTCACAAAACTCAGTAGTACACCAAGCAACATCTGGGAAACTCCGAAAATGACAGAAAGCTTCATCTTGAGAGAGTTGTTGAAGGTAATCTTGTTCAAACTCGCTTGCCAGATCTAGAAATATTTAAAAAAAACATGATTAATATATTAAAAGACTAGATGGCCTACACCACTCCATGTTAATACGATAGACATTTACTGTAGCTTGACTCCATCACTTCGACTTCGTATGTTTTTCTAATGATGAATTCTTACATTTGACACAAGCAACTTTATTGTCATTTACAGGACCCTTATGGAAGTCAGGGACCCGTTTTTCAGAGAATTTTTTTTAATGAATTTTACACTGACCCTCTTATAAGTCGTACTGAATTCTTTATCAGATTTTCTGTCAACTCTTATTTTCTAACAAGCGTTATTTTACTTTGATGTATATATTTTCTGAACAAGGGTCACTTAGGGATTCCTGAGTCATTAGCCTGCCCGTATCTGTTCATCTTTATTACCGATAACTCCATGTGCACTTAATGAAGAAGGAAATAATTTTAAAGAGGTTTTTTTTGTTTATTTTTTACCCCATTAAAGGGACTGGTTCACGATTTTTGATGAAAATATTTTTCATTTTTGATGTTAAACATTAAAAATATAACTCATTTAATGTTGACAGCCAAAATTTTGACCTTCTGAATGCAAGTATGAAAGCAATATTTTAGCCTTAAATCTGTGTTATGTAAACAAAGACTCGAGTCTTTTAATGTAAACAAACAAACAAGTGAAACATTGATTTTGTAATATAATTCATCTTAATTTTCCATAATCACAAATTTTAACTTTTAGTTGACACATTTTACCCCTAAAATGCTTGAAATGTGAAAGATATAATAAACTTAGATCGATATCCATTTCTTTTGAAAATTTCGTAAACAATAGCATACCGCAATCTTTGTTTACAAAACAAATAATAAACTCTCTAAAATGTGCTTCTGTGATGATTTTCAATTGAAATCTTTCAAACACATTAGTCAGTAGATTTTGATCATTAAATGTGAAAAACAAAATTTTGGGTAAAATCGTGAATCAGTCCCTTTAAAGTAATTCCACCCTCATGTGACGTCATAAGATTTTGCAAAATCAATGATTTATTTAGATTTATGTATGATAGTAACATATAGTTTTTGGAGTCCTTTCCGATAGTTGTTGTAAAAAAACTTGTTAAATATGAAATACTTCAAAAGCCTTAGTAATATATGAATAATAAAGGATATGTTTTAAAAATATTGAATCCAAGAGAAATAACCCTGTTTTCATTGATTTCTTTATCAAGCCCATTACGCGATAGATTTCCTTTATTCTTAACATGTATTTTGTATATGTTTGTAAAGAAAATTTCATGCTATTTCAGCTTTCTAACCAGTTTTTGTGAAATTTTGATAGCACTGTTTAAGGAAAATTTCAATTTTCTGATGTTGATATACGCTTCTGTTTTATTATGTATGTATTGCATCTTAAAAAGCATGATGACCTACATTTTTATTTGACAGTTTATCAGTTTTAAATCTAATAAATGGAAATAAATACACTTTCTATACTTTTATCAGATTATAATGCAAGTAAGGAGTTACCTAACATTGGATATCTGAAATAGAAATTTAGTTACAAGAAGCTCACTGCCCAGGCTATTTAATATTTGGGAGTGCTCACACTCTGGTAAAGAATGGTCAAATAAATGTATAATTAATTAATCTTGCTTAATTATACTATATAACGGGAATCCATCTCACTGAGGGTGCCCCTTATTTGACAAGGACCATACTGCAGTCTGTGTTTGTTTGTTTATTTACACACGCCCCTATCTAAAAAAATGATTATTACAGGTAAATGAAAGAAAACACATTCACACTTAGTCTACCGATGTTAATACACGTGTATGTAGTGAATCTCTCGTGCACTGGCTCCATATGCTACCAGGCTAATCGGGCTCATTCTTAGTAAAATGTTTCCATCACAACAGCTTATGTTAACTTTAATTGACACATAAAAACAATGAATAAAGATATTTTCACTTATAGTGATAAGAACTCGGGGTTGTTATTTTGATATTTAAACATTCGCTCACGGTGATTTACTGACATTAACGCATTAAAAATGCCTCAAATGTCAACAATTTGCAAGTTGAGTGGCAGGAAAAAAATTCTGGTTGTAGTATGCGTGTACAAGTTAGACTTCAGAGTCAAAAATATACTCCCAAAATTGACTTGTATGCAAGTATATACAGTATTTAAGTTTGATGCTTCTTCAAAATTTTAACCCTGACCAGATCCAGTAAATTTTTATATAATGCTAAGTGCTCTGTGACACACACTTGGCTAAATAACATGTATTGTTTTAAACATACATATACATGTAAAAGGAGTTCTAAACTTACAGGATCAATTCCAAAAGGATATGGACCGGTGGTGTTGTCAAAGTGCTCCTGGGGGTTCAGAACCCGACTAGAATATCCCTCCTTCTGCAGGGTTTTAAAACTGTAAAACAGGCATAAAAACTGACTATGACTCATCTTACTGACCAGCGGTCAAGTACTGGACTTAAGAACTATGCAAGCTAACTCTAGATTGCCGCCTACATTTTCGACTTGTATATTTTTAAAAAATTTGCAATTTTGTTAATGATAGTTTTTCAAATGCAAAATAGAATCCATTAGTAATTGATTATTAACTTTAATACCAATGTTAATTGATTAATTGCCCTTAAGTTCAACTCCTTTTGATTAGGGGTTAGAAAAAGATGTTCCTTGAAATGTCATATATTTTAAAATGCTTATTAATATCGATAAATAACCATTTAATTTGTCAATCTGCTGAATGGCAATTTATAATACCTGCAAAAAGGAATTTGTGTTTTGGGGGGGGGGAGATGTTTTAAAAATATTTTCCGTTTTCCATTGAAACCCACAGTGAAATATGCGATTTTAACCCCAAATTATAGAATTATCTCTCTTTGTTTTTTCAAATAAATCAATTTTTATGAAAATTCATATAAATATCTATATTGAAATAAAAAAATCATTTGAAAATGATAACTTTTAAAAATTGACCTTAAGGTAGGTGGTGAAACAATACCAACATTCACAGTTCTTTACAGTTAATACACAAATATCATCATAAACAGCTGTACATGTACATTTATATCATTCAGCGACATCGATCTTATCAAGTCATTCACAATACTAAATCCATTATTATTAACTACAAAATAGGATTAATGTCATCCACTAGGCAAACTCAAACATGAATATCTTCAAAACATTAAGGATTGCCGATCTCAAAGTAATATTCCTACACCTGGACTCTTCCAAGTTTCACAACTCTTGACATACAGTGAGGGAGTCCTAAAATCATGTCAGGACCTCATGAATTGCCTGATTGATCCCCATATCATGTCAGGACCTCATGAATCGCCTGATTGATCACCGCATTATGTCAGGACCTCATGAATCGCTTGGTTGATCCCCGCATCATGTCAGGACCTCATGAATCGCCTGATTGATCCCCGCATTATGTCAGGACCTCATGAATCCCTTGGTTGATCCCCACATCATGTCAGGACCTCATGAATTGCCCCATTGATCCCCACATCATGTCAGGATCTCATAAACTGCCTGATTGATCCCTGCATTATGTCAGGACCTCATGAATCACTTGGTTGATCCCCACATCATGTCAGGACCTCATGAATCGCCCCATTGATCCCCACATCATGTCAGAACCTCATGAATTGCCTGATTGATCCCCACATGTCAGGACCTCATGAATTGCCTGATTGATCCCCACATCATGTCAGGACCTCATGAATCGCCCGGTTGATCCCGAAACTCAATAGAACATAAGGAGTCTGCATGTGATGCATTTGGAATTTCATTAGCATTTGAAAATCATTTCTATTGTCCAGTTCCTAACTTGCTATAAGTTTAAACTGATATTTTGACCCCAAAATTAATCATACATTGCTCATCTGATGGGAGTCTGTGTGTGAATCCTCACCATTCTTGGTTTAACGGTATTCAAAATGAGTCAAAAATCTATATTTGTATGCCTGAGTCCTGTGAGCACTTCAACATTCAATTTAGAAACTAGTGAGTAAATTTTCATGACTTTGAGTGTAAAATGAATTCAACAAATTAGGAAACCACATTCTTATGATAAGACCTTAAGAGTTTGACCTTTTGACCCCTAAAGTAATAGGACATAGCCTTTTTTTCTTGAGAAATCCATATGTGAAGTCACTTGATTCCAGGTGGAAATAGAATCAGAGTCTGGAAATTCATTCTGTCTACAGACAGCTAGACAGACTGATTCCAGTAGAGCGTCCTCATTCCAGTATACCTCCCCAACCTTGTAGCTGCAGATATGTTAACTTACTCATAGTTTGGATGCCAAGATGACTGGAAGATGTTGACAGATTTAGAGAAAATGTCATTGTAGATCAGTCCAGTGTATATAGAGAAGAGTCCCATCATGGTTATAATATATCGACCGCCGATGAACATGTTCGCTATCTGAAATAACATATACAGGGTTATAATATATCGACTGCCTATAAACATGTTCGCTATCTGAAATAACACATACAAGGTTATAATATATTAACTGTCTATAAACATGTCTGCTATCTGAAATAACACATACAGGGTTATAATATATTAACTGCCGATGAACATGTTCACTATCTGAAATAACACATACAGGGTCATAATATATTAACCGCCGATGAACATGTTCACTATCTGAAATAACACATACAGGGTCATAATATATTAACCGCCGATGAACATGTTCACTATCTGAAATAACACATACAGGGTTATAATATATTAACTGCCGATGAACATGTTCACTATCTGAAATAACACATACAAGGTTATAATATATTAACTGCCGATGAACATGTTCACTATCTGAAATAACACATACAAGGTTATAATATATTAACTGCCGATGAACATGTTCGCTATCTGAAATAACACATACACATAATTTAGCGAGACTAGTCATTTGAAAAAATGAAGTTCTGGTGAATACATTCTTAAATATCAATAAATAAGGATTTGAGAAAGTATGTCTGGGGAATGAATACATCATTGTATTCTAGCAAGGATCTACAGTAATAATTCAGCAAAAGTCGGAGGTCTTTTAAACCTAAAACGTTTTGTGTTAGATAGACACAAGAGCCAATGTCATAAATTTTTTGCAGAAAGAGGCAACTAATTAAATAGTCCCTGTACATGTAGATCTGTGGCAAGTATTTTCACCATTGAGGTCTGTTAACACACTAATTTAACAGTCCAGTCAAAATCAAATGTATTCATTGACATATAATTATTATAGTTGTTTTCACTGGACAAAAATAAATCTGAACGAGAATTTACATATCACTAAATCTAAAAAAGAAATGTATTCATAAGCACATGGAAATGGACAACATAATGTATGGAGATTCAGTGGGTAAACTATTCAGATTTTTGAAATTGCTAATACAGTGAACAAATTGGAATTAAAAGAATCAAACATTCTTTTTAAAGATTTTATCAATGTGTAAACTCTGGACATTTTACTCACAAACTTAACATAAAAGTGCTTCGCAATTTTATTCAGTTTGTGAGCAAAATGTTCAGAGTTTACACATCAATAAAATCTTCAAAAAGAATGTTTAATTGTTTAATGTTGCATTTTTAAGGAACTGTTAAGTAGTAAAACTTTGTTGGTAATGCTGATCACTCTGAAAACCTCCATGTAAATGCATGCATTTGTTTGAATATTTCAAAATTAGGCTTCACTCTAGCTCAACCACCCTTACATCCTACCCAATCATCAAAGTTATCCCAGAATATTAACCTATCAAAATGATTTACATATACGCCTAACTTGACACATCCTCTAAAACAATTTGATCACAAATACACCTAAATATCATGGTCAGCTGTCTGTGCTTACCTCATTGTCGGATTTCTTTGCCAGCAGCTTCTTCTCCGTGAGGACCATCCAAAGTCCAGCCAGGAACATGATAAATCCGTGTCCAAAGTCACCAAACATCACAGCAAACAGGAATGGAAAGGAGATGATAGCATAAGGGGCTGTAAGAACATTCATACAGATTACATAATACTTTATATCATACATTTGTTCTTTAACAAGATCCTAAGATCCACTCACGTAGATCACTACACATAGGATCTAATTTTAATCAGATTAGTCCATTAAGGGGCTGTAAAAACCCTACATCTATAAAAATGGATTTACCTGGTGTGACTTTATTTACTTGGTGTTTCTATATATATGTAGCTGGTAAAATTGTATTTACCTTACACAATAATCCTACTTACCTGGGTTGACTTCTTGGTAACACGCTATGCCATAAGCATCAATGATTGCCTGGAAGACGTGTGTAAACTTGTTTGTTTTGAAGTATGTGGGTGGGGTCTCTTTTGTCTGCATGCGGTGGAGGATGCTGGGAACCGTACTACCACTCAGCTCCTACAAATATCAAATTCAGGTCAAACAGTGTAACTAAACATAACTTAGTGCCTACAAATGTCAAAATGAAGTTTGAAAATCTCATTTCACTGAAAGGCTAACAGTATATCTAAACATAACTAAGGAACCCAATTTTCCGTAACACTTCATCGAAGAGCAAATTCAGAATCCTGATTATTATTATCATTATTCCGAACATTTACTTGTTTGTGACAGATAAATTTTACATTTAACACATACCAATCTTAATATTTTTCATAGAAAACTGTAATGTTGAAAAATGTTTCCTATGACATTTAAGAGCTCTTTGTAACTTATCATGCATACATGCCAACTTTCCCGATTTGTGCGGGATTCTCCCGATTTGAAGCAACTGAAAAGGCAAATCCCGATCGGGATTGCAAAAATACCCCGAAATCCCGATTTTCTAACAATATCTCCTATTTTACGACAACAAACCCCCATTTCCAACCGGAATTTGAAATCCCGCATCATTTCTGAACTGGCCAATCAGAAATCGGGACAATAGTCAGCCATTACTGTTTACCAGTGTCGCATGGTATCAGGGTGGTTTAATTTACCTGGTTTGCCTGTATCGGGGTGCTTATTGGACAGTGCGAAGCATGTTTTGATAGTAATTAATCGGGAAGACGGATTTCAAATTGACAGATCCTTTACACAAACGTGAATGACAACGATGATAGTGTCACCACATAACAATCGGACATTCCCGATTTTTGCCTCTCAGTGACAGCTTCCAAAATATGCAATAAGGTACGTCAAATATTTTTTTCCAACTATAATAATATCTGGGCTATCCAAATCTATAGCGATGTATTATATAGTCTATATAGTGTAGTATTCAATAGACTTTGTGATGCGTAATTCGCACAAGTCTGTACTGAATTTTATATTAGCAAGTAACCTTGATTTACGAGTAAAAACGTATATTTTGATGTGTTTTTTTCCCTGGTAATTAATTCAGATGTCATGGGTGCAAAGGTTTTGTTCGCAAACTTCATAGCAGGGAAGATCACTCCTTTTCTGGGTGCATTGCAGATTGTTACACAGACTTTGCAAGCCCATGTTTACAGACAAGCAAGATCGCCTTTGTAGTCGTACCTAAATGCATGTGCTTTAATTTAAATTTTGACATATAGACCAGCCAATGTTTATATGGTGTAAAAGGATGCAACTTTAAGTATTATTTGATAATATGTATGCAGACCTGTGATTCTTCCGTCGGAAGACAAAATCTCCCGAATTTGAGCCCCCCTTCCGTTCCTTCCGTTAAAATGTAAAATCTTTCAAATTTCAAATTTTCAACAACACAAATTTTCTAAGCGCCATTTTTCGATATTGATAAGGAAAAACCCCGAGACAATCGAAAGTCGTCTATTTTTCTGTCACAGTGACTGCACAGGTAAACGTCAATTAACGAGGGTACAGTAATTACTGAAGCCATTTGAGGAGTTTATTTATGATTACACAGCAATTAGTGATAATAAAACAATTAGTGGATGATTAAAAAGATTGTTTTTGGCACACGCTCTGGTGATTAGGAAGTGATACCGACAGTTGAAGTCGGACGATCTTTGATGCTGTTGAAAACTTGGTAAGGAGCAGGTGGGAAAAGAAAGTGGGCACTGAAGATGTTCGTAATATGTGTGGACAGAATGACACAATTGTATTAGAATGGATTATCTCTAACTGAACTGTATATTCAAAGATGGATACGGCAAGACGACGATGGGTGTGCACAGTTCGAATTTTCTCAATATTTATTTACACATGCATGTATAAATAGTACGTGGCCAAGTCTTGTAACATATATTTGTTCACTACACGATTCACTGAAGAAGAAAAAAAACACGTTTTCAGATATGCAATGTAGTTCTTTTATGTGAGAACATGTTTTTTATACTATTTAGCTCACCAGTGCTGAAATCTCAAGTGAGCTTAAATTTGTTAGTAGGCCAAGATCTAATATGTTGGTCAACTTTTCTGAAAAGTGATAATTGTTATAACTTGTTATCTCTGTAATAAATATATAAATATAACAAGTTTTTTTCTTTTAATTGTGGTTTTTAAGGTATTGACTTAAGAATTAGCAATGTTCTTAACACAAAAAAGGAATTATCAATGTTCTCAACACAAAAAGGATCTGATGATTATGAACTCAGACACTTGTAACACAAAAAACTACTAGTAGCATGATTTCATTAGCCAATGAACACACAAAAACGGTAAAAAAAAAAATGTCGATAAAAAATCTCCAGTTATCAGACCAAAACTCCAGCTGAAAATTTTCAAATCTCCAGTTGTGGCATGACAGTTCTGTCACAGGTCTGTGTATGTGACTTGTTGTTGGAGAGAATTTTTTGCTGAATAATACATGATTTTAATAAAATATTTATGTGTATCTTTCAAAGTGTTGTTTTTTTTTTTTTTTTTTTTTTTATAGTTTGTTAAAGTTAATGGTCAAACACACTTGATGTTGTGTTAATATATGATACATGTACAATGATTAGATTGATATTTTATTTGAAAAGACAAATATTTATTTTCATGGTAAAATGTCGTGAATTTTGAGCTTTGAAAAAAAGGTCGTAGCGCACAAAATTCCCCATGGGGATTTTTAAAAGTTGGCATGTATGATCATGTCTGGATGAAGAGCCCTCTATAACTTACCGTGCCATGTTTAAGTGCCTGCTGTATCTCCTCCAGCCCACTGACCGGTGTCCAGCACTCAGCAATCAGGCTGTTGTGAGACACATCATAATTACACATGTTAAGGGTGTGATAGATGGCCTTAATCTTCTTGACCTTGATAATCCAAGGTCGTATCTCTTTTTGGGCACTCATAAGCACTCTCTTTCTGTGGTCCTCTGTTTGGTGCAGAACCTAAGGACAAACAATGGCCGATAAGTCATACAAAGTCTTCGATGTTTCTAAATATCAAGTGTCTTGAATACTCTATGTTCACATACACAGATCCTTTTTTTGTACTCACTAAGTTGAGATCTTCCAGACGTGTCGACACTCCATTCAACATCTCCGTCCTCTCATGGGTGGTCTCAGGACAGGGATAAAGGGTGGCTTTAAATCTGCAACATTAATTACCATTTATTTTCAATATAGCATATAAATTCATTGTAAACTAAATGACTTCTTCAACTGAAATGATATCCTTAACCTCCCACCAACCCAGTCACTCACCCTTCACAAATCTTCCTGACACGGGCTTTCAATTGCTCTCCTTGGAAGAAAATCAGGAAAACACACTTGGATATGGAATCTCCCTGGAAAAAAATAAACCATGTTCAGAAAAGAGTCAATATTAATCACACGAAACAAAACAAATTGTATCTGTGAAATTCCACGTGAATGTTGTTCAAACAAATCTAACCGTAACCGGATCCTCTAGTTGTTGATCGATTTCGTCATACTTCAGGAAGGTGTTTCCACGGTTCGCAAACCACAGCAATCGCTCAAAGGCTGGCACTTTCTCTCTGGGAATCACACCCGCTACAAACCTAAAATAAAGAATTTGTTACAATTAAACCAGTCAGGTAATGAAGGAATTGTTGTTGATGATTTACTTCCACTCTCCTTTTCCTTATTAAATATAAATGTAATGCTGTGAAATAACTTACCATGCTATGAAAATACTTATTATCATACTGTGTAATAACTTATTATCATACTGTGTAATAACTTATCATACTGAGTAATAACTTCTTATCATACTGTGTAATAACTTATCATCATCATACTGTGTAATAACTTATCATACTGTGTAATAACTTATCATCATATTGTGTAATAACTTATCATACTGTGTAATAACTTATCATACTGTGTAATAACTTATTATCATAATGTGTAATAACTTATTATCATACTGTGTAATAACTTATCATCATCATACTGTGTAATAACTTCTTATCATACTGTGTAATAACTTATCATACTGAGTAATAACTTCTTATCATACTGTGTAATAACTTATCATAATGTGTAATAACTTATCATCATACTGTGTAATAACTTATCATCATATTGTGTAATAACTTATCTTATTATACTTTCATGTAAAATACTCGAATCTGATTGGTCGAGAAGCATTTGAAAAAACATATTGTTACCCTCTGAGAACAGAAAGCACGCCCTCCAGGGTGATAGTATCTAGCAACGGGTAACAGTACTTGACAACGGGTGATATTATAAAAAATTATCACATGCGTCAAATTTATGCACGTACGGTTCGCCGTAGATTGCTAGACGACGTCGTTTGAGCATTTGTAATAAACGCGAGTACCCGCATCGAAATACGAAATATCGCATGACAGTGATTGATCAAATGTCAACAGACGTAAGTTTTTCTGCTTTCCAGTTTACATAACATTCAGTATAATAAAACAAATATTGCATGTAGTTGAGGGTAACATTGAAATTTTCACCCCTCGAGAAACCATTGTCAACCGAGGCGTAGCCTCGGTTGACAATGGTTTTCTCAGGGTGAAAATTTTCAATGTTACCCTCAACTACATGCAATATTTATATAATCATACTGTGTAATAACTTATCATACTGTGTAATAACTTATTATCATACTGTGTAATAACTTATCATACTGTGTAATAACTTATTATCATAATGTGTAATAACTTATCATACTGTGTAATAACTTATCATACTGTGTAATAACTTATCATCATTATACTGTGTAATAACTTATCATCATATTGTGTAATAACTTATCATACTGTAATAACTTATCATCATATTGTGTAATAACTTATCATACTGTGTAATAACTTATCATCATTATACTGTGTAATCACTTATCATCATATTGTGTAATAACTTATCATACTGTGTAACAACTTATCATACTGTGTAATAACTTATTATCATACTGTGTAATAACTTATTATCATACTGTGTAATAACTTACCATCATCATACTGTGTAATAACTTCTTATCATACAGTGTAATAACTTATCATACTGAGTAATAACTTCTTATCATACTGTGTAATAACTTATCATAATGTGTAATAACTTATCATCATACTGTGTAATAACTTATCATCATATTGTGTAATAACTTATCATACTGTGTAATAACTTATTATCATACTGTGTAATAACTTATTTTATTATACTTTCATGTAAAATACTCGAACCTGATTGGTCGAGAAGCATTTGAAAAAACATATTGTTACCCTCTGAGAACAAAAAACACGCACCTCAGGGTGATAGTATCTAGCAACGGGTAACAGTACTTGACAACGGGTGATATTATAAAAAATTATCACATGCGTCAAATTTATGTACGTACGGTTCGTCGTAGATTGCTAGACGACGTCGTTTGAGCGTTTGTAATAAACGCGAGTACCCGCATCTAAATACGAAATATCGCATGACAGTGATTGATCAAATATCAACAGACGTAAGTTTTTCTGCTTTCCAGTTTACATAACATTCAGTATAATAAAACAAATATTGCATGTAGTTGAGGGTAACATTGAAATTTTCACCCCTCGAGAAACCATTGTCAACCTCGGCTACACCTCGGTTGACAATGGTTTTCTCGGGGTGAAAATTTTCAATGTTACCCTCAACTACATGCAATATTTATATAATCATACTGTGTAATAACTTATCATACTGTGTAATAACTTATTATCATAATGTGTAATAACTTATCATACTGTGTAATAACTTCTTATCATACTGTGTAATAACTTATCATCATACTGTGTAATAACTTATCATACTGTGTAATAACTTATCATCATACTGTGTAATAACTTATCATACTGTGTAATAACTTATCATACTGTGTAATAACTTATCATCATACTGTGTAATAACTTATCATACTGTGTAATAACTTATCATCATACTGTGTAATAACTTATCATACTGTGTAATAACTTATTATCATAATGTGTAATAACTTATTATCATACTGTGTAATAACTTATTATCATACTGTGTAATAACTTATCATCATCATACTGTGTAATAACTTCTTATCATACTGTGTAATAACTTATCATACTGTGTAATAACTTATCATCATACTGTGTAATAACTTATCATACTGTGTAATAACTTATTATCATACTGTGTAATAACTTATCATACTGTGTAATAACTTATCATCATACTGTGTAATAACTTATTATCATACTGTGTAATAACTTATCATCATACTGTGTAATAACTTATCATACTGTGTAATAACTTATCATCATACTGTGTAATAACTTATTATCATACTGTGTAATAACTCATCATACTGTGTAATAACTTATCATCATACTGTGTACCGTATTTTGCCGAATATAATACGCAGTGGTGTTTAATACGCACCCCCCACTTTGAGCCTAAAAGTTGGTGAAAAAACGCACTTCGGGTGTATAATACGCAGCAAAAATTTTGACTAAGCGGTAATCTTTATTTTATACTTGGTGTTAATTTTCACTTAATATATTTGCAGAAATAATGAATTCTAAACAACGCACAATAATTTGCAAACTTTTTGAGATGAGGTCTACATCGCGGTAATCTTCAATGAGAATCTTCAGGGAAATATCAACCTGGACAAGCCTGTTCATTTCAGCAAAGCACGAGATTTTGTAGCATTAAAGTCTTAACTGACTCGATATTTCCTTTGTTGAAACTTAAAATCAATCAAATAGCCGATGTTATAAAAATAAAATTAAACAATTAAACTATCGCTTATTTTACTGTAATCAACACACCATGGTAGGTACAAAGATGCAAATTATCAACTCCTCGTTAACTACGATGACTATTAAAATGTGTGAAAAAAAATTTTGTTAGGTATTTCTTTACCCGGAGGGGGTATCTAACAAAAGCAGTGTACACAACAATGGCTTCGTAAAACACACGCTTTTACGCAAGAATAGTTATTTCAAAGATTCAAATAAGTATTTCATTAAAAATTAGGCCTATTCATAAAACTTACAGTAAATAAACTTTTAGCAAGTGACAAAATTATTTTCCAACAATTTTAGCACGTGTCAAGGCATTATTGTGTACACATGCTTTCAATAATGGCGGCATGCGATGTAATGAATAGTCAGATCC
The DNA here is from genome assembly GCF_947568905.1 of Ostrea edulis. Taxonomy (NCBI): domain Eukaryota; kingdom Metazoa; phylum Mollusca; class Bivalvia; order Ostreida; family Ostreidae; genus Ostrea; species Ostrea edulis. Next base: position 20,004,738 of record NC_079167.1, on the reverse strand, counting down.
AATGCAATTTGATTGGCTGTTTGTTTCATGATAATTGAAGTATTTAGATATTGTAAGTATATATATCACATTTTCTGCAATTTTACGTTTCTGTAGTAATTTTCTTGAGGTCGAATTTTCTACTTAATAAGTGAACGTGAAAAGGCGTACAGTATCCGAAGCCTTGGTCTTTGAGTGAAATATTACACTACTTAATCGCCGAGTTTCATCTGGAAAAAAAGGTCAAAAACCTATTGTGGTATATAATACGCACCCCTTTCTGGCACAAAAATATTCTTTAAAAAAAGTGCGTATTATATTCGGCAAAATACGGTAATAAGTTATTAAGGATTTAAATTTCCGTGGTTTGAGATAAATATTGTATATTGTATTGTTGGGATGAATGGATGTGAAATCTAGTTTGTTTTCTTCATTGTACTTTTACAAAATTTGTAGGCATGTTTATACCACAAAATCAGGAAATTTTGAGCTCATTACAAATAAGTGGAATTACAAGAAATGGCTGCACATTTACCCGAGTTGTACAGATGTGATAGGAACAAATCCACTGCCCTCATCGTGGACAAGAGCATGCTGGGCATCATCCACAATACCATGGCGACCATGCTGAAGTGTAAATATCAGAGTTCATGTACTAAAGAAATTCCAAAATGTCACCTGGAATGCTGTAATTTTTCCACTACTAAATGTACACTTCAAGTAAACTTTGACTCTGGGTTCTGATTTTTTTTTTTTTTTTTGGGCTCTCCACAAATTCTTAAATTCAATGCTTCGTGATTTTTTTTACATTTAAGAAATACATTCTGGTTACTTTCATTTAAAGATTTTATATGATGAGCGTTCTCATTTGCTATAGATGTGTTAACCTTTCTTGAATTCATACCAACCTCTTCGAAGAAGATCTGTGTCTTCTTCAGGACTTCCTTCAGCTCTGTAAGTTCCAGGTAGTTACGACGAAGAGCCTCTGCATTCGTGTTCACTTCCTTCAACTCCGACTCAATCTTTTCAAACGTTGCCTCTAGGTCGATCATTTCCTTGGGGGCTGGGGCCTTTGGATTCTCATCCCTGTCTGGGATCTTCATGCCGTCCTTCTTCAGCTCCTTGTGTATGTATCCTAAAAGAAGCCAAGTTGTCTTCTTAATTTGTCAGTTTACAAATACCTCACAAAAGGCAACACAGAAAGCTATCTAATTAATATTGGACAACAGAATACGACGAGTACTCTACAATAGTTGTTACATCAAAAACAGCATGCAATTTCTTCCTTCACAAGGACTATGAAGAACCAAACTGCTCTCAATTTATTTTCATTCTTCTGCCAAAAGCGTTCACCTGCCCAGTAAATATGGAAGCATTTCCTGTGGTGTTGAATTTTGGTTATGTTTTAACAATGATGCTGTGGCTATTGAGCACCTAATTCAAAACATTCACAGCATTACATTTGTATTTAATAAGGAAAAGGAGAGTGGAAGTAAATCATCAACCTCAAATATACACCACTGGAAATTGTCCTCAAATATACACCACTGGAAACTGTCCTCAAATTACACTTAGATGCGGTCTTTCTTATTTGTCATTCTCATTCTTCATGAGTTATAACTTAAGGTAACTCCAACCTCGCATTAATAAAAGTATAGAAAGTGTATTTATATCCATTCATTAGTTAAAACTAATTAATTAACAAATAAAAAAAAATATAGGTCATTGCACGTTTTAAGATGTGAGACATACATGAACAGAATCTTATATCAACATCATAAAATTGCAATTTTCCTTATACAGCATTATCAAAATTTCACAAAAACCGGTTATAACGGTGTGATAGTATTCATAACAATTTTATGAAACTGTTGCTATACAAAAATATACAAAATGTCTTTGAAAAATAAAGGAAATCTATGGCATAATGGACTTGATAAAGAAATTAATGAAAATGGAGTTATTGCCCTTGGATTCAATATTTTGAAACATCATCGATTACTCAAAGATAACTTAAGACTTTTGAATCATTTTATGTTTAACAAGATTTTTTATAATAACTAAAAGAAAAGACTTCAATATAATTGATGTTCCTGTCATGCATAGATTTAAATAAATCGTTGACTTAGCAAAATCTTCTGACGTCACACAAAGGTGGAATTACTTTAATATGGTGGTCATGTCCTTACTTCTTTTGAGACTTACTGAGTTTTCGCTCCATCTCGTCGCATCTCATGATCTCGCTCACAAACTTCCTTTGAAAGGCATTCATATCAGGGTTCAGCTATAAACAAAATCATCGTTATGTAAGTTTTATTAGGGTGTTACTGTATGCACTGCAGAACAACTAGCTATGAAATGTGAGGCTACATGCATCATTAAATGATTGATGTAACTATAGAAAAGTCTTACATCCTTGAACTGCACCAGTCCTAGTTCCCCGAGCTCTGAGACACAGGCGTAAGCTGCTTCTGATTGGAGGAAAATCTGACAAAGATTCATCTCCTCACTGCGAAACAGTGACCCCATCTTGGTGGTGTTTTGGTGGCTCCTTAGTCAAAGGGTGATCAAATATTACAAATAATCTGTGGAGAAAAAAGATTACCAGATTAGTGAAGATGCTGTGCTTTGTGTAACACCAGTGTTGACAACAGATGACACGATATTGATTGCGATGGGGATCCTTAAATCAGACATCAAGCACTACATGTATCAATTGATCAGAAGGATATCTAATGTCACAATGACTAAAACTGAGGGTTCTAATTATAGCCAAAAAAAAGGGAAACAACTCTGTAATAAAATGCTGTCACTATTATATGTAGTTACTCATTTGGTCTGCATGGAGTGGTTTATATATAAAACTTTTACTTCACAAAAACATATCTAAAATTGGTGTTGTTGTTAATGTTAAGTCTGGCATTGCATTTAATGCAGAAGATTTTTTGGAGGCTTTTTCTTTCCACAAACATGGCCCAAGAAATGCTCAAACTTTCTCGCAGAAGACCTTCAAGTTCTCCTCATAAGGAATTATCCAATAAGAACAATTTGCTACAGAACTAATCTGGAATGGTTATACTTAGTGGGGCTCAACATTCATATAGATTTCGAGATGTCTTTATGCACCATATAATTCAAAACATCAATGAAATATACAATTTATAAATATTTCAATTTACTGATGTCACAGTATCAAAATTAACTGTTAAATCTGGGCAACTTATGAAAATTGGTCCATGACAATTTAACGAACTCCACAGTGTGTGTGTGTATGTGTATTATATATATCACAGCAATTTGAAGTAATAAAATGTCCCCCAGAGTCATCATATTAAAGGTCAAAATTCTCAATCCCACAAATCACTGACCTTTCTCCTCAGTGTGAGGGGTTTGACCTACTATAAATACTTAAACTACATCTAAACTAACGCAGGCAGTAATCTGCTAATATTAAGCAGTGTTTTATCTACCAGAAGGCTTTGCATGGAACATTATGATCTTTTCCAATCCCCCCCCCCCTCCCCATCTTTCTTTTTTCAGAGTCTAAATAATTAAAATAAAGATCCCCCCTCTCTCTTTGAATGATAAAAATAGAGAAACTGCCCTGTGATCTAGATTGCTAAGTCTCTAAGACCATAATATAGGGTACCACATGACTTTTACAGTAAATGTGAAAAATATCATAAAAATACAATGCAGAATGGTAAATCACCATGAAGACAAAACCAAATTCATTTAGAACAATAATGATATCAATATCAGCAATAAATACACAGTCTACACTTGCCTGGGTGGACTTTTCCCTGCCTAATTATTCAGTACATTTAGATAATATACAGGTACAAGTAGTGCACACAGAACAAACAGTCAGCCCCTCAACAGGGGAATGTGTCCACTCCTTACCTGAGTGACTTCTCACAGGTAACACCAACACTACCTGGCTGTCAATCTTGTCTTATTTCCACAAACTCTTGGTACAGGTAATTAATGCATGTGGAATATTCTATATCAATGAAAACACAAAGTACCGATACGTTATGTCGGTACTCGCGGTAAAAGTTATCATCATCATGTGATTGTAGCAGTCAGCTGTTGCATATGTTGTTAACTTTATCACAAGTGACAGAACAAAGCTGTGCCACATGAAGTTAAACATACTACAGGTATTATACAAACACAGCCCAAAAAATAATCATTTTATTCTGACACATGCAATTATGTATACGTTAATTTCTGACACTTATGATTTTATGTGACATTTCATGTGCATAGTGTCCTTGATTTAAACAAACAAAACAAAATTTGTCAATGATTTATTTCCAGTCCAGCTCGTAACTTTCAACCAAGGTCACTCCAATACATGTTAGCAGTGACACCAGTTGCTGGGTTAATTTGGTATTCTTAGAATAAACTACCCCATTATCCAAAAGGTCTGTGTACATGCAGTAGTTTTTCCTTAGGTTGGAATTAAAAAAAAAAACATCAGCCAACAAAGGAAAAAACCCACACAAACAATCTAAACAAGGGTATGAAAGGGATCAGATGGTTACAATTTGTTTAAATATTTTGAGTAAAGTATTTCAAAATGTAATTTTTTTTATCAAGATAGCAGATTATTCACGATGAAACCAGTATTAACAATGCACATCTTTTATCTCCGTGGACTTAAATCACTTATACATGAATCAAGAATATCTGGAAAATTTGAAAACAAAATAGAAAAATATCTCTATTCAATTTAAAACTCAGTTTCAAAAACCTACCTGCATGCAAACATAAAAACAGGAAAAAAATCTTTAACCAATATGTATGGTCATGTATATCACCTGATTAAAATTCAACGGGTTTCCAAGAATTCAGCAAGTTATGTGCAGCAATTTATTCTCATGGAGCACTAAAAATTTAAATACAATTGCACTTTGGTTCAATGTTGTACTTTCTACAAGTCTTGTGATTCAATTAAAACTCAAAAACAAGTTTGCAAACAAAACATCAACTTGAACATGTTGAAGTGTCCCAATGCTCTTAAGATTTACATGTACCAGACACCATCACTCGTTCTTGTTGAGAGTTTAACAATGAGTCACAGCCCCACTGCATTCAATCCTATCAACATTACTATAAGCACTGTTTATAAGATCTGTAATTTACAATCAGGAAATACCTCTACATGTACTTCCCCCTATATCATGAGCCAGGGTATTTTATATCAGATTACTGGTGTTGCCTCTAAGCTATCATGTTTCATTCTGTTATGACAGTTCACAGTTGGCAAAGTATTTTCCTGCGCTGTGCTTTAATTCTTTTCCTTTTTAAATATTGTCCGCAGACTAGCTTCCTGATGACACAAAAGAGTATACTTAATTGACAATACATTTGTTCACCCTGGTGTCAAATCAAACAATTGAATTTTGAATGAGGAAGTAAAAATTCCTAATGATGTCTTCTCCACTGGCAGAAGATCAAGATTAAACTGATACACACACAGTGTACATGAAACTAAATGGAAGAAACAGAGATCCGGTTACATAATAAAAGCATACGACCAATCTAGTTTTTAAAAAATCTGATCCTTATCACTCTCCTATTTTTTGACATGTTGCCTCACAATTAGAATGAATATATTAGACAAAAAAGCATTAAAATAACAACTCCGACAAACAAGTACATATGCAGAAGTCAAAATGAGAAATATGTAATAAATTATATATTACTGCTAACATTGAAAATAATTGTACTGAATGATATGTATTCATGAGATTTCCAGAGTCATCACTTTAGTGAGACCTATTGATGTTGTCAATTCATACACGAGAGGAAATCTTCAAGTCAAGAATAAGTGGCTATAAAATGTTCACGGTCTTAAAAATATAAATTAAAAATAACCTGTTCCTCTTACATCCTATTTTTCATTTTAATATGTTACTAATTTAAATTCTACATAGCATTTTGTGTTACTATATTCAAATTCTACATAGAATTTTAGGTAACTAATTTAGATTTTACATAATATTTATGTAACTAATCTAAAGTTTACATTGCATTTTAATATGCCAGTAGCTACTAATTTAGATTCTACATACCATTTTAAGTTCCTTATTCAAGGCCAGACATACTCAACAATGTAGGCAAACAAATAGACTTCATTGTCATTTCTTTGAAGTATGAATTAATCTCTTATATAATTTTAAATAACCTAGCTCTTATGTACCCCAAAACAACACAGGTAACACCGATCTCTGCCAAAGTCACCCAGCCTTATTCAATATTGAGTAACCCAGCCATTAACCAGTAGGGTCCACTATTCACATCACACGTTCTTGTCCTGGGTGGACCTCTAGTCCTATGACCGCTGATCACAATTGAACACAAGCAATTATAAATATTGTAAGAACTCAGTTTTTTATGTTTGTGATCTCAAAAAATTTGTGCCCCAAAAAAAGTCAAGCAACTATACATGACAAATCAACATAATCATTACAGAATTTATTACTATGCCACTTTTCTTTACTAGAGACAAATGACCTACCACTATTTTCAAATTCTATAGACCCAACTGATTTATTACCATAAACCAACACAAAGTAACAAACACCTTTAATATATTTCGTTTCTTTCAAAACTTAAAACAGATTATCACTTATGTAATTGTGAATATGCATAGATCATTTACAACACTTGTTTATTTATTGGTGATATTTTCTTAAAGCCTAATTCGTATACATAGTGATTGAACTACAGAATGTCAAAAAGTGCAGAAGTGATAATTGTCATGAATACTGCATTAATTCACTCTGTAGACAAATTGGTCTTAAAATATTCATCTCACTCTAGATCAGACATAAAATATTCATCTCACTATAGACCAGACTTAAAATTTTCATCTCACTATAGACCAGACTTAAAATTTTCATCTCACTATAGACCAGACTTAAAATAATCCATCTCACTAGAGACCAGACAAATTCTCTGCTACAGATTCTGTCTATAGGTCTACCATCAATTTCACGCACTGTACATGATGTACATATTTGAAAATTGTGTCTTTAGAAATATTCATACAATGTTTATATCTCATTCACCACATACAACGGAATGCAGATAACCAACCAATGTAAAGTCCCTATAATAACAAATTAATTGTATGGATTATTGGTCTGCGTATATATCATACAGAATTCTGTGTAACTTTTGAAAAGTTTTCCGTTTTGGAAAATTAACTAATATTACTAATTGTATGATGTGTTTAAGTTAATGAGTGTTGTTTTCTTTAAAATACAAAACCACTTATAAACCTCCACATTTTTATAAATGTCAATGTTTTACCCATAAAGAGCACATGTAAAACAAGCAAACACTAGACTAGTTAAGTTTTGTGAGCAATAAAGTACTTGTAGTGCAGTGAGTGGACCCTTTAATGATGTGAATAAATAAAGGAAATTATTTTTTAATCCACTTTACAACTGAGTATACCATCAAACTTGGGTTAAAACCTGGGTTCCTGTGTGCTTCCACTAGTTCCATTTGTAGAAGTTTTGTAAACTTGTCCTTGTGCTATTGTAAAAGTTTTGTAAACATGTCCTTGTGCTATTGTAGAAGTTTTGCAAACATGTCCTTGTGCTATTGTAGAAGTTTGGTAATGTTGTCCTTGTGCTATTGTAGAAGTTTGGTAATGTTGTCCTTGTGCTATTGTAGAAGTTTGGTAATGTTGTCCTTGTGTTATTGTAGAAGTTTGGTAAACTTGTCCTTGTGCTATTGTAAACTTGTCTATTGTAGAAGTTTAGTAAACTTGTCCTTGTGTTATTGTAGAAGTTTGATAAACTTGTCCTTGTGCTATTGTAGAAGTTTGGTAATGTTGTCCTTGTGCTATTGTAGAAGTTTGGTAATGTTGTCCTTGTGCTATTGTAAACTTGTCTATTGTAGAAGTTTTGTAAACTTGTCCTTGTGCTATTGTAGAAGTTTGGTAATGTTGTCCTTGTGCTATTGTAGAAGTTTGGTAATGTTGTCCTTGTGCTATTGTAGAAGTTTGGTAATGTTGTCCTTGTGCTATTGTAAACTTGTCTATTGTAAAAGTTTTGTAAACTTGTCCTTGTGCTATTGTAGAAGTTTAGTAAGGCCAATTAAAATTAATTGATAGACTATCATCCCTGCCTGCCCCTCAAAAATGGACCCACCCCAATTTTTTTATTTTTGCAAACATTTCGCAAAATTACGATTTCAAACAAACTTGCTTCCCAGTGACATGAGTGAATGATTAAAGTCACAGAATGTTGGTTTTATATCTTCTACCAAGGATTCTTTAAATGTTAACTTGATTAACACTTTGAGCGATGCCATTTGTCATTAATTTTTTCTCCTCAGGAAATAAAAATTTAAAAATAAAATCCTCTCACCCGCCCTATATTTTTTTGTGACCCCGGATGATAATCTATTAATTAAGTTGAATTGGCCTAAACTTGTCCTTGTGCTATTGTAGAAGTTTTTCACATGACCTCACCCTAATCTCAGCGAGATTCGACTGACTCGTCGAGGATGGATATTTGGACTGATGAACAATTCTGAAAAGGCGTCAGTTTAAATATCCAGTCTTCATGAATCTCACTGAGATTAGACCTCACTCTGTTTATCTCCTTCACAATTCACGATTTAAAAAAATTTCTGTGTTACATTAAAAAATATTCACATGATCATAAAAATACCAGGTCCAGCACAATCTCTATATTTAGCTATATCAAGATATGTAGCTTTATAAAGCTATTTGAAATGGTTGATCAAGCTAGTTTAGATTGAATTAGATTTAATTTCTTAAATGCATGGCATATATAGCCAAAAAGTCACATAACTGAACATGTTTATACTTTGAACTAACAACAACACTGTTCCAATTTAACAAAGTTCATAACAATACTACATTGTTTTAAGAATTTTGTAAATTGTTAACTGTCCACTACCCTATGTGCATTGAAACATGGATATATATGATGACTTTACATTGCAGAATCTGATTGCCAATCCATTTAAATATTTTTTTTTTACTCATTTTTACTCTATAGCTGAAGATTGGATAACTTGCTTAACAACTTAATCCTACAGATTTGACAATTTTGAATCAAAATTCTTCCTAAGGGACGTAGTTCTAGTATTTTCTTTGGGTTGGTTTTTTTGTTTTTTTGTTTGTTTTTTGTTTTAGATTGTAAACAATCTGTTGTATGGACTTCAAGAATGAAATACGTTCACTAAGTGAAATTCAATTTTTATGCTTTTTAGAAATTGATTTGGTAAACAAAAAGATCTGAAATAGCTAAATCGAGCTATTTCAAATTGCTTTATAAAGTTGTATTGCTTAACAAAGCTATATAGGTAAATATAGAGATTGTGCTGGACCTGAATACTGCCTTTGATTACACTAGATCTATACCCAGCTGATACTATTGCTGAACTGATACCCCTTTTATTATCTAGAAATCGATAAAACATCGTACCAACTGATCAAACCCAATACAGAAATATGACCATTTTTTCATTTATTTTTCTTTGAGTTCATTCTCGTGAACTTGATGAAGTTTTAGAACAGTTTTATGTGTTTGAGTACCACCTACCTGAAAGTTTTCTTCCCTAATAATCTGGTTCTCCACTACATATTACCAGTTTATCATATGACTGAAAATATAAAATTTAAAATCGAACGAAGGCCAATTTTCCGGATATTGCATGTATTGACTAACAGGCCTAAATATACAAATACAATTTTGTGCTATTTTCAAAACTGTTGAGAAAGTAAAAGAAAAATAATCATAGAACTCAGGTAAAGTAAAATAATCAGTATATATGAGAAACCAAAAATTAAAAAAATTCAACTGGTTTTGAAAGCTTCCCCAATACGATTGCCCTCGTTAGTCGAAAGCGGAGTGAGGTCCCTTACCGAACCTCTTCAGTGTCAACATGTGGAAAATGGAAGAACGTCAACAAGTCGAAGAGACGGTTCAGGTATTCTGCATATGGAAACTAGGAGACAGATAAACGTTATAGCTCTCCTTGCTTATAGACTTTGTTATTCTTAGTATTTGGAGTTTATTTCACTTTTTGTTATGTATTTTAAAAACCATGTACATTGTCCAGATTGACTGCATCAAACAGTATAAGTATAAAAATGATGTAACAGGAAGGCAACACATGGCACTTTTTATTTTTATTTTAAATAATAAAGTAACAAAAATAAAGAAAGTGCGGGCTTTTCATCGATATGCCAATAGAAAAGAAAATTATTTTTCTTATAAAACTGTGTCATGTGTATTGTACGTGGATTAAAATTGAAATTGCCAGTGATTTGATTGTATAAATGAAATCAGACAGAAAGTTCTTTATGTACATGAGCATCTTTTACCATAGTCTCCGATGGCTTGATATTTGGGCTTGGTTGTGATATCCAGGCTTGGTTTTGATAGTTGGTAGGCTATGATATTTGGGCTTGGTTGGAATATTCAACAGGTCCAATCCAAAGACTATTTCTACCTACGTAGCTACTTATAGCTATGTAGGTATTTAAACCTACTCCAGGTAGCTATTTAAACCTACTCCAGGTAGCTATTTTTACCTACTTTTCCCTTTACTTGCATTTCGTGGCCAAACGCAGGAACGGAGCAATATCATATCAACACCTATCATACTCAACTAACATCAGATGAGATGCTAACCTGAAAACCACAAGGGATCAGAATGCTCTTCCCACAAGTACAGTGACCACAATGTGTCGAAAATCTTGCACCTTACTCTTAGGCCATTTTTTAAAATTGGTTTACGGATTTCAAAATTTTCAAATCCGTTTGGAGGAGGTAAAAAAAAAAAAGGTCAAAATCTTAAGTAATTAAAATGAACTTTATTTGAGGTTAATGTTTTATTTTCAACTTTATTCTCTTCACAGTCAACTTCAGACGGTGATATATAGCGATTATTGTGCACCTTGACAACAATACTGTTTCCTTCAAAAATGATACATGTATTTCTTTATTAAATTAACTTTCTATCACTAGTAGTTAAACATTGTTTACCGTTTAGATATGTAAATCCCAAAATGAAAAGAACCAACTGTTTTTCTATTCAAAAGATGGCATCCATGAAGTATCTAGGGACTTTAGTGTTTGTTTTTATTTTGGAATTTACATATCAAAATGGTATGCAATAGATAACTAACGTTAATCAGAGGTTAGGTTCATAAACAGATAACTTATTGGAAGTAAACAGCTTGTTGCCAAGGTGCAGAATAATTGCTACCACTGGCTGATATTTACTGATATTCCACAACATTTCAAAAAATCGGTGCAGCAGATACGTAAACCAACTCAATGAAAATAAAAGGCCTTAAGTCAGCAGTACCGCATTGTTTTAACTTTCACCATTTTATAAAGCAGCACTGGATTTTCATGTGCACAGATTTAATGTGGCAGAACATATCATGAGGTGAGGTCACAATTTTTTAATTTCTTGGTTTAAGGATTTTTAAAAAACAAAATTAGGGTCAGTTGGAAAAAAAAATGAAATACAGATTTTTAATATCTATGACCGTTGTTTATTTTTAATGAAACATTAACATCATTTCATGATTAAAGTGGATTTGGTTGAAAGGCATGGTTTATCTTGAATAAAAATAGATTACAGGTTTTCAGCGACATTTTTTTAATTATCCCAAACTAACAAAGGTTGAAAAATTACCGCTATCAATTATACAACTATTAATACATTATGTGTGTTATTTTTAAATACCACTGCATTTCCCATTTACGTTAGCAGCAAGAATGTCACCAATTGTAAGAGAAATATTTATTTGTATCAATTCTTTTTTTCTGTGATGAAATACTATTTGTTTCATCGACAAGAATAATATAGGCATCGTTATAACGTCATCAGTGGCCACATCAGTTTACATGGTTTTTTAGAAATATGGAATATGGATATTTTGCAAAATGAATAGCAATGACCAAATTCAAATCAGTAGGTTTGCCTTTCAGGATTTTCTATTTGTAAAATTTAAATTTGCATTTTTTTTTTTCGGTTTGGCATGCTTGATAGAATTTTAGAATTAAAAAAAAAGTATAGAAATTTAGAAATTTGCATTTTTTTTTCAATTCCCCAGAAATTAGGGTCAGTGGATCTGTAAACCAAGAAATAAAAAAAGTGTGGCCTGATTGATGAGGTAGAAGTTGATTACAGCATTGTAGCTGTCAGTTCAAATATCACTCCCAAGTCAATGCTTACCAAGATTACATTTATCCAGTATTTCAGTGTGAGTGAAATTTTGAAAACCGTGTACACCATTATTATTATATTTTCTCAGGATAAGAGGAAACTCTCAGGGTTTGACTTTTGGAGACGGACCCTTAGCTCTGCCAAGTACGTGGTGGCCCCAATGGTGGATGCTAGCGAGCTTGCTTGGCGGATGCTGAGTCGTAAATACGGAGCGCAACTGTGTTACACCCCCATGTTTCATGCATCTGTATTTGTGAGGGACCCTAACTACAGGAAAGAAGCCATGCAGACCTGTCCAGAAGACAGACCACTGATAGTGCAGGTCAGATTAAGTGTAGTGAAAGATATGTTATTGCATTTCATTGGTTGCCTTGCATGTAGTGAAAGATATCTTATTGCATTTCATTGGTTGCCTAACGTGTAGTAAAGGATACGCTATGGCATTGCATTGGTTGACTAGCGTGTAGTGAAAGATTTCTTATTGCATTTCATTAGTTGTCTAGCACGTAGTGAAGGATACATTATGGCATTTCATTGATTGCCTACCGTGTAGTGAAGGATATGTTATGGCATTTCATTGGTTGCCTAGGAAGGTGTAAATTGCAAAATATCCAAGAGATATCCGCTGATATGCAGCTCAACAAAAAATTTTTAAAAAATAAATATACATGTATATATTTATTTACATACTGTATAAGCAGAATTTTTAGTGAGGATTTAATTTTGGCTTTATTAGTGAGAGAGATGAAATCACATAAATTGAATATCGCTAACAATTCATTCCATACCAGAGGTAATCTTTCCTGGAATTATCATGATTATAAAGTCGCTAATCTAAAAATTAGCTCTCGCTAAATATATATACCCATTTTGAAGGAAAATACTCTTAATTTGTGTCTTGCTAAAAAAATTCCAATCATACGATAATTACATGGTCACATGCAGGTCAGCTGAATTTGAAAACAAGGTGAGGCCAAAATTAAAAAGTAGTTTGTTTGCCATCGCGCGACCGACCCATTTTTAACCCCCCGACTGGAAAGTTTTTAATGACATAATTTCGGCCATGTTTTTTTTCTTCCTCTCCGCATTTGGTTCATCTTCACAAGTCAAGGGTTATTGATTCGCTACCTCGCACCATGCTTGCATCAGTCACCCACAGGTGCTTGTGGACAGGACTTTCGGTCATCGGTGATATGACATTTTTAAAAACGGTTTCTATGCGAGATTTGCGTATTCCATTGAAATATATAAACTCTGAAGTTACATATTTTATCAAAAATATGTCCGAAATACCCAAGGAATTGAACATTTAAAATACAAGAAGGGAGGTACCGGAAGTCCTGCCCACAAGCACCTGTGCAGTCACCGGGTTTGGGACAGAGGATGACGCATTAAGCTAAAATTAAATCATCCAATGAGATTCCTCATTTAAGATGCAAGTTTGTAAAGAGCAAAAACAGAAAATAAACAATGGTCTTCGTGGGATACTTTTCTTAACATCAAGAACATTGCGTGTTGTTTTTATTTTGAAACGAGGTAACTAATCAATAGCCCTTGATTTGTGAAGATGCGTTTGGTTTTGTTTTTAGTTTTGTTCTTTGCAGCGTTTTGTAAATCGCCGCAATTTTAAGCGCTCAAATGATCGATTCGGCACATGGCATACTGGTAGAATTTTATCTATCCGACGAGGTATCAATTAATAATTATGGACACAAACAACTGTGTCCAATGAAAATGTAAATGGGTACCCTGAATATTCGGAAGTGTCCGCAATTTACCAATATGCCCCCAGGAATTAGTTATCGAAATACCACCTAAAAGTATTGAAATTTTCCTTTAATTACATGTATATACGCATATTAAGTTTATATATGTTAATCTTTTATGATAAAACGTTTTTAAATTTGTGATTGTAAATTTAGGAAATTCAATTGTGTTCAATTCTCACATTCACGATTTTTCAAAGAAAGATAACTCTAGCAAAATTTATACATGTATATCACCGATGATTTTTTTCCCCTAAACAATATTTGTTTGAATTGCAAAATATATCTGAATGTTGATTTAATTCAACTTAAGCAATGTATATATATAATGATTAGGAAATAATGGTTGAACACGTTCTTCTTTAATGAAAGAAAAATAAAATGAGTTACCTTCCTTAGATTAACACAAATTCTAATAACATGACTTTTTTATTAAAACTTTTGTTATTTTTTCTTCAGAGACGGTATTTTACACATTGAATCAATCCTTAATCTTTCAAATTAACTTTAAAAAATTGATTCAAAGGGGAATTTCGTTAGTTCTAATGGGCATTTCGCTATTTCTGGAGGCATTTCGGTAAATCACGGGCATTTCGGTAATTCGAGGTACCGCGGAGCACGGATTTAATGTATCAGAAATCGTTTGACCAACATCATTGAACATGAAATTGTGTTGAGTTTATACGAATAATGTTTTAGTTCAACAACAATGCTACCAAGTTTCAGTTACATAATACATGCATGATACATGGCCATTGAGAGTAAAATCATGACAACCAAAACTCTAGACAAATTTGAAAAAACAATGGACATATTCAAGACCTGGAAAACAAACACCCACAAAACAAGTAACATATCAAAATAACAAAATGATATATGAGCCATGCACAAACTACTCCTGTCCATGAAGTTAAAACTGCACTTTTTAGAGAGGTTTCTGACAGTTCTGCAAGTAATTCACTGTAATAGGGTTAATTCATCAAAAGAACACAAAATATAAAAACAGAGTTTTGATTTTTAATATATTTTCAGCAAACCAAAAAAAAAAAAAACCCTATCGACCGTCCCAATATTCTTTATGACCCTTGGGCTATGGCAAACCAACATTTTTTTAAATGTGGCCTGAGAGAATTTTTATGCCTGTGACTAAGGCTTGAGTATTGGGGCTGGGTATCGTTTGGAAAATTTCAATAGGATACATATTGCAATACAGAGAGACGATATGCGATACGTACTGACGATACAATATAAGTACATTTACATTTAATTTTGAGGATTAAAATGATTAAATAATAACAAAAATAAAGCTTCACCTATTCTTTTTGTTTCATTTGCATATAGTGTTAGCTTGAATTAATCTATCATAAAAGACAATTGTGCATGAAATTATTATCTATTTGCTTTTTTATCAATATTGTTAACATATTTCTCTCTTCATGAAAACAAGGGCATCCACATTCTCTGGCTTTAAACAAACCCTAATTGCTGATACAATATCTCCTGCTATAAGTCTAAGTCAGCAGAGGAAATAATTTTCAGGATGAATATTCACAAATGAATTATAACTTCATTTATTTGTTCATATATTTCTTCATACCAAAATTGCGACTGCAGATCACGTTCTACATACAGTGTACATCATTCATCGTTAGATTTCTCGCTATATCGGTTATCTTGTTGCTAAAAAATACCGATGTATATCGATAATCAATATATTGATCCAGCCCTATTGAGTATATAGTTCACCTCATGTCTATTTGTCTGTCTCACATGCATGGATACTTGGGCTAACTTTTAAGAATCGTATAGTTTTTTAGTAAGAGCTGTTGAAAATTGTAATTTCTTGATGAAATAATGTATCTGTGGTAAAGTTTTCAAGCTAGACCTTATGTGTATCAAGGAGGATATTGGGACATTGGGACATATACTGAGACTGTATATATTTTATGGAAAATTTTCACACAATAGAAAGTCCTTGAATTTTAACAGAAATGCAGTGTGTTAAAAGAGCAGACATACTATAGTCCAAATCATGGGAAAGCAGAGAAAAGTTTCAAGGAAATGACAAATATGTCAAATATTGGTTCCATCAGAGGGAAAAGCATTGGCCGATACTCTCCTGTAACTGTTTATGATATGTAGTACTGTGTCTGGTTACAGTTCTGTGCTAATGACCCGGATACTTTTCTGAGGGCCGGCCGGTATGTGGAGGACGTATGTGACGCTGTGGACCTCAACCTGGGCTGTCCCCAGACCATTGCCAAACGAGGTCACTACGGGGCATTTCTAGAGGATGAGTGGGATCTCCTGAAAAAAATGGGTACAGTAATTCATGAACTTCAACCTGTTCTAAAATTTGTATTGATTCAGAGTTTGGAGTAATTAATTAGCTCCGCCTACTGTGGTTACTGTCAGTGTTGTTGGTATGATGAGGATTCCTTTAAAACTTTCAAGAGATCATTATAGCTAATATAATATCTGTAACATTATGTGACTGTGTATGATAACAGTTATTTTTAGTAAATTCTGTTCAGGGGAGAGAATCTGAATTTTTTCATGAGGTTGTATATTTTAGTTGAGCTTTGCCATCAGAAGTTGAAGGTTCCCGTCACCTGTAAGATCCGAATGTTCGAGTCCAAAGAGAAGACGGTACTATATGCTCAAATGTTGGAGAAGGCAGGCTGTCAGGTATATAGAGGTGTAGGGGTATGAGATAGGACTTGAGTCTGCTGTTAAATGGCTGAAATATTGCCAAAATGGCGTAAAACCACAATCAATCAGAGTGTGTGAAAGAGGACTCAAATAGTCAGAGAGTGAGAAGACCCAGGTAGTCAGAGTGTGAGATAGGACTCAGATAGTCAGAGTGAGAGATAGGACTCAGGTAGTCAGAGTGTGAGATAGGACTCAGGTAGTCAGAGTGTGAGATAGGACTCAAGTAGTCAGAGTGTGAGAGGACTCAGGTAGTCAGAGTGTGAGATAGGACTCGGGTAGTCAGAGTGTGAGATAGGACTCAATTAGTCAGAGTGAGATAAGACTCAGGTAGTCAGAGTGTGAGATAGGACTCGGGTAGTCAGAGTGTGAGATAGGACTCAGGTAGTCAGTGTGAGATAGGACTCATGTAGTCAGAGTGTGAGATAGGACTCAGGTAGTCAGAGAGTGAGAGATAGGACTCAAGTAGTCAGAGTGTGAGATAGGACTCAAGTAGTCAGAGTGAGATAAGACTCAGGTAGTCAGAATGTGAGATAGGACTCAGGTAGTCAGAGTGTGAGATAGGACTCAAGTAGTCAGAGAGTGTGAGATAGGACTTAGGTAGTTAAATTTTGTGATGAGATATATGTATTAACATTGTTTTGTTATGGAGTAATCAAAGTGGTTGATTAACGCAAGTTGACACAGGCATTGTGTGGTGGTTGACACAGGCACAGTCTTCATGAAAACATTTAAAACATGCTGCCAGTAGGACCAGTGAACTGTCTGAATTCACTGGCCCAAAGTGAAATTTACTGCCCCTCTCCCCTGAATTTTCATAGTACATGTTTTATTTTATCAAATACATTATGGAAAGTATTGTATAATTGTACAATTAATTTACTGAAACCTTATCAGATATGATTATTACTCAATCATATCCACACTAAGACATCCTTCCCATTGATACCAGAAAAACAATACGGTATATGGTATTTTCTCTCTCTTCACCTGCAAACAAGACTAAAAATTCATGCATTTTTCACAAACATGAAAACATCCCAAGTGTTACCTTAACAATTACATGTATAGTTATCGTTCTTTACTTTAAGAAGGAAAGAAACCGCAATGTTCAATCACTTACTTTTGTGCTATCCATCGATTTATTTTTATTTTGATAGTCAATTTATGCAAATAAGACGTTTAGAATATCTACTTCCAACATTATATTTAATGTGACTTACAAAAAGTCTACAAGCCCATCGGACTTCTTGCTTTTTGATTTTCACTGACCTAACCTTAAAATTCACTGGCCTTGGTCTTCGGACCACTGAGTTTTCATGAAGACTGCTGAGGCATTGTGTGGAAGGTAACACAGGCATGGTGTGGTGACTTGTTCCATTCGTTTCCACCTGTAACATATTAGTTATTTCATATAAACATATTGTTAATTAATTTATTATATTAACTTTTCTTGGATTTTATGAATCATTTACCCATACTCTTTCACTAATCTAAATACATTTACATAATCTGATGAGTTTTAGTAGTTTACTTTGATTACAATAATCATTATAATGCTTTCTGAATGCTGAAAGTCAGCTGATAACAGACCCATAGTCGTTATGTTATAGACACATTACATGCCTGATTGCATTCACATTGTGTGTTGTAGCTGCTGACAGTGCACGGGCGGACAAAGGAACAGAAGGGACGGTTTACGGGCCTGGCGGACTGGGACGTCATTAAACTCGTCAGGTCAGGGTTAAAATGTCGCTTATAAGTCACCAGGAATTTCTTTCATTCGAATGGTCAATCAAATCAAATCAAGTTTTTATATAAAGATACCTTAAAAGGGTATGCTACACCAGAGAAAATTGATATGGATGAAAAGTGGAGGATATGTTCAACAATATTTTGAAATTAAAAACTTTCAAATTTAGTCGAAAAATGCAGTTTTAGTAGAAAGCAATCTGAAAAAAAATTTAAAACCCTTGCTGAACTCGATCCCGCGATCTACAGTTCTGTCAGCAGTCGACGTGCTAACCTACTTAGCTACACAGCTGGTGGTGATTTTTGAAATGAATAGACAAATATTGCTGATATTTATATTTTCATCCATGTTTAAAAGGAAGTCAGCCATTATGACGATGTAGAGTACCTCCTTAATACCTGAATGCGAAAATAAATTACTTGTACATAAATATGATAAGGAATCTACAGTACTAAATGATAGAAATTTCCTTCTTGTGGTCTGTAGTGTTTTTATACCCGTATTTATAGAGTGTTTTTATACCCTTATTCATAGAGTGTTTATGTACTTGTTATACCCCAAGCAACAAGTTGTGGAGGGTATAATGTTTTTGACCCGTCCGTCAGACCCTTTCTTGTCAGTGAAACTCCTCTGAGACTGCTCAACAGAATTTCTTGAAACTTTGTAGTTGATAAGGACACACTGTGTAGATGTGCATATTCCCAGGAAATTCTGATTCAGTAATTTTTCTGGGAGTTATGCCCCTTCTTAACTTAGAATTTCAAACCCGTCTGTCCTGTTCTTGTCAGCGCAATTCCTCTGAGACCACTCAACAGAATTTCTTGAAACTTTGTAGTTAATAATCTAACACTGGTACATGTAGGTGTGCATATTCCCAGGAAATTCTGATTCATTAATTTTATGCCCATTATCCAGTTACAAGTATGAATTTTTTATTATGATTTTTGTCTGATTACCCATCAGTAATGCATAGCATTACCTTTCATTCTGTCAGGCTATGTTGGAGCGTGAGATATGTGAGCTTGCTCACTTTTTCTTTCATATTTGTAGAGTGTATATAGTTTATGTATACCTCCAATGTATATTTGTAGAGAGAGTGTTTCCATACCTGTATTTGCTAATGGTAACATACAATATCTACCTGATGTGGACCGATGCATTCATCAAACAGGGGTACAAGGAGTCATGTCTGCAGGTAATTAATTAAACAGGGGTTCAAGGAGTCATGTCTGCAGGTAATTAATCAAACAGGGGTACAAGGAGTTATGTCTGCAGGTAATTAATTAAACAGGGGTACAAGGAGTCATGTCTGCAGGTAATTAATTAAACAGGGGTACAAGGAGTTATGTCTGCAGGTAATTAATTAAACGGGTACCAGGTGCAGGTAATTAATTTAATCAAACAGGGGTACAAGGAGTTATATCTGCAGGTATTTAAACAGGGGTCCAAGGAGTTATTTTTGCAAGTAATTAATTAGTACCAGAAGGATTAAGGGTTCTCATTTCATTGTCCATGTCTGTGACAATAGGCCTACTCCTAAAGGGCAAAACACGAAGAGTAAAGTATTTGATATCATAACTGCATATAATGATACAACTTATAGTTTGGAATATTGAAAGTTTAGTTTACAATCCACTTTATGAACCTATTGTAAGCTTTCTATTCTAGTGTGATTTTGTAGAGAGAAACCTACATAACCCTGTTTACTGTTGACTGTACTAGTGTGATTTTGTAGAGAGAAACCTACATAACCCTGTTTACTGTTGACTGTACTAGTGTGATTTTGTAGAGGGAAACCTACATAACCCTGTTTATTGTACTAGTGTGATTTTGTAGAGAGAAACCTACATAACCCTGTTTATTGTACTAGTGTGATTTTGTAGAGAGAACCCTACATAACCCTGTTTACTGTTGACTGTACTAGTGTGATTTTGTAGAGAGAAACCTACATAACCCTGTTTACTGTTGACTGTACTAGTGTGATTTTGTAGAGGGAAACCTACATAACCCTGCCCTGTTTTCTGGTGACTGTCCTCCAGTGTGGAAAATGGCAGAGGACTACCTCGAGCTTGCGGAGAAATACCCCTGTCCGCTGTCTTATTCCAGGGGACATGTCTTCAAAATATTTCACCACAGGTAGGTAGTGAAGTGGGAAACTGCCATGTTATTTTGTGAAATTCGTTACCAAGATCAAATCTCTACTTTGTTAATGGTAAACATGATACAGTGCCCATTTTGTATATTGTTAATGGTGAAAATGATACAATGCCTACATATATATATTGTTAATGGTGAAAATGATACAATGCCTACATACATATATTGTTAATGGTAACATAACACGATGCCCACGTGTACAGTGGATACTGTTAATGGTAAACATGATACAGTACCCATGCGTATATTGTCTGTTGTAGCCTAAATGTACATCCAGACATCCGAGATATAATTGCTTCTGGAAAGTCACTCGAGTGTTTCAGACTGGCCACGCTCAAACTTAAGGAGAGATGTCTGGTGAGTTTCACTAATACTAAAGATTTCTTACTTTACATTTAGTACACCTGCCTTGTGACTGAAAGATTTGTGTGGTGATATTGTGGTGTTAGAAGATTTTCCCTCATGTATAGGAAAATTCAATTTACTGTAACTTTTATTCATGCGAGAGAGATTTTCAGGAAGTTTGCAAGAACCTCACCTTCGCTAATATTTCTTGTTCTGAACCAGTCCTTTGCTATTTCTCATATTTGTTTAAGATTATCTCTGTCGCGAAAATTACTTGCAGTCAACAAGTTCATCATTTTAAAATCGCAAAATAAAGTCATCGCAAAAAGAAGTTGGTTTACAGTAAGTGTAAAATCATCACGAACTATTGTGTATTATGACAAGAATCCATCCTTAAGCCAGGTGTTGATAAACTGAGGTGCCATTCCACAGATGAAGTAAATCTAAGTCCCATGTGATGTTGGTTCTGTGTTTTGTAGGCAGATGCAGAGAAGCACAAAACTAACCCGGAGCTGTTCTCCACAGAGTTACCTTTCCCTTACTGGATTTGTCAGCCCTATGTCAGACCTGAGTAAGCTATATTTCTGGGATGGCGTGTATTTTTGAAAATTAAGTTAATATTGACAATGTTGACCATGATTGAGCACTCAGCAGTATTTTGAAATGCATGCATTCATGAATAAAATAGAAAAGCTATTCATGCTTATGCTTGATAATTCTTTGCATATCATGTGTCACATTGTCCTTCACTTATATACTGGTATATGTATAACTACATGTATGTATGAGCATACACACACAGAGCTGTTGATACTGGTAATGTACATGTATTTGATGTTCATTTATGTCTGCTTTAGTCCAAATGATAAAGAAAAAAACAAAGACAAAAGAACTGTGAAGCGCCCCCTGGAGGAAAAGCTTCAGTCTCCAGAGTTTGCAGGGATGTCCAAAAACAAGGTCAAAAAATTACTGAGGAATCCTTTAAAGAAGCTAGCCAGGAGTTCAGAGGAGAATTATGAGAAGTGTGTAGCCTGTGCAAACATCAGGGTATGTATCAAAAGTTAGAATAGTTATCATGAGGTTTGTACAGTAAAACACACTTATAGCGAAGTGGTGGAGATGAGCCGTTTTGATTTGTTATAAACATTATTCATTATATACAAAAAGTGCATGACATGTTTTAAAACTACAAGAAATTACAATCACTTCATTGTAAACATGAATTCATTATAGACGTGTCCGCTATAACCATGTTTTACTGTACAGGCATTGTCAGAAACCCACAGTTGGTTTTGTCTTTGAACTCATTACCCATGGGCAGACTCGCAGTGAAAATGTTGTAGATGATTGTAATGCATGGCTTATATGATTAACATCGATGTGAACCAGTTAGGATATGTTATGTATTCACTGTTTATTAGACACATAATCGTAAAGTCAAAAGCGACCATGACACATCTGTCGTCTCAGTCGGAACATCGCTGGTCCTTTTCTTAACGTGACGGAAAAGGCCGATCATTGTTACTTATTGCTTTTGTTTTGCCAAGGCTATGATCGATATATGTATATTACAGTTCATTATACATTGGGACTAGTTAAAATAATGCCCTCAAGGTAGTATGCCTTTTGATTTGAAAAAAAAAAATGAATATCATGTTGTTTTGGGTTTTTTCCACTAATTTTACTGTTTGTAATTTGTTATCCATGTTTTCATTTTAATTTATTGTTACTAATTTGTATTACACTGTTAGTTGTAACTTGAAATTTAGGTCAGGGTTTATTTCACTTCTTAGTCATTGTGTTATCACGTACTGACACATGTACAGATGTGCACTTGCTTAAGAACTTCACTCACTCAATCAAAGATTTTCTGCAAAGCAAAGCGTAATTCTATGTTGGTAAAGTAAAAAAAAAAACCATGTATTCATATCATATAGCAGCAATTCCCACTGTTGTTTATATCCAATACTACTTTGAGGGCATTGTACTAAAACAAAATTTTATAATTAATGCACTTAATTCCTAAATAACAAGGCACTAAGGCTGGAGTCAAAATTTAATAGTTTTTAAGATACATAATTATTCCAGTAAAAAATACTGTGTAAGTAGAATTTTTAGCGAGGTTTTAATTTTGGCATTATTAGCGAAGATGTTAAGGTCGGTAAAATTGAATATCACTAGTAGATATTTATTCCATATTGGAGATACATTATCATAGCTATCTTTCTTAGAATTATAAAGTTGCTAAAATTAGCTGTTGCTGAATATACATACCCATAATTTATGGACAAATCGCTAAATTTTGGTCTCGTTAAAAATAGCACTTATACAGTACTTCCTTTGATGAGAATACATGTAGCTACATGTTTGGTGCACATTCAAGGAAAGATCAAGACAATGCTATATGTTCTCTTGGCAAACTGATTCCCAGGGTAGAAAATGTTCTTATACTGTATGTACATTTTAATGTTTATTTTCCAGGGTAGATTATATGTACATTTTAATGTTTATATTCCAGGGTAGAAAATGTTCTTACATGTACATTTTAATGTTTATATTCCAGGGTAGAAAATGTTTTTATATGTACATTTTAATGTTTATTTTCCAGGGTAGATTATATGTACATTTTAATGTTTATATTCCAGGGTAGAAAATGTTCTTACATGATGTGCAAGAATTGTTGTAAGGTAAAAACCTTCAGAGAAACCCTGGATTGCAAAGGTAGGTCTTTATTGTAAAATTCCTGGATTGTAAAGGAATGGTTTAAGTGAAATCGTACATGTTTATTGTGAAATCCCTTTGACCGTAAAGTATGTTTTTATTGTAAAATTTCTTAATTTTTATACATATTTACAGATTTATATGTCTCCCCTTTTTCAGGGGGAGACAGTTTTTTTTTTACTTTCTGTCCATCCATCTGTCTGTCACAAAATCTTGTAACACTTCTCCTCCTGTATGGCTTATCGTATAAACTTGAAACTTTGTACAATACTTCAATGCCATTTGCAGATGTGCATATTGTAGGGACAGGAGGATCCAATTGTTATCCTTAAAGTTATAGTGGATCTGAGGGGTGGAGGGTGTAAAATAGTTTGTGAAGACTTCTCCTATGTGGCTTATCAGAGTTCCTAATGTCTATGTTCCTGCTCATGCTTTCTCCTCAATACCATGTAGTTCATTAAGGGGAGCGGGTTTCATTTGGAGGACTTCCAATTTGGGGAGCTGGGGAGACATTTGCTTTTCATAAAAACAATCTCTAGTTAATCATGTATTTGTGTCAATTGTATACAACAAAGATTCGATCATTTTTCAAAAATTAGGTCACCGGATTGTGCTTCACACAAAGAACTCAAGCAAAGCTGCTTTTGATCAGAAGAAAAAGGAAATGGAGGAAAAGACAGCAGTACATGAAATCAGGATGATCGATAAATGTGTCAGGGTAAAGGCAAGTACTCAGGGGAACAAAGAGGAGAGAGAAGAAGACCGACTAGCTGATATGGACTTGGAGACTGAAAACTCCATGGAGCTAGACTCTGGTGATGTGCAAAGTGAAACAAGGGACTTCACTAATTTATCTAATGACAATTTGACAGTTACAGCAGATCCCAGTTTTAAGGATGGCTGAGCTAATGTTTGCTGTCTTGTATTTTAGTTAATATTTTATGAATTTGTTTTTGTTTTGTTAATTTTTCAATTTAGATTTACAATAAAATTGTACTGAATGAAATCTGAAGGGTGTACTGTTCTTGTGGTGGCCCTACCCACCCAGTGGAGGATGTTATAAGTGTTCCATTAAAGTAACCATGTTATAACCATTCCAGGATCACTTAGAATCATTCGATCCAATCATATTTGATTGATTGTATGTTATTTAACGTCCTTCTCGAGAATTTTTCAATCTTATTGAGACGTCACCACTGCCGGTGAAGGGCTGCAACATTTAGGCCTATGCTCGGTGCTTACGGCCTTTGAGCAGGGAGGGATCTGTATCATGCCACACCTACTGTGACACAGGGTCTCGGTTTTTGCGGTCTCATCCAAAGGACCACCCCATTTAGTCGCCTCTTACAACAAGCAAGAGGTACTAAGGACCTATTCTAACCCAGATCCCCAAGGGATTATATTTGATTTACTGAATTTCATGGCTGACAAATACATCACAGTATATGACCCGACTGGTAACTGAGTCAAGCAGAGCATGGGAACATGTGAGTCTGCCTGCGTGCACTCGATTTGATTGAGTAAACAGACATACATGGCGGACCAAATCAAAAGCTTTTATGAAATCGTTTTGTCAGGGATTAAATTTTAAAAGTGGCTTTATCTTATGCTCTCCTATAGTATTGCATTCAATTAGCGATTAGTAAATAATCTGTGAAAAATGCTTTAATTAATAATGTGTACACTCCCTTGAATTTGATCTCCTGTCTGAAACCTTTGTCACCCATTAATGTTTGTTTATGTTTTAATCAAAATGGAAAACACATTAAAATGCTGAAAGTGTAATGGAATACAGAATTGTGAAAGAGATCAACCATGAATGCACCCACCATACAATGTTGCTTTGATACTGGAAATTTTAAAAGAGCTAGGCAGAGAACTAATATGTAGTAATTATGGGGACTGAAAAATACAGTAACCAGAAAGTTCACCATTCTGTAGTTGCTTGGATATAATACCCCTTTATTTCATGTGAAAAGTATTTTACAAAACACCTGTGAAAATTTTGGACCTGTTATAATAATTAAAAAATTGAATTATGTCTCCCACTTGTGAAATGATGAAACCCTCACAGACTTGTTGCATGTGTGGCAGTCAGATCGACTTGATCGCCGGTGGCCAGATAACTCAGTTGGTAGAGGTCTTGGTTCAAATCCTAGTCTGGTTCATTGCATTTTTAGCTGAGTTGCGTAGCAAATCTCAGCTTTTAAATTGGCGAAGGATGAGTGTCTGGTCGGGCGGGCGGCGTCCACAATTAGCTTGTCCGGTCTCTAACTTTAGTACTTTTTGGTGCATCTTTGTAAAACTTACATTACATGATCACATCCAAAAGAGGAAGGTTCCTATTTATTTTGAGGAGAGGAAGGTTCCTATTTATTTTGAGGTCCAAAGGTCACTGTCACTAAATGCCATAGATTTGAGCTTGTCCGGTCTCTAACTTTCATACTACTAGGGGCATCTTTGTGAAACTTGCATATCATGATCACATCCAAAAGAGGAAGGTTCCTATTTATTTTGATGTCAAAAGGTCAAGGTCTCTATTTCACTATATACTAGATTTGAGCTTGCCTCTAACTTTAATACATGTACTTGCTGGTGCATGTTTATCAGACTTCAAATCCTGACGACATTCAAGATTCATGTTGCTTTTGAAATCCAAAGGTCAAGGTCATTATCACACTAAATACCTATTGTGGCCATTCAAAGCTTTATACTTATAAACTATATTAAATGTGTGCATGTTTTTACTTTGTGAATGCAAGCGTGCATAATTTTCGAAACTGCAACTCGGCCATACGCATCTTTGATGCGTTTTAGCGATTTTTCCCTTTTTGTTGCACATATATACTGAAATCAGCATACATTATAACACATATTTTTGTTTATGTATTTGTTACTGCTTTAAAAAATTACTACAAGTCCCTCACAGTGATCTATAATTTTAAATGACAGAATGTGAAATTATTCAATGCTTGTGATTATTTGATTAAAGGAATCATATCTTTGACACAATATCACATCTTAGAAACAGACTGTGAGAAATTTTGAAATTAAACTGATGAAAATAATTAATTCAGTGAATTTACGTCGGGTTTGGGAATTAAGTTATTCTTGACCCATCAATGTTTAGATTTGTTAAGTCATGACTTCAGCAGACTCGGTTCTTTAAAGCACATCATTATCTCTCAGAGATCCGGGAAAGCCTGTACAATGTCAGACACCGAATCATGGACTGTGAAGGTCTACATTTACGACATAAGCAAAGGAATGGCGAGGTCACTGTCGCAGGCTTTCTTAGGTAGGCTTACGTTAACTCGAAATAACTCGGGTACTGTCTGTGTACAGGTAAAACCTTGAAAATGGTCTTCTAAAGGAGTAAAACAGACATTCTTTTTAAGATCATTAATTAAGACAGTCCCTGGTATGTTTGTGTTATTTAGGTAAACATATTGAAGGGGTGTGGCACACAGGGATTGTGGTGTATGGAGAGGAGTTTTACTTTGGGGGCACGGGAGGAATCGA
This sequence comes from Ostrea edulis, assembly GCF_947568905.1. Classification (NCBI taxonomy): domain Eukaryota; kingdom Metazoa; phylum Mollusca; class Bivalvia; order Ostreida; family Ostreidae; genus Ostrea; species Ostrea edulis. The sequence continues at coordinate 19,977,543 of NC_079167.1, read as the reverse complement.
GGCATGTCCGCCGGTAAGCGTGTATATTTATATATATATATTATATATATAGAAATCTCTATATATATATATATATAATTCATATGTCATTGTTAACATTGAATTTCTACACACCTTGTAAATAATAAATCCTTTGAAACATGGTACACATTAGACAAAAACAAGAGACCAATATGTTTTGCCCATGTCTGGCCCTTTAATAGGGGATCATTTTAAGGGATTATAAATGCTGTGGCAATTCTAACCAAAGTGGTAGACTCATTATTTAATGTTAAGGTTAATCGATCCTCGTGTGATGTCATAGGTTTTGCAAAAATCTTTATCAAATTAAACTTTGCGCATGATAGAAATATATCTTCAGAGAAATTTTATTCACTGCATGCATAAAATAAAAAATTTGGTAAACTATTGCAGTCTATGCGAAAGTTTTTTGGACCACACAGTACATTCGGTCCTGTGTAATCAATGAACACACCGGACCGAACCAAATTTTGTCAGACCGAAAAACCTAATGTAAAAAAGTGAAACACGTGAAAATGCAAAACCAAGGGAATCTTATTTATTATACTAGTAATACTATACCAGGGATTCCTCCCGTATAATACTAACTTTAGACAGTCCATGCGGTTTTAATCACATTCATTTACGTATTTGGATTTGTGTGCTATTTTTTACTTATGACATATTCCACCAAATTAGCATAAATGTCCGTCAATTTTTCCCCCTCCATATTTAAAGATAAATATGCTTAAAAAGTAAAGAATGTTGTTAATTACAAACTTGAATGGACTAGAGTTAATTATAAAATCAAAAATATTTTGCCACACATAAATTGTTAAAATAATTTTGGTATATGAATGTTCAAAATATGAGAAAAATTGACAGAATTAACTCCCGTGAGAAGTGGTACCCAACTTCTCGGGTACTTTATTTAAACTTATATAAGAAAACAAGGGGCGATAAAAATGTAACATAAAATGTATGTTCTTTTACTTAATCTTTATAAAAAAAATTGCAAACTATTTATGAAAACAAATTATACAAAAGTAAATTCAAAGTAAACAGTTTTTGTAACTTTCGTTCTGTCAAACATACTGACGTTAGCACTAATGTACATATGTATATAGAGATGTACTGCAAAACAATTTGCTTTGATTATTTTTCTGGAATTAAGCATTAAAAGTCATAATCTAATTGTGAAACAGATTTTATCTTCTTTAAACAAAATATCTGACTTAAGAAATTACATTGATATTTGGTCTAACATCATTCTGTCAAATTCTACTCGGCACAATGTGACATTAGCACACTTCTTTACCAAACCCTTGTAAGAGTTGTGGTTCTTTGTTATTATTACAACTCTCCCTGCAAGGGGCGTTGTAATGGGATTTTCCAATTGCATGGCAGGTTGAGTGAATGAGGTATCTAGACTTATGTAAAACTTCAAGCGATAGACTTTCTGTCAAAATTGCTGACGTTAGCAACATGTGACGTTAGCATAAGAAATCGTTCTATTTGTACTAAATCGTACGTCAATCTACCGGTTTATGAATTCAAAGACTATTTTATTGCAATAAAAACTCATCATGGGAAACTATTTATAGTCTATCATGATTTACATCACTGCGAAAAGGTTCCGCAAGGTTTTGTTCCGTCAAACAATAACATTAGCATAAAAAAAGTTCCGTCAAGAACTGACATTAGCATTGACAGAAAATAAAAGATTCTGGGTCATTATTAAAGCACAACAAACATTGGTCTCGATGTAATGTATATAGATTACATTTAAACCTTTCATTAAGAGAGCCATGTAGTTAAATAATTTCATAACTTGTTTAGTAAACAGAAGATTTATTAATTGCTAATGTCATTTTCCGTCAAGTGTTCCGTCATAAAAATGTGATGTTAGCAACCGTTTTTAAAAAAATTGAAATTAAAAGTGAAAGAATACTTTTATAATTTTATTTTTCATATTTTCTTGATCCTGAGTGTTAATATTTTTAGTTACCACAAAAAAATTACCAACGTTTGGCAATTTGAATAGACATTCCCAATGGGAGTCAATACAAGCATTTTTCATGGAACATGTCTTATAACAAACATTTAAATGACTCCGCATCAAAATAGTAAAGCTCAAAACCGGACACTGAGACATCGGACATTCCGGTCCGGTGTAAAAAATGATGCGTCGGACCTGAGGCACTGCACATCGGTCAGGTCCGACGGTCCGATGTCTTTCGCATAGACTGCTATTGATATTGAAAAAGTGTATATTTTCTATAGATAATCAATTCTTTATAATTAAAAAAATGTTGTCAAGGGCAATAACTCCTATGCTGGTATTTCTTCTACAGCATGTCTATTATGCACGATTTCCCTAATATCCACAATTAATTTATACATATTTATGAATTAACAGTTTTTTTAAACTGTTGACATTTAAAATTTGTCATTTCAACAAGTTTTATCTATTTTAATTATTCCGTACAACGAATATGTGTGATTTTCTGATGTTAATATATACTTCCGTTTTTTTATGTCTGACATCTTTAAAAATGTGGCAACATACACATTTTCTTTGGTTATTGTTTAAATTTAACTATATTGAATGGAAATTAATACAGTTTTTGGACTTTTAACCATTATTATTGATAAGTCACACGAGGATCGATCCACCTTAAAATATTTCACAACTAAGCAATCTTTATCTGAAAATTGTCCTAAATTTTCATCCTGGTGGCAGGTTACATCACATCAGAGATCTATATGTATTATACAGGGAAGTTGTGACTTGTACAAAATACAGTTCAATACACACCAAATTGCACTGTCACTTGATTATTCTTCATGATAAAATTTACAAAAATAAATTTGCATACATGTATATCAATATAGAATCTTACTCAAGTGTACTCTGTAACCACTGTAGCATGGCCTTTCAGTCTTCAGTCAAGACTGTGGGTTACAGATGTTTCTTGCTTTATTTTCCATACAATTTGTTTTGTACCCTTTGTGTAACTGTCCTACTAAAGAAATATAGAGCATGTAAAATGAGGATGAACATTTAGGGCAAATTCCTGTTACATACTGTAGATTCAACATTTTGTCTTCTATTAACAGGGAGGAACAATCTTAGGTTCACCAGACACCGTTGTAGAACTAGGTCAAACGCAAATACCATATGATGTCTTCTTGGGTTATCTTAATGATCTGTCACAGTCTTCTTACAGGTGAGTCTGTCAGTCTATCTGTCCTCTTACAGGTGAGTCTGTCAGGTCTGTCCACTTACAGGTGAGTCTATATCTGTCCACTTACAGGTGAGTCTGTCAGTCTATCTGTCCTCTCACAGGTGAGTCTGTCAGGTCTGTCCTCTTTCAGGTGAGTCTGTCAGTCTATCTGTCCTCTTACAGGTGAGTCTGTATCTGTCCTCTTACAGGTGAGTCTATCTGTCCTCTTAAAGGTAAGTCTGTCAGGTTTGTCCACTTACAGGTGAGTCTGTCAGTCTATCTGTCCTCTTACAGGTGACTTTGTCAGGTTTGTCCTCTTACAGGTGAGTCTGTATCTGTCCTCTTATAGGTGAGTCTATTTGTCCTCTTAAAGGTGAGTCTGTCAGTCTATCAGTCCTCTTACAGGTAAGTCTGTCAGGTTTGTCCTCTTACAGGTGAGTCTGTATCTGTTCTCTTACAGGTGAGTCTATTTGTCCTCTTAAAGGTGAGTCTGTCAGGTCTGTCTACTTACAGGTGAATATATCAGATCCATCCTCTTACAGGTGAGTCTGTCAGTTTATCTGTCCACTTACTGGTGAGTGTCAGTCTATCTGTCCTCTTACATGTGAGTCTGTATCTGTCCTCTTACAGGTGAGTCTGTCAGTCTATTTGTCCTCTTACAGGTGAGTCTGTCAGTCTATCTGTCCTCTTACATGTGAGTCAGTCAGTCTATCTGTCCTCTTACATGTGAGTCAGTCAGTCTATCTGTCCTCTTACAGGTGAGTCTGTCAGTCTATCTGTCCTCTTACATGTGAGTCTGTCAGTCTATCTGTCCTCTTACAGGTGAGTTTGTCAGTCTATCTGTCCTCTTACAGGTGAGTCTGTCAGTCTATCTGTCCTCTTACATGTGAGTCTGTCAGTCTATCTGTCCTCTTACAGGTGAGTTTGTCAATCTATCTGTCCTCTTACAGGTAAGTCTGTCGGTCTATCTGTCCCTTACAGGTAAGTCTATTTGTCCTCTTACAGGTGAGTCTATTTGTCCTCTTACAGGTGAGTCCATGGGTCTATCAGTCCTCTAACAGGTGAGTCTGTCAGTCTATCTGTTCCCTTACAGGTGAGTCTGTCAGCTCTGCTCTCTAACAAGTGAGTCTTTTTAGGTCACCTGAGTCGCTCAAGTGACCTAATGCAATTGGTCTGCGTCCGTCGTTGTGTGTTAACAATTGATCATTTTTTACTTCTTCAACCATATAACTACCATTCCGATTCTTTTCAAATTTGGTATAAAACATCTTTTGGTCAAGGGGGACATAACTAGTAAATTTCAGGTCTCCTGCACCTTTGGAGCCTTGACGTTTTTTCAAAAAAATTCTTCTCTAGAACCACACATGTGTAAGAAAAACTAAATGCATCATGATGTACAGCAGGAAGATCACTAAAATTGTAAATTTCATGATCCCCGGGTTGGAGGTTCTGACCCCAGGTTGGGCCAAACTTGGTATATAGTGTTTATGTGTAAAACACTTAAATGACATCTTCTTTAGTGCTATTGGTTCTAGATAGAAACTAAATGGATATTAAGAGCAGGTAGTCATTTACCAAAATTGTAAATTTGATGATCCCAGGGGTAGGGGTTTGGGTATCAGGGTGGGGCCAAAATGGTCAGTTAATAAATGTGTAAACAATAGAACATTTTTAACTTCTTGATAACTACTTTTCCATTTCCTTTCAAATTTGGTATGAAGCATCTTTGGGACAAGGAGGATATAAGTTATAAATTTCGGGATTCCTGCACCCCTGGAGTCTTACGGGTGGGGCAAAAACTGCAAAAAATTGACCAATTATTAAGTCTTCCTACAACTGCATATCTTTAAGAAAAACTAAATTCATAATGATATAGAGCAGAAAGGCCTCTACCAAAATAGTAAATTTTATGATCCCCGGGGTAGAGGTTCTGACTCCAGGGTGGGGTCAAACTTGGTATATACAGTGTATATGTGCAAAACATGTAAATGATATTTGCTTTAATGCTATTGATTATCATACTAAATTGAAACTAAATGGATATTTAGAAGGAGTAGGTAGCCGTTTACCAAAATTGTAAGTTTCATGATCCTAGGGGGTAAGGGTTTGGTTTCAGGGTGGAGCCAAAATTATTATAGTGATTATTGTTTTTATCATTTGAAGGACTTTATTAAGTTTACTGATACAGTAACCCCAAAGTTGACTTTAGGATGGGTCCAAATTAGTGACATCATTTAATGATAATACATAGATCATGTTATGTAAAGTCTTTCATCACTCAGTATATGCTTTTTTGAGGACATCGAAGTTTTAAGAACACATCTTGTTTTATGTTGTTGCTGAAAATTAGAATTTAGCTTAGATATTCAGAACAGGAAATTTTTTCTAGAATTTTAGCCCTTGGGACAAGTGATACTTTTAACTAGTACTCAGGTGACCAATAAGGGCTTTGGGCCTCTTGTTAGGTATTCAAATTTCTTTTGAATTACATTTTACTGTTATAAGAAGTAAATTATGCAGAAGTCTAATTTTGCATTGTTTTGAATTCAGATTTTCTTTGAGCAAGAGTAAGGTTTAGTACAGAAAATATTCTCAAGCACAACATCGAGACCCTACCTACATTATTTTTATCCTCAAATCACGAAAATTTGACTCCACTCAAATGAGTGATCTTGCATTTATTGAATGGAATCAGCAATTTTTTTATTTATTAATTTACCCAGTATGCTGATGTCATAGTCTCATTTGGTTTTTACAGGCCAAGCTGCTATCATTTACTTGACCACAACTGTAACAACTTCAGTTCGGAGTTGGCCCAGTTTCTGACTGGTAATGACATCCCATCATACATCACTGCATTGCCCGCGGAAGTCCTTAGCACGTAAGATTGGCTGCAGATTGTTTTGTGCATTCTTTTTCTTGAACTGTTGAACTTTGGTATCTTGAATGTAGATATCTCAAATACAAATTGTTCAAGTGAGTTGGAAGTCCCAACTACATTTTCTTTATGTATTTTAAACTCAAAATCACAAACCCTCAGATATCTTGGATGTTTTTTCTCGGCCCCAACATGTTCAAGATAACAAGGTTTGACTATATATACATGTAGAAACCAGTTTTTCACAACTGAGAGCTTATGGAAACAAAATTGTACTAGAAGTAAATGTTTAGTTTTCACCTCTTAATTACAAAAGTGCATGAGAGATATAGAATGAGCTTGCATGTGTAGCCATACAAGTTTTTGTGAGTGCATGCATCCAGCAAAATGTTGTGGACATCACATACAAACTTGTACAGAGAAAGGCTAGTATTTCATATATTTGCCTTACTCTTCTTCTACAATGATAAATGGTAGAGTAAAGATGATCTATTTAATGTAGGCCAATAAGTCAAGGTCAGAGTGAAAGATTGAATATAGTAGGAGAGAAATATCCCTACAGATCATGTCACAGGTCAAGGTGACCATTTACAATTAAACAAGGTGGATATAAAAGAAATAATACCTTTCAATCTCTTTCAGCTTCATATTTGTTACTTACATCGTAGGAGGAAAGGAGAAGATACTTATCAATGTCTTGTTTGAATGTCAAGGACATATCTCATTTAATCAAAATTGAATGCACAAATCGTGCCCCCATTGAATGATGCTGTATTGTGAGAGGATGTCCTGTTTGTGTGTGCTCTGGTTCAACCAGCTGAAAGTTTACACAGATTGAATTAATAAGTTTTCACTGTTCATTACAGTTTTTTTGTTTAATTAATAGGCCTCTTGGTCAGATGATGAAGCCTTGGATTGATGCAATGTCTGTAAACCCTAGTGGGGGTCATGCCTTGTTCCCTGCTGGAAATCCTCCAGTGTCTCAAAATATCCCTCCTAGTAATACATTCCTCACAGAGACTTCCAATAAACAGGGCAAAAGTTCAGGGAAGACGAGAACCAGTTCAGAGGCACCAACTGGGGCCACCAGTCAGAGTCCCAGCAGTTCACAGGGTGTGGAATCTTCTGGAGATTTCAGTGTGGAGAGTGAGCAGGATACCAGAGAAATGGAACCCATTATTTACAGAGAGGTGAGGTTTTGTAAGTGGAATTACAGTGATGTGGAACCCATTGTTTATAGAGAGATGGGGTTTTGTAAGTGGAATTACAGTGATGTGGAACCCATTATTTATAGAGAGATGGGGTTTTGTAAGTGGAATAGCAGTGTTTGTGTTATTCCAGGATGTTAGATTGATATTTATTTTAAGGATTGGGAACTGCACCATGCTAATAAAATTCAGCTAATTTGTCATTTCTCTGTTCTACAAATACAGTCATTCGAAATGAAATCTTCATTTATTAAACCCATTCTTAGTGGAAAGAGCTTTTTGTTTTCTAAAGGTAAATTCCTGTTGTCACTAAAATGAAATATGACTATGAGGGTTACAAACAGTAAAGTGCTCTATAAGAAACCCAATGACTGAGATAAAAAAAAGAATCAAAGGCCACAAGGCCTTAGAGGCAGAAAATACATATCTGCATGAAATAACGTACAACAGGTATTTTCTGCAGCTGAAAATTTTTGTGTTTTGATCCGTAAATAGTAGCAAATTATATTTATTTTTTTTTCAATTTCTGCAGTTGCTTTATATCTATATGTACCTATATGCATGTATATGTATTCTGCAATTGTAATTTTTGCAAATTTTTCCTATCTGCCAAAAGTGGGACAACTGCAGAAATTTTCCCGTTATACAGTATTTAAACTGAAAATGTACATTTTCTACATGCATGTGATGGAGCAATAAAAATATATCATCAAATCCAAGAACTCATCATAAATTTTTTTAGCATGTTTTATAGAAAATACTTGAATTTCTTTTCAGATATTTACTACTTGAGTGGTTCAAAGCCTATGGTTTTAATTGATTATATTGCTACTCATATATTTAATGACAACTCTGGAACTCTATAAATCCTAAACTAAGCACAAATCATCCTTGTGTATAGGGAAGCATCTTTAAACATATTATCAAGAATAATGGGCCCGAGATTAGATATGCAAGCATCCCCAGGTAGTGCAGATTGAAGTTTGTTCAAATCATGGTCCCTGGAGGTAGGGTGAGGGGATCAAAGTTTTATATTAGGCCTAGAATATCTTGGGGAAACATCTTTAAAAATCAATATATGCACCCAGGGGTGCATAAGCCAAGTTGCATGGGATACATTGTAAAGTCAGGAATGATGTGGCATATTTATAATTGTGAAGAACTAATTTCAGTTTTAAACTTTTCAAGTTACTGTCCAGAAACCATATTTGTCTGAAGTTTTCAATCTATTTTTGGTCACTGTGACCTTGACCTTTGACCTTTTTTCTCCAAAATCAATAGGGGCCTTGCTTTGCTGGTATCCAACAATATAACCAAGTTTCATTTGATTCAAATTAAAAAAAAATTCAAGTTTTTCTCCGAAAACTAATATTTTTTTTTTTGAATTTTAAATCTATTTTCGGTCACTATGACCTTGACCTTTGACCCATTTTCTCCAAAATCAATAGGGGTCTTCCTTACCTGGTACATAACAATATCTTTAAGTATCGTTTGATTTGGATTAAAACTTACTAAGTTATCATCCGGAAACCAAATATTTCTGAAATTTTCATTCTATATTCGGTCACTGTGACCTTGACCTTTGACCTTTTTTCTCCAAAATCAATAGGGGTCTTCCTTACCTGGTACCCAACAATATATCAAAGTTTCATTTAATTCGGATTTAAACTTTCTGAGTTATCATCCGGAAACCAAATTTTTCTGAAATTTTCATTCTATATTCGGTCACTGTGACCTTGACCTTTGACGTTTTTTCTCCAAAATCAATAGGGGTCTTCCTTACCAGGCCTGGAGGTTATAAATTTTTTAGCTTACTCATACACAAACTCAGCCATTTTTGTTTTGGGTATAACTCTGAGCAAGCTTCGAAACATACTCGAAAAATCTTGAGCATGTACTCCATTTGAGTGCATGTACTCCATTTGAGTGTGAGAATGATTTCATAAAATCTTTGTAACCTTCACTTTTGAGTATGAGTACGATTCAGAGAACATAGTTTGAGTCTGAGTATGAGAATGTGCTAAAAAAGTTTTATAACCTCCAGGCCTGGTACCCAACAATATATCAAAGTTTCATTTGATTCAGATGTAAACTTTCTGAGTTATCATCCGGAAACCAAATTTTTCTGAAATTTTCATTCTATTTCGGTCACTGTGACCTTGACCTTTGACAATTTTTCTCCAAAATCAATAGGGGTCTTCCTTACCTGGTACCCAACAATATATCAAAGTTTCATTTGATTAGATTGTAAACTTTTCGAGTTATCATCCGGAAACCAATTGTTGCCCGCCCGCATCAACAAACCAATAGCCGAGCAACTCGGCTAAAAATCGTCTTCTAAAGAACTGGAGGGCCATGATTATTCATATTAATACACAAGGAACTTCGGGTAGTGTGAATTCAAGTTTGTTCAAATCAGGGTCTCGGGAAGTAGGATGGAGCCAAAACAGGAGATCAAAATTTTATTTGGGAATATACAGGAAATTAATCAATATAAATTCTTTTCAAGAGTAGCAAGGCCACTTTGAATCATATCAAAATGCAAACATTCCTAAGTTGTGTGGATTCAAGTTACTTGTATATCCCTGATACTAAAGTCAAAGGGGGGTATTGGTTTTGTCTTGTCTGTCTGTCTGAAACTTTAACCTTGCTTATAACATTTGAATGGTGAGCGATAGGTTTCTCATATTTCATATGTGCATTTCTTGTCACAAGGCCTTTGTTTTGGTACCAAAGTTTTAACCTTGACGTTTGACATACTTTTAAGAAAACCTAACCCAGGCAATATCTACTGAACTATTTAAGGTAGGACTTTCATATTTTTTTCTCCCCTTCCCAGAAGTTAGACATATTGTTTTGTTATGATTGATCTTGTGACCTTGACCTCAGAGTTTGAACCAAATTCAAGAACTTTGACCAAACCTTTACCTTGGTCATAACTTTTGAATGGGGAGTGATATTTCTTTCATATTTCGTTATGCGTTCCATGTAACAAAACCTTTCTTTTAGTACCAAAATGTTTGATATTGTAACCTTGACCTTGGATTTTGACCAACTTTTAAGAAAAGCTAACATAGGCAATAATTCCTGAACTATTTAAAGTAGGGTTTTCATATCAAGGTTATGTTGTGACTTTTTGTAGCTAGGTTGGGGCCACAATACGGGGTTAAATATTTTCATGGGAATAAAGATTTTTTTTTTTAAAAAACTTTTAAAAATTACAGCAGTTAAACAACTGTGAAGGGCCAATGTGAATCAGGTGAGCATTGTGGCCCATGGGCCTCATGTTTTCAAAAATTATGTGTTCTGATCAATCTTTAATTCACATGTTTTTATTCCTATATTGTGTTTTAATGAATGAATTAGATGTTTGATAAATCAGTACTCTCAAAAAGCACAAATGCTTCTGGTTGTATTGGACAGTATGTTATCCTTGAATGTCTCGGGGTCTAGCATCAAACATGTGTCTGACTCCATAAATATTGTCAAACCATAAATAGTGGTCTCAACATGAAGACTGAACATTGGAATTTATCAGTGGAAAAAAAAAGTTGAAGAGAGAATAGATGTCTAAACATGGAACCTTTGCATTCAGTTGCATCAGTTTTTCAATTTTTCATGCATTATCCATAATCTCTCAATGTGTGTTAAGACGGTTATCTTGCTTTATCCATCATCTTTCAATGTGTGTTAAGACAGTTATCCTGCTTTATCCATAATCTCTCAATGTGTGTTAAAGGGACTGGTTCACGATTTTTGATAAAAATATTTTTCATTTTTGATGTTAAACATTAGAAATATAACTCATTTAATGTTGACAGCCAAAATTTTGACCTTCTGAATGCATGAATGAAAGCAATATTTTAGCCTTAAATATGTGTTCTGTAAACAAAGACTCGAGTCTTTTTATGTAAACAAACAAGTGAAATATTGATTTTGTAATACAATGCATCTTAATTTTGCATAGTCACAAATTTTAACTTTTAGATGACACATTTCACCCCCAAAATGCTTGAAAAATGAAAGATATAATAATACTTAGATTGATATCCATTTCTTCTGAAAATTCCGTAAACAATAACATATCGCAATCTTTGTTTACAAAACAATTAATAAACTCTCTAAAATGAGCTTCTGTGAAGATGTATAACCTTAATTTTCATGTGAAATCTTTCAAACACATTAGACAGTAGATTTTGATCATTAAAAGTGAAAAACAAAATTTTGGGTAAAATCGTGAATCAGTCCCTTTAACATGGTTATCTTGCTTTATCCATCATCTCTCAATGTGTGTTAACATGGTTATCTTGCTTTATCCATCATCTCTCAATGTGTGTTAACATGGTTATCTTGCTTTATCAAGATATGGGGTTCACGACGGGTGTGACCGGTCGACAGGGGATGCTTACTCCTCCTAGTTTCAGATACCACCTCTGGTGTATCCAGGGGTCTGTGTTTGTCGAACTCTATTACTTGCTTATAGGAGTTATGAGATTGATCACTGTTCGTTATCTTCACCTTTCATCTCTTAATGTGTTATCTTGCTTTATCATTCCTTAATGTGCATGGTTACCTTTATTATCCTTGATCCTTTATAGTGTGTACTAGCATGCTTGCTAGAGGTTTTCTTTACAATTTCCACCCGTTGACGTTTTCACCCTATTCAACTGTGACTTTTATTATAAAGCATTGAAACATGTACATGTGTATATTAGAGATACAGGTGTGAAACAGGTACATGTGTATATCAGAGATACAGGTGTGAATTCATGCCAGGTAAAGGTATCTGATAACAACAAAGGTATTATAAGCCAGATTTTCATGATTTTTTTTTTAACAAAGTTAAAGTTGATATTTTTTTTTTTTAAAGATCTATCATTTCTCAGATGTTATACTTATTCACAGTCATTGAAAATAATGGGAAAAGTTGATAACTTAATGAAGCCTATTGATTAGATTTATTGACGCGAGTTCTTTTTTGCTGCCCTCATGATAGCTTTAAGGCATTTGTTGCTAATAGGAATACATCATATATATTATAACATTGGCATGTTTACTATTGTTTGTTTATAGCAAAATCATGTAAATTCCAGGAAAGACCCTCCAAAAAGCCCCTTCTGGATGATGTACATAATAAACTGTCTGCTAAGGAAGCAAGCCTAGTTTCAGACATGTTTGACTATCTAGGAACAGTGTCACCATCTTGGTCCTTGTGTAAAGAACATGTTCAAACCATCCACAAAGTGATAGGAGATGGACGCATGGGTGATAAGTTGAGGGGGGAGATATGTGTGCTTCTGCAGGAACTTGTGTTAATTGAGGACTACGTTGAACTGTTACAAAATGAACCCACCAAGTTAATCAACAGCGTATTGTTACATTACAAGGAGCTTACGGAGACAGTACAGATGGGGCTACTAAAAGTGGTGAGTTAACGTGCTCTGCATGGAGCAATAGCTATTGTATACACAAAGCAGTTTGGTTTTTTTTTCATTTGCATTATAATTCTGCTTCTTAGGAGCAACACATTGCCCCAATCCATAATTCCTTTGAGTCCTGCTGAAATCTCCTGAAAATTTATGGCTATACATATTCAAATATTAATCTTGGTCAGTTGATGCATCTTGGGTGTAAGGTGTGTCACCTCCCAAAAATAGGTCACTGAACTCATTTTGGAATTTTATTGCAATTCATAGTTTTTGTCCCAATTATTTCTTGCACACTGTAAGGCCTAGCTTCATCAAGACTGATAATGAGGACTATATATTCTATACTTGACTAGTTAACAAACTGCAGCAGTACTGAAATGGGACACAGCTTTCTGATAGACAGTGAGGGTGGAGAACAAAGTAATCTCAAACTACTTTGTCCAGAAATGTGTGTTGGAGCCCTTCTCCATGACAACCAGGAAGTCTACAGCAAGGCTGCGGCCCTGGCTTACAACCTTTGTAGATATCAGGTAATCCTCAGTTTACAATCTGTTAGAAAATCTTCCGTCTACAACCTCAGTAAATACTTTGGATTTATTTTGATCTGTAACACTATTTGTAGGTATTACATATTTGTGTACATTTCCTATGACAGTATGTTTACAACTTGAACATTCATATGGATGCTTTGTCATGCCTATTAAATTCATGGCATTCTGATATTTATAGTTACCAGAAGATACGCAGGTGGAACTTGGCAGTGCTATCCTGGAATGTCTCCAGAAAGACCTCCCAGAAACAAGCGGTAATTTACTGTCCAAGCTGCAATTATAGCAGATTAACAAAATTTGATGTGTACTGACAAAAAAAGTAACTCGCGTGTTAATAATACTTGTAGATTTGCCAATCAAAATATGAATTTTTTTATGAGATGGAAGACTTTAATAGATGTGGGATTTATTTATTTCAGCGTACAACCTGATGATTGCTTTACTGCAGCTGATGAAGAATAACGAGGAGGTCAGCAGTGTTGATTTACGTCTCATTACTTATCAAATCAAATTATTATACATGGAACAGCAAGTTCAGAAGAAAATATGTCAAACCATATTGTCATATGTGCAACAGCACGTTCAAAAGAAAATATATCAAGCCAAATTATTATACATGTAATGACATGTACAAAAGAAAATATGTCACACCAAGTTTTTATACATGTAATGGCAGGTTTAAAAGAAAATATGTCACACCAAATTAATTAATAATAGGAAAATCAATCCACATAAATAAGAAAATATCAAATTTCTTAACAAAATAAGGATGCATCATCATAGCCCTTCATGTTGTATTAAATTTCCTAACAAAATAGGGATGCATCTTCATTGCCTGCATGTGGTGCAAGTCTACGGAATTGTCTGAATATTTCCCTCTTTGCATTTCAGATGTGTGATCTTGCTGGAGTGGTAGGCATGAACTGCTCCATCCACCAAAAACTGTCACCACGGTTACGTAATCTTTGTGATGAGGCTCAGACAATGACTGCTTTATGATAATCTGTGTATACATAACCAAGTTCTGTGATTACTTCTACTTTTGAATTCAAAGTATATCATGCTTGATACTTAATTGATTTTGTGGAAATGTTGAGCGATTTAAATTAATGGAGAAAACAGGAAAAACTCTCATTTCTACCTTTTTGTTTGGATCATTATATTGTAAACCATGTCTGTTCTGTTTATGTTATTGTACTCTCAGTGACTGAACAACACGTGTATGGACGCAGAGTTGTGAGAAGTATTGTATATTGTATTCATGTGCAAAATGCACTCATTTACAGAGTGTTATTTTTTTTATTGACGTTTGAATCACAAGTTTACAACAATTTTTTTTATTGATTGGTTTGTCTTTCAAGATATACAAAGCATGGAAAGTTCAAGAAGTTAGAATGATAAAATTATTATAAACTTTTCACTAATTGTGGTATGACTATAAAAAACAGTATAATTACTATTCTATTTTTAAATTAATGAAGTTAATAAGCATCGAGTGTAATTGTGAATAGTGTAACAACCTTAGTGTGCATGGGAAAAATTGAACCTTTGTTAGCTAGAGAAAGCAACTGCAATTTAATAATAGGTTGGCATTGACACCATGATTAATATGTTAAGAAATAAATTTATTACAAACATGCAATAGGTATTATCCATCTATGATAAATACATTTAAGCTCACGTGCATGGATGTACGGGGAAGTGATTTTGACACCATCAATGAATGCAGGGCCCAAAACATATCTAAAAATGTTATAGACCAATACTTGAATTTTGATGTCAAAAATTACAATGCACGCGCATTCACGTGCACACGATTTTAATAATGGAATTTTTGTTAACACCATTCAATAGGCATTCATATCATACATCTGCAGGGTAAATTTGAATTCATTTGAGGTTTTAATTCATTGGTTATGGCCATTTTAGTACTCGAAAAATGAAAGGAAAGTTATGCACGTGCATACACGCGCACATGAGTAGGAATGAGCATCATTGTTGGTGTTGTTCAATAGACATTTGATAGATATACTTACAGCATAAATATATTGTTTCCATCAATTATAAGAAAGTGATGGCGATTTGAAAATCGTCCAATCAGAATTTAGCACACGTGCATGCACGTGCTGGATAGTAATTATGACTATATACAATTTTTAAGAATCCCAAGATACATATTCAACCCAAGTTGCAAATGATTTTGACAAAAATTTAAAAAGTTATGGCCATTGAAAGAATTGAACCTTCAAAAGACAATACACGTGCGTGCGCACGCGCGTTTGCAATTTTTAAGACATCGATCTGTAGATTTTTGGAATGTCTACCTATCCTGTAAATATCATCAGATTTCCTTTATTGACATGAAAGTTATTTACGGTTTTGTATTATCAAATAAGATATTCAGTGTTTCCATTGGCATTTGAAGACATGTTATCTCACACAAGCACATTGGTTCCTGATTTTGTCTTGGTTTAAAGGTCAAACAACATGGTAACTGGAGCGATCCGTGGTCCGAGGTCAACACACACACACACAGAGAGAGAATGGACGTTCCGGTCAAACACTTGAACTAGAAAGGTACCATTCGGCGCGGACACCCGTAAAAATTGTAGTTTTTAAAGTGAATTAACCACTTTGTTGTTATATGCCAAATAAACATAATGGACTTACTCCTTCTAGACGCCTGACCCCACTTTTTTAAAAATAAATTCTGCTTCATAGCAATAAATCGAAGTTATGGTAAAATGTATGTTGATGTTTTAAGACATGTACGTCATTTAATTTTCCTGAAAGTTTCTACTACATGAAATACCTTTGCATGCAACATTGTCGGTAATATTAAATACGTGTAATCAAGTGATTAATCGACATGTTAAAAAAATGTTCATTTTTAACCTGGAGTCTAAATAGTAGTAAAAAAAAACAACGTGTATATACATTGTATATATATATATATATATATATATATATATATATATATAACTGTTTCCCAGAACTCATACAGTTTACCCAATAGACAAATCATCTTTTGGAAGATGATTGATGGTGTCCTGTAGATGTGCAATGTGGTTTCAGGAATTTCATTTTCACCCTGGGGGCCAATTAAGGGTTGAAAAACGTTTCAAATGCTTCTAATAGGCTTTTGTACTCACCTATAAGTCATTAATCAAATATATATGATCTTCCCCTCCTGCTCCCACTGGGTTTCTCGCCGTTTCTGTTCCGATGCGAGTACTTTACCATAACGACTTGCTCCGACCATAGGGACTTGCTCCGTTTAAAAACAATTGTAAAAAAAGATACTATCTTTTAAAATGTAGCATTGTTTGCTATTTTTTACGGCATCAAGTCCTCGTGTTCCAACATACATATTAGTAAAAGTATTAAATAAAATAATAACATGTGATAACAACTTTCAATGCTTGAAAAACTTTTTTTTTTTTTCATATAATATATTTTAGATACAATGTACTTTATCATGAATTTTAACTGTGGCAGTTTTACTTGCGTGACACGACGCTGATGGGGTACCACCCATACTGTTTCCTTGATAATCTATTTCTTCGCGTCCAACCATACGCAAATCGTTCCTCGGTACCTCCCATTACTCCCATTGTTTGTTTTATAACTTGTCCTTTTTTAAGATCAAGTTCTTTGCTACTTCGAGCTTTGTAACGTGTCGTAGCAATAACTCGGATGTTACGCATTCCACCAATATCGTCGTTCATCTTTAAATAATCTCCTGCTTTTCTGCAGGGATCGTTGTCTTTAATTGTCTTAGTTGGTTCTGCCTTATCAACACAAAATTCTTTGACGGGGAATGGACTTGGCAGACGACAAGATGATTCGCCTGGTAGTTTTATTGTTTCTACATCATCTTCATGAAATTCAGTCACTAACGATGAGGGTAATTTCATCATTAGTGAGCTTCTCAGAACTGTATCATAATTGGGAGACGTGGCTGTTGTGTTTTGGGCATTGTGAGGGCTATTTTTCTGTGGTGGATTTTGCTGCCGATGGGGTGTAGAAGGATGTGATGGGACCATTTGTCTCTTACTGGCCTTTGTTCCCTCCTCTTTAACATTCTCCGAGTGCACAGAAGGATTAGTCACTAAAAATACATCAATCCCCGTACCGAGCCCCGCCTTCTTAAGTCTAGCCCTTTCTTCTGTTTGAATCCAGTTCTGATTATGAATTGAAAGAATATCAATCTCTTGTTGGTTTTGGAAGCATTCAAATGCCTCACGTGCATTTTTACGAATGAGGTCATATTGCGGAACGATATTTTTCACATACTGTAAAATCACATCAGGAATCCTACTAAACCTGCTTTTGTCTAATTCCTTGAGTTCCCGAAACATCATCTGAAGGGTTTTCTTCTTACTAATGATTAAAGACTGTAACTTTGCCTCATCTTCAATACATAATGCAGAACATGTTTCAATGTGTTTTCGGATATCAGACATCTCTGTGTTCCAGGAATCTAACTTACGCGCGCTCTTGGCAGACTGTCTTTTCCTGTTCTTGGAAAGCTTTCCTTCCAACTTGATTAAAAGGGCTTTCATGTTGTCTATTGAGTGCTTCTGTTTCGTGAGAGCGTTTTCCAGATTTTCCCGCTGTGTGTTGTACGATTTAAATTCTTCTTCTATTTCTGTCAATCTTTCCTTTTCCAGTCGGGTGTGTTGTAGGACTTTCTGATAGGGGCCACTACTGGCCATGAGTTTATCATAGATGTTTCTATGAATTTCTGTCAAGGGGTCTTCATCCCCAGACGAGGGTGATTGGAATAGATTGCCGCCAACATTTTTAAGCAATTCATTTGGATAGCCTTTCCTCCAATTTTCAATCTCTTGTACATAGGTTAATTTTGCTTCAGCGCGAATCTGTATTATCCGACCTACAGCCTCCTGTAGATAAATAGTGTGTTTGTTTTGCTTAATAGCTTCTTCTACCAAATGAAAATCAATGGTATCAGCCATGGTTAACAGCCAATCGGGTTAACAGCAACACTAGTTGACTAATTGTGACAAAATATAATTATGACGTAGAACTATCTATGACGTCAGTCTCATAAATTGATCAGTCGTAGTCTGGTCCCCGCCCCCGCCACTCATTGATCATTCCTTATTGGGAATGATCAATGAGTGGCGGGGGCGGGGACCAGACTAACGAATAGTAAGCAAACGAACTCTGGCGGAAGTTTGATGGGTTTTTTTATATCAAAATTATCAATATGGTAGCACTCGCGCCGTTTTATATAAAAACACTTTACTATATAAGGTTACTTATCAATTTGACAGACAGTTTATATTCTATCCATTTCAATATCAATCTTTTAAAATGCGATTTATTAAATACAGACCATAAAATAGCTTGAATATTCACATATATTTATTTATATGGTATGCATGTGTTCATATGGTACGTGTGGTTATTTTTAATTGTATATACTATAAATATGCTGTCTCGAACACTTAGGGTATAAGACTGCCAGTCTCAATGACTTGGCTCAGGCAACACTCCTTGGTATACCCGCTGTGTTTGTGAAACATTTTATAATATTGTTTTACTTTACTTCCCATATAGCACACTTGTAGAGCATACTTTCAATCAGTATTGTGATGAGCCAATTCAATACATATATGTCAATGTAGAATGTAAATAGTGCATATGTGTATATTGTATCATGTAGTTATAATGTTTTTAAACAAAACTGTTAGAATTATATATGCCCCCTGAGGCATCTTGATTAATGAATAAATAAGATAAAAATATATTTACATAAATATTGCATGTAGACAGGTAGGCCTAACGAAAGCGTGGTATATTGTTTAACGTCCCGTTCGAGAATCTTTCACTCCTATGGAGATGTTCATGGGAAATCTTATTCAACCTTGGCATGTCAAGTCGTTTTTCGGGGGGGGGGGGGGGGTGAGGGGAGGGGTGGTGGTGGTGGTGGTGTTAGAAGTAGTAGGAAGTTCACTCGTATAAGATTATTGACAAGCAAAACAAATAAAAATTGCGGGGGGAGGGGGGATTTAAGTTCCTCATCAGCTTTAACTGCTTCAATTTTCCATCAGTCTTCGATATCTTAAATTGGGGGAAGGAGGTCATCCTTCACTACAATTCAATTTTTGAATTCATAGCTTTCAAGCGAGCTTACATTCTTCTCATTCATCTGATAATAAAACGGCTGTGTACATGCAAGGTGAAGATAACGAACAGTGATCAATCTCATAACTCCTACAAGCAATACAAAATAGATAGTTGGGCAAACACGGACCCCTGGACACACCAGAGGTGGGATCAGGTGCCTAGGAGGAGTAAGCATCCCCTGATATCCACTTATAACATTCAAGATATCGCTAGAGCAAAGCACGGTTACAGTTAAGATGATTGATCAATTCGTTTCTGTTGTGAACATCGCGACATACGATCGCGGGGAGTGAATATTGTGTACTTTTCCCAAATCTTTCTTAGTGCCTGACCCGATTCTTATTGTCCAACCCGATTCTTAGTATTCGGTTTTTAGTGTTCGAATACGCGGCGTGGTTATTACGGATTTGTAAATGATACTACGAACAAGATGTACAGGAAAATAGTATATGCTACACATACTATACATTTTCCACTGCCCCTTAAAGATCGACTTTGAAATCGCTCCAACAGAGATTGAAAAAATACGAGAAATTGCATTGCTTAGTCTTTGAACTACACGAACAAGTCTTGAAATAGAGTTGGTCCGGATAATTCCACACATTGTGGTAATTTTTAAAAAACAGACTTGCAGCATATAGACAAAAACAAAACAAAATTGAGAGAGAGAGAGAGAGAGAGAGAGAGAGAGAGAAAACAAAGAAAAAACCCAGAAGACATAAGTTGCAATCTAATTAATTAAAAGAGAGTGTTACACTTAAGCGGGAATGTTCCCTAATCATGGCGTATTTGCCTTTTAAATACCTGTAGGATTCCCCAGTACTAGGGGCAAGCCTAATACATTTTAGTGTCAATACAATATACATGTAGTCTAAACATAATTTTTGAAAATTAAATTGTCTTTTTTCCCCCTGAGTATCAGATACAATGTATATGGTTATACATGTTACGAGTGTATCAAATATTTAATATTCTGTACTACTACAGTCTAAAAGCTCTTACATGTACACTCTATGTATCATAATTCGACTACAACCAACAGTTGGCAACTGTACATAACTCTGACCTCAAAACAAAATATGGGAAGTTTATTGCGCATTAATAAAATTCAACATACATGTGCATGTAATTCGAAGTACATGCACCTGATAACATTGATTCACCATTATAGCAATTTGCTACTGGAATACATAGCATCTTATCCACTCAAACTGTTTGACGGTTATTTACCTTGTTTGGCCTTAAAGTTTTGGAAAGTTCACAACGGTTTTTCGTAAAATGCACCATGCCTTTGTCAACACCTTTCACTCAGAAAAACATACAAGTTCTTGTTATTTTTTTATATTAGAAGATCTATTTGTAAGTTACGGATATCAGCTCATAAATTAATGATTGAAGTTGGTAGATATTCTGGTATTACTAGGAATGAAGGAATATGTAACAAATGCAACTCCGGTTTATTAGGTGATGCGATTCATTTTTTGATTAAATGTGAAAAGTTTGTTGATGAAAGAAAATCTTTTTGTGGTGCTATAGAAAAAACAGTTAATTTTTTTTTACCAAACTCAATGATGAACAAAAATTCATTTACATACTATGTTCTGAAGAGCCATCTATTCTAAATATAACTGGAAAATTTATTTTGAACAATATATGACACTGTATTTGTATATAACTATGTGTTATGTAATCACTTCTTTCTTTACTTGTATATATATATATATATATATATATATATATATATATATAATTCCAATCTTATTTATTACAATTGTTTTGATTGGACAAAAATAAAGCTGAACAAGAGTTTACACATCAATAAATCCGAAAACGCGATGTATTCATACACGCCTGAAAACAAACAACATAGTGCGGGTAACTATTCAAATTTTTGCAATTGTTAATAAAGTCAATGAATTGGAATTATAAGAATCAAACATTCTTTTGGAAGAATTTATCGATGTGTAAACTCCGGATATTTTACTCACAAACTTAACATAAAAGTGCTTCGCACTTTTATTCAGTTTGTGAGTAAAATGTCCGGAGTTTACACATCGATAAATTCTTCCAAAAGAATGTTTAATCCTATAGTACATTATTTGTATGTATTTGAGGGCCCTTGATTGGAAAATAAAATGTTCTAATGTTAGCAACCTTGACTATTAAAACACAAGTACCTCATGCTGTATTCGGTGTGTTTGTTGCGAGTCCTGTTCCCAAACTAAACAGTGTCCAGGTTGGAAGCTTATTACAAACTCGACACATTGTGATAAACAGAGATAATGTAGTGGAAATTTAAAACCGATGAATTGAAAAAAACGATCAACCATTATCCCCTACCCCAAAAACTTAGGATTTAAAGGTTTGATTTCATTTCTAAATTTTGTAAGATAAGAATTTTCAGACAAATGTAAAACCAACTTCTTCTCTGACTGCCCCCTTACAATAAACGATGCAATACAACGCGCCTGATTATATTTATAACATCACATGATCTCTCCAGGTGTCTGTTTTTCTTCCCTAGATTACTTCTAAAATTCTCGGGATTCATTGTATTACAACTTGGACAGAAATAGTAATAAAATACGGCTGTAACCCCCTCCCCCTTTCCCCACCCCTATATATATATACAGGCGCGGATCTAGAAAATGTTGGGGGAGAGAAAGTGTATGCTCTTCTTTCAGAGAATATCTAAGCGTCATTGAATATTATAACGTCACAATGTACAGCACGTCATAATGTGTAATACGTAACACATTCACCCTTGCGACTAAACATAAACAATACTGTGCGCTTGCTTGGAGGCGATACGTTCGATAAAAGTAACGCAAATGGAAAATCAAAAGATGATTTCTGTAAAAGTTTCCCGTTCTATGGCAGACAACAAGGATTTGGAAAATGACTTTGTACCTTATGAACAGGTTAAGGACACCATCTCGAAAATTGAAGTTTTAAAAGCTGCAAATGCAAATGTCTCTTCATTCCTGCCGTCATGGGCTGACGATGAATATTTCGTGCAGTTACACATGCCGAAGAAAATAAAGAAGAGAAATGTGTTTGAGGCAAGCATGGAGACTGGAGAGGCAGTGCTGGAGAAAGAATCAGAAGACAAGACAACCATCGAGAGCGGACGGGCAATACTGAATTATGCAAAGAACGGACGAATCACACATTCTGTTTCTGAGATCAGTGGCGAAGAACTTGAGATGAAAACAGAGGATGTCGCAGCATATATCCTGAGCATTGTCGAAAAGGCATGTGCAATAGATCTCCAAGATACAACATCCCAGAAACTAGACCAGGATGACGGCAGAGTTATGGTAGAAACAAAACATGTGAACACTTCAGATGCGAGTCAGGAAATGAAAAATGAGTGTCTACAGAAACCTGTTAAATTACAAGAATTAAAACAGAAAACCAAGCCATCCAAAAGTGGATTGGACAAACCCGGAGAGCTTACTGCATTAGAAACAGGGAATATACCCAAGTTTATTCCCCGAAAGCTGTTTCTATCCAGTATAGAAACCTTTAAACTTGCACCAGATACCCAGGATTCCACCAAGAACAAAGAAGAGAAGACCAAACCCATGAAACCAAGGCCTTTACCGAGTAGTTTCCTCTGCACCACGGGGCTTTCTCCTGCGGAAGAACCCCGTGTGGCGAGATCGCGGAGAACATGGAGGGATCGCATTCTCAGATTTCTTGGATTTTAAAAAAAAATAGACATTCTGAAAATTATGGAGATAGAAACATGATTTTAAAGGATTTTTTGCATTTTACAAACGTATTATATGTATGTGCATGTTCGTGGTGTTCTGATATGTTGGTACTTTACAAACGTATTACATGTATGATCATGGTGTTCTGATATGTTGGTACTTTACAAACGTATTATGTATGTTCATGGTGTTCTGATATGTTGGTACTTTACAAACGTATTATGTATGTTCATGGTGTTCTGATATATTGGTACTTTACAAACGTATTATGTATGATCATGGTGTTCTGATATGTTGGTACTTTACAAACGTATTATGTATGATCATGGTGTTCTGATATGTTGGTACTTTACAAACGTATTATGTATGTTCATGGTGTTCTGATATGTTGGTACTTTACAAACGTATTATGTATGTTCATGGTGTTCTAATGTGGATTAAATTTGTTTTCTAACTGTTATACCTCTTGATTGTCCTCATTCTCACTCTAATACTGTGAAGCATTATGACGTCAGCACATTCATCTAAAAGTTAACAAATGGTGTACTCGAGGCGGGCACTATAAACAAAACTTTCCAAGTATTTAATGAATATAAAAGGAGCAAAAATCACCATTTTTGTATGACATATGACAAGATGTGTGTGTGTGTCATTAAAATGTAACGTTTACATTTGTTCAAATTGTCTTAACCAATGCTTCTTGACAACATAATTATTAGCTGCTCAGGTGAGACATAAGGCCCGTGGACGTATTTACTGATCTTACAAAATTGAATGCCTTTTGTTCATTATGTCATATTAAAAGAAAACATTAGTGTAACACTTGTTCGGGCTAGCCATCAGACTTTGATATGTTCTAAAGCACACACCAACGCACACATGCGTGTATATATGATGGAAAATTACTTCTATAGTTGTTGCTGCAAAACCATCCACTTTTGGAATCTCAGATTTTATATCATTAGTGGCCAAGAGGGTACTTATTTACATCATTAGTGGCCAAGAGGGTACTTATTTACATCATTAGTGGCCAAGAGGGTACTTATTTACATCATTAGTAGCCAAGAGGGTACTTATTTACATCATTAGTGGCCAAGAGGGTACTTATTTATATCATTAGTGGACGTGGATCTTGACCATTAATGATATAATCTTTGAATTATATCATTAGTGGACGGTAGGGTAGTATGCTAATGGTATAATTATATCATTAGTAGTCAGGATCCCAATCTGATTAAAATAAGATCTTTGATCCGCTCCGTTATTGTTATGTCGCTTTGTGTAGCGACATAACAATAACGGAGCGGATCAAAGATCTTATTTTAATCAGATTGGAATAACGGAGCGGATCAAAGATCTTATTTTAATCAGATTGTCAGGATCCTGACCACTAATGTAACTTTATATCATTAGTGGATATTGTAGCATTAATGGTTACTACACACATTTTCACCCTAGAATATCAAGTTTCTGTTAGAAAGACATGTCTATGGTCCACGCATTGCAGCCCTTTTTTAAAAGACAGCAACTTGGGTTTTTTCCACAATTACTCTATATAGGCCTAACTGGTTTAATTTTGTTGATTTACTCAACCACTTGGGGGGGGGGGGGGGGGGGGGGACCCAAAACGGGCTTAGCTAGCCCCTGTGGTGCAAACGGGCGATCTCCTGCACAATCATTTTATTTATATCAAATTTCTTGAAAAATGTGACAATTCAGTCCTGTCACTCTTTACAGGACAAGATAGCCAAGGGCGGTGTTAAGTACATTTTATTTGTTGCCTGTGTGTATTTCGATTGAATCCACACATCGCAGCGGCAGCAAAAAAAAAAAAAAAAAGCCAGAGGGTGGGGTGGGTGGGTGTAGTTGTATCCGTTACTTCTTATGCCTGTGTCAGATAGCTGTTCAGCTGCATATCCAAGTTTACCGTTACAAGTGCAAATAATTCCCAGATATTTATATTCATGTGCGAGATGAATTTGATATTAAAGATCGATACAGTTTTTCTCATAGAAGTTTCTTGAAATGGTTTTAATATAGATCTTTAAATTTATTTTCTTCGCATTTTGAAAGATTTTTTCTCTTGAAATTTCTTTTTTCGCTTAAAAAAAAATAATCCTTTTTTATAACTTTTTCTCAGTTTTCTTTCAATCATTCGTCTGCACCCCCCCCCCCCCTAATTGATAATACAGAGTTAGTGCCCTTTGGAAATGTTTGGAAACTTCCGGTGCACGTGTTGTACAGAATGATATACCAATCTCTACCCAGAGTTGTCGTTCCTTGCTCTCACTTACACCTCTGTTAACGTCTCAAAATAAGCAATTTTATTCCACATGTAAATCCACTTTTTTACGGCTAATAAAACTAAGAACTATTTTATAAAATATCTGGAAAATGTAGGACAAGCAACTATTTGTATATTTTTTTTCCATTACTATATATTCTTCATGTACCTATGTATAGGCCTGGTGCAATAGAACTACCAAATATCTACGTTTCAACCCAAATCAATGCTTCTTGTGTCACAAAAAGACTTGACATCTGCTCAATATTTATTTATTTACGTATATTTTTGTAACTGAAGTCAAAACCATACTTTATTTGATCATATGTGCCATTTTACAAAAATCTTGTAAAACCCCCCCCGAGACGTTTACAGGGGTGTAAGTGAGTGTAAGGAACGATAACTCTGGGTAGAGATTGAATGATGTACATGAAAGAAAGCTGATAGTCTTATATGAAGTCATGTCACAACTGAAAGAGGGGTACAGTATTTTATTTTTTTGTTTCAGATTACCAGTAATCTGAGTTTACCGCACGACTGGCTAAGAACAATTGACTGTTGGTGAAATATTTAGACACCATGCTCATCACGGTAATGCAGCATAAACGTTAGGTAGCTCCGAATTATTTTTACTGACATCGAGATAACATGGTTTGTGTTCTTCCTATTTCTATCTTCTAACAGTTGTTCAATATCTGCATCGGTAGTGCTAGCGAATCTTGCCATGATTGCTCTGATTACAGCTCTTTTTTTTAAATTGTGATGTCATGGGTTTTTTAAGTCGCGACGGTTTTTATTATGTCACAATAAATTGATCAACTTATCAGAATCAAAATCAGTAAAAATGTGGGAAAAGTCTCACATTTTTACTGATTTTGATTCTGATAAGTTGATCAATTTATTGTGACGTAATAAAAACAGACGTACTTGTGCACAGTGATCAGTCCATCTATCTATCTATCAAATAAAGTCTCAAAACTTTGTATTTAAACTTTAATATCCATATAAAAACTTAATGCAGTTAATCAAGTGTATATATGTAGAACATTTTCTAATACACACTGTAGAATCTGATATATTTTTGGTAGGTTAGAGAAGTTTTCTTGACCATAAATGCAAAATATCTCCTTGGAATGATCTCGGGGAATTTCCAAACTTAGATTTTTTTGTAACTAAAATAATTGTTAATTCCTTAAATACATATTTATTATTTTAGAATTCATTCAATTCATAAAATCCATTTAACAGTTATCTCCCTTTCTGCTTCTGTAGCCTTGACCTTGTTAGAGGTTTCAGTTTGTTAACACTGTCTGTTACTTCCTCAGTGACACTGGCTTTCTGTCTTGTCACTGACCTCCTCACACGTTTCTGTTCAGGTACCGGCTGTTCCTCAGCGTCACGCTTCATTTGCTCCGACCTTTTCCTGTTCGCTGTCACCTTCACAGTCTGCTGTTTTTTTGTTGTTGTGTTCTCTTCCACACTCAAACTGGTTTTTTGCTGTAACCTTTTCACCCTGTTAGTTTCTTTAAGTTGTTGGGTTAATTTGTCCTTTCCCTGAAATATTTATATGGTACTATAGCTACATTTCAAGTGTGCAATATATATTTACCCCCCCTTTTTTTTTTTCATTTTTGCACCTTCACCTTCGATGTGAGTGAGCAAATTTAAGACTGGGTGAATTCATATTAGTTGATAATTGCTCTTTAACACAGCTGTGTCTGGGCAACTTTATATAGGGATGAAATTGTTTTCAAGTGTACAAGGGTGATAAAAACCATCCGGGGAAGGGGGAATAAACCTGTAACTATAATAGTAAGGTGGTTCAAGTACAAAGCATGGGATTAGAATCAACATTTACACAACGTAATTCATTTCCTGTTATTATCATGTTACATTTTCTCCAGGAGGGGATACTCTTTTTGACAGGCTTGTAAATATCATTACAGGCTAGTTGATTTAGAGAGTTCTTAATCCCTAAAGCATCTGTCACAAGAAACTAAACTGTTCTCCACTGCTCTTTTATCTATACATGTATTTGGCTGAAATGTGATAGACTCCTGGAATGACCATAAAGCCCAATTATTTTGGATCATATGGTAATTTTAGTAGAGAAATAAAGGTATCTCCAACATTGATATATCAAATACTATGGACATGTTGAAGTCAGTTGAAAGTCCCAACTACATTTTCTTTAAGTATCTTAACTTCAATATCTCCAACCCTTGGATATATTGGAAGTTTTTTTGGGCCCCATGAAGTTAAAGATACAATGTAATAAAGTTTGACTGCACATAATCATGTAGATATTTACATGTCTTACCCTCGTAATTCGAACAGTTGAACTGGGAGGTACATCCAGACTAGATTCAGAAGATTCCTCAGAATCGGTGTTATGTGATGATGTTGTTTCAGGGTCTTTCCCTTCATCAGGTTTAACATTCTCAATGTCAGATTCAGGTTGGTTAGAATCACAAGATGACTGTTCAGAATTTTCAGCATCCATAGATTCAGAAACATCTTGATCTGTTTCATTTTCTGAAATGTCATCATCACTCACTGCGTTCAGTTTGTCTCCAGAATTCACAGAATCTGAGTCATCACTACATGGCTTATCTCCCCACTCCATGTCATGAGGCTCTTGGATGTTCAATTGTTCTTCTTCATTTAGTGTTGTGACTTGGCGAGAATTTTCTGCTGATCTGCAGGACAAATATGTTTAATTACAGGTATAATTAAATGACCGTGCTTTTGTGATGACCTGCTTTGTGTATTGAGTGTGTGATGACCTGCTTTGTGTACTGAGTGTGTAATGAATTGCTTTGTATACTGAGTGTGATGACCTGCTTTGTGTACTGAGTGTGTGATGACCTGCTTTGTATACTGAGTGTGTGTGATGACCTGTTTTGTGTACTGAGTGTGTGTTGACCTGCTTTGTGTACTGAGTGTGTGATGAATTGCTTTGTATACTGAGTGTGATGACCTGCTTTGTGTACTGAGTGTGTGATGACCTGCTTTGTGTACTGAGTGTGTGATGACCTGTTTTGTGTACTGAGTGTGTGTGATGACCTGCTTTGTGTATTGAGTGTGTGATGACCTGCTTTGTGTATTGAGTGTGTGATGACCTGCTTTGTGTACTGAGTGTGTGATGAACTGCTTTGTATACTGAGTGTGTGTTGACCTGCTTTGTGTACTGAGTGTGTGTTGACCTGCTTTGTGTACTGAGTGTGATGACCTGCTTTGTGTACTGAGTGTGTGTGATGACCTGCTTTGTGTACTGACCGTGCACTGTCGGTGGCCCTCCGCATGCAACTCCAGGTAAACTCCAGGAACATTGCTTGCTGTAGAAGTCGGTTCATCCTCTGGAAGTGACGCTCTGTAAAAAACAACTAAGCTACACAACAACACAGACAACAATGAACTTCTGTCTGATACAGTAACTCAAAAGCTGGACAATGGTCCCTGTCAAGTGAATGTCCTAGTAGTTAGAAATTCAGTTGACGATGATCAAAATTAAAATATTAAAGGTACTAAAATATGATCCTTTAACTCTATTATGTAGTTCTCAGTGTAAATGGGAGGAGGAGAATTAAACTATACCTGTGTAGGGGATGAGAGACTCCATAGTGGACTTAATGTTGGGAAACTTGAGGATTTCGTCCTGAGGATACGTCTTTAACACAGTGTTGAGAACAAACTGTGCCTCATGACAATGTCTGCTGTTGGTGTTCCATTCACCAGAAAACCGCAGCACCGAATCTAAAAATAGATCACACAAAACATCTATTTATTGAAAAAGCATTGCTCAAATCATTGCACAATTAAAACAGTTTATTGCTAGGTTCCAAACTGTAATGGGAGAGTTAAAAAAGTCATGTGAACAAGGATTCCAACCTGGTAACTCCCACAATGCTGAGGTACCCACTTCCTGTCACACATGACGAATCATAAACTATCCCATGTGAAGAACAATCTATTTTCAGGGCCATGTTAATTTACTTCTCTTTTCCAATAAAAGAGAAATCAGAAGATTTAGGAATATACTTAATGTTTATTTTTTTTACCTATTTGATCAAGTCTCAGTTTCTGCAGTGTCTTCTCCAGTTCTGCTTTACCATCTGGATGGTACAGAATTTCTACAAAAAGAACAAGATGTGTTTGTGAAACATATACCCCCAGTGGCAACAAAGAAACACTCCAAGGTGAAGGAACTTTGGTACCAAACCCAAGACGTACCTTTGATAATGTTGAGAACCCTGAATGGCTGTTCCAGGGTGATAGCCAGGCCTATTGCCTTCAAGTATTTCTTCTGTTGCAGTAGATTACTGAGCTCTTGTTCTCTACAAGAAACAAATATGCATTTCAGTCATTCAGAGAGTCACTGCCCTTGGAACTGAACGAATTTAATAGGAGAATCTTCAGCAATGAGTGACAATGAGTAGTAAGAACTTCAGTGATGACTGACAGTAAGAACTTACTTAAGGATGAATTCTTCTCTTTCTGATTCTTTCTTTTGTACCTCTTCTCCTGTTACATCCTGATGCATCAAAATGTGTATTACAATTTATTAGGTACCGACGTACCGTGTACATCATAAGCACACTCAGTGTACATATACTTACATACAAAGTGTACATCCTATACACACTCAGTGTACATATACATACATACCATGTACATCCTATACACACTCAGTGTACATATACATACATACCGTGTACATCATAAACACACTCAGTGTACATATACATACATACAAAGTGTACATCCTATACACACTCAGTGTACATATACATACATACCGTGTACATCATAAACACACTCAGTGTACATATACATACATACCATGTACATCATAAACACACTCAGTGTACATATACATACATACCATGTACATCCTATACACACTCAGTGTACATATACAGTGAAACTTCTCCAAACCGGCCCCTCAAAATACCGGTTCTCCCTGAATATCGGCCGATTTTCAAAGTCCCGGCAGAAATCTTAACATTTCCTTACAAAGAAAGTCTTACAAAACCGGCCACCCCTGAAAACCGGACATCGGCCACTTTTTAAAGTACATTTGTTAACAAACATGTGTAATTTACCCTTAACATAGGGGCCACTTTTTGAAGACAAGAAAATCTTGGGCAAAGGTTAATTAAGATCCTCCAGGTGTGCAAATTGACTGACTGACCAGCCAGGTATGAAATTATCCATTGGAGGTGTGAAAAACACTAGTGGCCTCTTTAATTTCTATTGTTTACCTGTGCTGTCAAGGGTGTTAATTGACACTTAGCTAATCCAAGAGACCCTTCCAAATTCTGTACAAAATGTAAAACACAGTTGGGAAATTATGGAATGAATATCATATCAAACGCCATATTGTTTCACCATACTTTCGTATGGATATAAGCGGTAGTTAATAAAGAACAAACCCATGACTGTTAATGATAATTATTAAAAGATAGATTAATATTCTTGGTTTCCATAGACTTAAAATTCCAAAGAAATATTCAAATTACAATTTCATATTTACTACTGTACTTTTTAAAAACGTCAAAACAAAATTGTTAATGACATAAGCGATGAATGTAAACAGAGTTTTTATAGGTAAGAGGAATTCCAATAATAGGCCTCTGTGTTTTCTTTATGTATCCTGTTATAGATTTTCAGTTTAAAATTAGATGATTTCAGCGAGAATATTTCTTGTAATTCATAATTATCTTTAGGTACAAACGGACTAATTTAATCTCCACCGATAATTGATCATAGATCACCAGATCAAGGTGAACAGTACCTACTTTGTGAATAATGAGATAAAATGGCTATAATTGCTAAATTCTCGGTATACCGGCCATCCCTCTAAACCGGCCGTTTTTTCCGGTCCGAGAGCCGGCCGGTTTAGAGAAGTTTCACTGTACATACACACCGTGTACATCATATACACACTCAGTGTACATATACACACATACCGTGTACATCCTATACACACTCAGTGTACATATACATACATACCATGTACATCCTATACACACTCAGTGTACATATACATACATACCATGTACATCCTATACACACTCAGTGTACATATACATACATACAAAGTGTACATCCTATACACACTCAGTGTACATATACATACATACCGTGTACATCATAAACACACTCAGTGTACATATACATACATACCGTGTACATCATATACACACTCAGTGTACATATACATACATACAAAGTGTACATGTACATAATTAAACACACATTGTACATGTATCCCAAAACAGTTTTCTTTCTAATTTGGAACAACTACTTAAACTTCAACTATCAAAATTGTGTTATTTTTCTTTCAGTTGAATTTTACAGAAAACTACTTCCTACAAGTCAAACTCCGTGTCACTAACATTATCACAGTACTAAATATTAGGGCTTAACTTGCTGCCTCAATAAACTACAGATAACATTTCATTGGAAATCATGTGACATCAATACTGGTCATGTGACACATGTCTAGCAGGATACGTACCTTCCAGAGTATAATGCTGGAGTCCGCTCCTCCTGTTGCTATGCGATCCTCCTCTTTGTTGACAGTGATGGACCAGACTTTGTCCTCGTGTTCGTCCATTGTAGACATACAAGTGCTGGACTTTATCCCCCAGAGCTTGACAAGACCGTCTGATCCACTGTACAAAACAAAATACACTGTATGTAAACTCACCGAAAAAAACCTTGTACCTTCAGTGTTTCTAAACATTCAAA
The DNA here is from genome assembly GCF_947568905.1 of Ostrea edulis. NCBI lineage: Eukaryota > Metazoa > Mollusca > Bivalvia > Ostreida > Ostreidae > Ostrea > Ostrea edulis. Next base: position 19,945,335 of record NC_079167.1, on the reverse strand, counting down.
AGGAAAAATACTATCGAATCATTTAAATTCATGGGGACCAAATTTTCATAGATTGTGGAGATTTTACAGTTTCCTTGAGATGTAATTTCATTGATATGGTTTCTGTACAGTAAAATAAGTGTACAAATTATGTATTTCATTGTGGTTTGAAATTTGTAGAACATAGGTACCCATGAAAAACATGTACACGAAATCTAATGACCCCATCCACAGTACTATGGAATAACATCTACAATGTATATGTACAGATATATGTAACTTTCAACACTTTAGCAATTTGATAATCATTTGCTCTACAAGTTTTGGTTTAGATTTCATGATTCAGTTGAAAAAACTCTACTCACCATGAGACGAGCTGCATGCCTCTATTGATGAATGTCACCCTAAGCACTGCACAATCATGTCCCTCAAAAGTCTACAACGACAATTCAAAACTTTTAATGAAAACTAGCCAACATATCAAAGGCACAGCATCATGATCTATAAATTATATGTGTATCATGACTCTGCAAGTTCTCTGGAACTAGTGAGTTCTGGTTTATTCATCTTGTGTATTATAACTATGATTTCTCTGGAACTATTAAATGAGTTCTCTTTTATTCATCTTTAAAGTCTATTTAGAGTTCTCTTATATTCCTCTTCAAAAAAGTCTACTTAATGTCATTATTCATTCAAACCTTGAGACATTCTAAGCCCTGTATAGACCAGATTTTAATTGTTCCATCTCCCGAGGAAGTGGCAATACACTGAAATGAACAAAAAAGCAAACATAAACAAATACTAGCAGCTGTTATCAAAGCATATCTCCCAAGATGGGAAACCCCCTGGAATTGAGCATCCAAATATGTCTCTCCATAAAAGTCAAAAATCTCTTAAATCCCCTCACTATAACCAAAATTTGAAATGATAACAAAATGCCATTTCTAATGGAAACCAAACCCAATATTACTTTGATTTACCCGATTAAGCACAGATCCATGTTAATCATTGACTTGTGTTTGTTCTCTCTCTCTCTCTGTTTCTTTGGCCTCCCAATTCCCAAATAAGGGGTTATAAATATGGGTGATGCAATACACCCTGGCTATTACTATGCCAAAATTAGTTGCTGAGGGTGAAACACCGATCAGATTCTTTATGTGCCTTTTCTATCATTCTTTTCTTTTTTTCATCTCTTCAAAGAATAAGTATCACTATAAAATTATTCCTTTTAAGTATCAAAATGTAATTAATAAATTACTTTATGATAAACTTTCAATTTAAAATGTGGTACTGATCCCATTCAAGTTAACCCATGTGATTGCAACACTCCAAAATGTTCATTTGTTTTATGCACAGAAAACAAATTTATTGATTTTAAAGAATCAAGAGACCTGCTGTATTTATTATGTTATTTCTACTAAGTCATTTGACTTATCTTGACTGTATGCCAACATAGTGATGGCCATAAAATGGTTTGAATTTACTATTTTGTAAATATACTGACATACATCTACAGGTTACAAATTGAAGATCATTATAAAAGATACACATATTACAATCAAACTGAATGGAAACAATTGCCACAAAGATAAATCTTAGATGTGTAAATATTGTCATTTTCAACTGAAAAAAAAAGAATTTGGCTATTTTAATTCCTCCATACACTGTTGCAGTATGTCAAAAAGATGTCAATAAAAAATCTCCAGGAAATAACCTGCAATCTTTTGCATTTTGGATGCCTATCTTCTGGATTGGATCGAAGACTGTACCACAATTAAGCATCAAACTGACCATTACCCGACAGTGACCCCTTATCTATATTTCAAATCCTGACCTGGTCTACAGGTGAAAACTGGACACACCAGACTCCTCGTTTGTGGCCCTTCATCACTCCAACCAGAGAAAAAGTGTCTGCATTCCACAGCTAAACACAGAGAAAAAGATGCTTATTTCCAAGATTATGTCAAATTCTGTCTCAGAGACAAAAACTTACAAATCACAATGTAACACAACAACTGCAGTACATGAATCATCGCGAGAGTTCTGTCAATGAAAAAAACAGTATTACCTTTGCAGTGCGATCATGTGACCCTGTTGCTAGGTATTTATCGTTAGGGGATACCACCACACAATTGATGTCTTTTTCATGAACCCTCTCTGTATGTGTACACTTCAGATCAGCAGATGATTCATCCAACATTTGGGGAAGCTTCCATTTCTTCAAGGTAAAGTCCTGGCCCCCACTGATAATCCAGGCTGCCGATAACCTGTAGATAAACATACATATATATAATTACTACAGTAACGTTGAGTTTGATCTGATGATCCGCGCCTGTCAACAAGACGTGATCCAACTCTTTGGATCAAACTACAGTAGTAATGATAAATTTATTATATACTCCCTTATGCATTTTAAATCCACATTTATAAGATAATAAATATAACTCCAAATTATCAAACCACAGATATACAGTGAAATTATGTTTTGTGTACACAGTTTTGTTTGTGACGCGGTCAATATTTTCCACAAAAAACGTTGCGTTGATGCATTGTGACATCATCAGTTTCAGAGGATACTAATACGGAATCAGAAAACCACAGTGTGGTGATCCGGAAAACTGGATTACACTGCTAAATCCAAAGTATCAAAAAACAAAATATTGATGGGTATATAATAAAGATAGATATCATAAACCAGAGATAATCCAGCCTGCTGATAACTGTAGGTAAACCGATAATTTCTTATTCACTGTCACAGAGATATCATATACACTGTATCTGAGAGGCCATTGGATAGAGATCATATCCAAGTGAAGAGGGATAAATACAATATAGCATGGTAACAGGTGAATAAATATCATATAGCATAGCAACAGGTGGATAAATATTATATAGCATAGCAACATGTGGATAAATATTATATGGCATTGCATCAGATGGATGAATATTATATAGCATAGCTACAGATGAATAAATATTATGCAGAATAGTTACAGGTGGATAAATATTATAGAGTATAATAACAGGTGGATAAATATATAGCATAGAAACAGATGGATATATATTATAGCATAGTAACATATGGATAAATATCATATGACATAGCAACAGGTGGATAAATATTGTATAGTATAGCAACAGGTGGATAAATATTATATAGTATAGTTAAAGGAGGATAAATATTATATGGCATTGCAACAGATGGATAAAAATTATATAGCATAGCAACAGGTGCATAAATATTGTATAGCATAGCAACACTTGGATATATATCATATAGCATAGTAACAGACGGATAAATATTATATAGCATAGCAACAGGTGGATAAATATTATATAGTATAGTTACAGGTGGATAAATATTATATAACATAGCAACAGATGGATAAATATTATATAGCATAGCAACAGATGGATAAATAATAGATAGCATAGCAACAGGTGCATAAATATTATATAGCATAGCAACACTTGGATATATATTATAGAGCATAGCAACAGATGGATAAATATTATGTAGTATAGTAACAGGTGGATAAATATTATAAAGCATAGCAACAAATGGATAGCTTGTGCATTGTTTTCTTTACCTTACAGAGACACTACCACAGAAGCTTGTATATTGCAACGTGTCATGTGACAAAAATATTCAGTTGAATGGGACTTTCATTTGTATGGCAATATACAGCTATAATGTACAATAGAACAAATTTTTATTTACATTTAATGGAGAAGTTAAAAATAAAGAAAGAAATTCATAAAAACCCACCTGGAGATTGCTACAGTGCCCACAATGTGAGTGTGACCATGGCCCACGCCGACACAGGTGACCCGTCCAGAATCTGGGTCAAACTTCCACACCCTTACAGTGTTGTCCTAAAATAACAGAACAGCACTGTGTTAGATTACGGTATTGTCCAAAAATAACAGAAGAGCATTGCATTAGATTACAGTATTGTCCTAAAATAACAGAACAGTGCTGTGTTAGATCAATGGACACAGTACTGTAACAAGAGGCCCATGGGCCACATCGCTCACCTGAGTCACCTTGGCCCATATCTAAAGATTTTCCATATATATTCACATGTAAAACTTTGGTCCCTATTGTGGCCCGAACCTACCCCCGGGGGCCATGATTTTTACAAATTTGAATCCGCACTATGTTAGGAAGCTTTAATGTAAATGTAAACTTCTTTGGCCTAATGGTTCTTGAGAAGAAGATTTTTAAAGATTTTCTCCCTATATATCTATGTAAAACTTTGATCCCCTATTGTGGGCCCATCCTACCTCCGGGGCCATGATTTTAACAAACTTGAATCTGCACAATGTCAAGATGCTTTCATGTAAATTTCTACTTTCCTGACCCAGTGGTTCTTGGGAAGAAGATTTTTAAAGATTTTTTTCTATATATTAATATACAAAACTTTGATCCCCTATTGTGGCCTTGTCCTACCCCCGGGGGCCATGATTTAAACAAACTTGAATCTGCTGTCAGGAAGTTTTCATGTAAATCTCAGCTTTTCTGGCCCAGTGTTTCATGAGAAGAAGATTTTTAAAGATTTTCCCTATATATCTGTAAGCAAAACTTTGATCCCCTATTGTGGCCTCATCCTATCCCCAGGGGTCATGATTTTTATAAAAGAAACTTGAATCTGCACTATGTCAGGAAGCTTTCATGTAAATTTCAGCTCCTCTGGCCCAGTGATTTTTGAAAAGAAGATTTTTAAATGACCCCACCCTCTTTTTGCATTTTTGTGATCATCTCCCCTTTGAAGGGGTGTTTTAAGAGAAATTATCTTAGAGATTATCACCATACTTTTTAAGCTTCATTTTGTTTCTATTTATCTTACATTCATAATTATTTCTTAAGTTTATATGTATTCTACTTCTTTTAATCTGTGTTTATTTTACTAATATCTGTCTGTATGTATGTTATATGCAGGACCATATTGAAAACTAGCGTTATCGCTAAATATGTAATCCTGGATAAATAAAGGCTTTATTATTATTATTATTAAGGGGGCATGGCCCTTAATTTGAACAATTTTGAAAGCCCTTCAGCGAAGGATGCTTTGTGCGAAGTTTGGTTGAAATTAGCCTAGTGGTTCTGGAGAAGAAGATGAAAATGTGAAAAGTGTACGACGACAGACAAAGGACGAATTTTGATCAGAAAAACTCACTAAAGGCTCAGATGAGCTAATAAAAAGTAGCCGATACATCACGAAAACACTGTGATGTCACTATATGATGCGATATCATGAGATTGTATCACATATTTAACCTTTGAGCAGGTGGCCAGCAGGTTTCTTTTCCTGTCAACTACAACTCCCAGTATGATGTCTGTGTGACCCGAGCATAGCTGACAATTCCAGGTAGCAATTTCAAACACTTTCAGGTGCTCACTGTTGGTTGCCACAACCAGGTGAGAATCATTGGGTCCTAAAAACTGGATGTCCAACACCTGATCTGTGTTGCCACAAAACTAAAATGTCAACAAAAACTGTTACTGCTGATATACATGTACTGTGTACATGCTTTATATATATAATAAATCACAAAAAAGGCAGGTATAATCAGACTAAGAATAACACACTCCCTTGAACTATCTATGACCATACATGCCAACTATTCCAACTTAGGCAGCACTCTCCCGATTATAAGCACTGACAAAAGCCATATATGATACAATGTATTAGATTGATTTTTTTTTTTTTAAAAAAAAACATACATTTATTTTCATGACAATATGTCGCGAATTTTGAGCTTTGAAAAAAATGTTGTCGCATGCTAAATTTTCAAAAGTTGACATGTATACATGACATGGTAGAAAAGAGTGACAATGTAACGTTCAAAATGACTTGCCTTATTTTCTTTATCTATTTCTAGTTATACAAATGTACTTTTACACATGAAACGAACAAACCTGTTTTTTGACAGACAAATCCTCTAGTTTACATAATGTAATGTTGTTGTCAAAGGTAACAACAGCTACACTCTGTAGTGCTGGACAGTACAATGCCTGTATGATGTTCTGATCTTCTTCCTCATTGTCACTGGCTCGACCTATCATCTCCTTCCTTACATATACACATTTAGACTTTTCTATATTCCAAACTCGTAACGTTCCTAAATAACAGAACAAATGCAATTCAAACTTGTAAAGTTTCTAAAAAAAAAACAGAACAGACAAAATTCAAATTTTCAAGATCATCTTACTATGATTATAAATTGAACACAAACTTTTTGGGATTCTGAAGGAAACTCTGATGGTTGATAATTTAAATTTCAATCTTAAAACTGGGATGAATTTCTCCATCAAATTAAAGCAGCCCAATAATGGATTTTCTGTGTTTTTAGGACACCGTGACAAATATTTGACCCCTACCTTTACTACCAGCCGTTATGATGTGTGGTGACTGCTGTTCTGGAACCTCCAGGTCAGGAAACTCTCTGTCCTGTGGCAGCAAGATCACTGCCTCCACACTCTTCAAAATAAAAAACAACTATAGAGAAAAATATCATCATTCACTGAGAAAGACAAGTCAAATCCTCAAACGAGATCATCAGATTTAAAATCATATATCTTTAATACAGTATCTCACTAAACAATACTGGTCCCTGTTCTACCTCATACACAGGTATCACATACTTACCTGATCTACCTCATACACAGGTATCACATACTTACCTGATCTACCTCATACACAGGTATCACATACTTACCTGATCTACCTCATACACAGGTATCACATACTTACCTGATCTACCTCATACACAGGTATCACATACTTACCTGATCTACCTCATACACAGGCATCACCATACTTACATGATCTACCTCATACACAGGCATCACCATACTTACATGATCTACCTCATACACAGGCATCACCATACTTACATGATCTACCTCATACACAGGCATCACCATACTTACCTGATCTACCTCATACACAGGCATCACATACTTACATGATCTACCTCATACACAGGCATCACATACTTACCTGATCTACCTCATACACAGGTATCACCATACTTACCTGATCTACCTCATACACAGGTATCACATACTTACCTGATCTACCTCATACACAGGTATCACATACTTACCTGATCTACCTCATACACAGGCATCGCATACTTACCTGATCTACCTCATACACAGGTATCACATACTTACCTGATCTACCTCATACACAGGTATCACATACTTACCTGATCTACCTCATACACAGGTATCACATACTTACCTGATCTACCTCATACACAGGTATCACATACTTACCTGATCTACCTCATACACAAATATCTACCTATTACACAGGTGTAGCTTGTTCACCTGATCACAGTCCTATATCAAACGCAGATGAAATTTTGGTTTACTTGATGTACCTGTGCAACTAAACTCAAACACAAGTGTAGCCTTGGTCACATAATCTACCTTCATCACCTGACATATGACCTATTTCAAACATTGGAATGGTTTTGGTCACCTGATTTAACATACACCTGATCTATATGTATAACCTACCTCAAAGTTGTGACCTTATTTATAATCTGTGGTCCACCCAAAATAATAGGTAGTCTTGGTCACCTGATCTACCTCAAACACAGATATGGCCTTCGTGAATTAATTTAAACCTACCTCAAATACAAGTATAAACTTGTTCACCTGATTTAAACCTATCTCAATTATAAATAAGACCTTGTTGACCAAATTAGACTTACCTCAAAAACAGGTATGACCTTGTTCACCTAATTTAGACGAACCTCAAACACAAGTACAGCCTTGGTCACCTAATCTTTGAATACCCTTAAACATACATGTAGTTATGGCCCTGCACAATTGACCTACCTCAAACACAGGTATGGACTTGGTTACTTTCAGCTCTTCCACATTCCACACAGACACGATGCGATCTCGACCTCCACTGTGAAAAAGTGAAATCAACTTTACAATACTAACAACAGACAACAACAAATTTTACAGAGGTGAAGTCAAATCATATTAAGCCATTTTTTGTTGGAGAAAATTCAATAGAACAAAGATTTGAACCCTGAGTCCCCAAATTTAAGTCATGTGGTCTACTGAATGAATTATTTCGTCACTGACAATAAAACTGCATCACTTCATTTGCTTTTCAAGTCAGCCATGACCTACCTGTACATTGTAGCACCATCTGGTGAGAAGACCATGCTGGTCACCACGCTGAAATGGGCCTCTATAGTCACCAGACACCTACTGGTTTTCAGGTCCCAGACTTTCACCTTGTAATCGTCTGCAGCAGAGAACAGCTGCAGCTTCTCATTGTCTGGGTGAAACCTCACAATGCTGGTCATTAAAGGAATCAAATGTACACTTAACAAATCACACAACTGCTTGCCAACTGTTTTTAACTGAAAACTTTCACACAAATAACACAGCTGTTTAACTGAAAACTTTCACACAAATTATACAACTGTGTAACTGAAAACTTTCACACAAATTATACAACTGTTTAACTGAAAACTTTCACACAAATAACACAACTGCTTGCCAACTGTTTAACTAAAAATTTTCACACAAATGTTTAACTGAAAACTTTCACACAAATTACACAAGTGCTTACTAGCTGTTTTGTTTACAACTTTCACACTGAATCTAAGCATAGATCTCAGTTTTAGATAGACAATTTTAGAATCATCTTGACATAATCTACATACAATGTGGGTATAAGATAGTACCTGATGACCCCAGTGTGGCCCTTCAGGTTGTGTGTACAGTACTGTTTGTCGATGTCCCACAGCTTGACGGTTGTGTCTGAACTTCCCGTCGCCAACAGTGTGGAAGAAACATCGAAGTCCATTGCCACAACAGGAGAAATGTGAATAGCCTAAATATCAGAGGTATGCCTGGATCAACTTTTCATAATAAAATTTCAAATCTAATCAAATGTATATTTCCATCACACCTCTAGTTGGGATCAGATGTATTGAGAATTTGCTACTGTGTGCAGCTTTAGATTTGCTCCTGGTTATTCTAATCCTTCTTGTCTGAATCTGTTTTTATATAGTATGACATTAAATACCGTGGTAGTGTTAAAGACATGACCGTCCTAGCTCTTACTAGCTCTAGCTTGTGGGTTAACCCTTTAGCTTGATCGGTAGAGTGCTTGTTGTGCTAGACATCACAAGTTCCAATTCACACCAGAGGCACATACCATCTCTGTCACATTTAGAGTCCATATATTTTTCTGATGGGTGAATAATTACCCCATAGTTGTTGACACTCAGGGAGAGTCGAAGTTGGTGGGGGACAATGCGATATTGTTAGATACACGGCCTTCTTAAAAATTCTGCTAGAGGGTTACCCTTAAGCTCAATCAGTAGAACATGGACATTATTCCAGACCTCCTAGGTATTATCCTTTTACCATATAAGTGGCTAAAAATTCTGCTAATATGGTACACTAAATGTACAGATTTTAACACACACACCCCCTCCATAAAGATACATGGTAAATTACATTTCACTGCAGTTTTACCTCACTGCATTATAATTATAAATTATACTGAAGCAAAATTAAGGCTGTGTAGTGTTTCAATCTGTGATTATGCACTGACCTTCCATGACCTTACAAGGACCTTATCTCTCCAGTTCCACTGCCTCAATACCAAGTGCTTGGTGGCCACAACTACAAACTGAAAATAAAAGTACACAAACATTGTTTAACTTTTATACAAAATGAAAGTACAAAGTTTACAAAGCCATCTACTCAAAGCAGCATGTTCATATCATATTATAAAAACAGACGCACAGACAGTGACACAGAAATGTAAGAATAAGCACTACGTACTACATGATATGAACAACAGAAAATCTGACTTCACAAGCAGCAAATAAGGGAGTAATGTTCTACATTACACATATATTATACTGTAAAATGATTAATTTTCTAATTTTGGGGTTTTTAGGTTTATTTCCATTATTTTCATTGTACATCAACAAATGTACAGCCTTCCCAAACAAGAAAGAGTGAACTACTCAATCATAAATAAAAAATAAGAAGTTATTCTTACTCAAACATCATCCCACAAAAATATTTATAATAATAAATAATTGTACAGTAGTGGACAGATTGAACGTAACTGTACAAATCAGATGAATGTAAACACTGATATGTGTAAATCTTAAATGAATGTGGAGTCAATAAAAATGGAGATAAAGCATGAAGCACAGTGCAGTACCTACAATGTATATAGGTATTTTTGAAAAACTTACCTCATTACTTGGAGAGAGACAAAAATGGGTGATTTCTTCATCTTCTTCCTGTCAATACACAACCTCAGATGATTACTATATACAAATCAATTGATCATTTGGTCAAATTAATTTCTGGAATAAATGATATTATGTCTAGTTTACATGATTTTCAGTGGATTTTTGTACAACTCTGATAGATCTGTAGGCAACTTACAGATGAGTAAAAATAAATATGTTGTTCATTTTATCTAAAATAGCATGGGAGGGAAATGCATTTGATTAATGCCCTGCAAGGAGACAAGAATCAACAATGCCAATTATCAGTACATTACTCTTGGTTGTAATTAATTTGTTGAATGACATTTAATATTTATACTAATGCAACGGAAGCATGCATCAGTCAGAAATTGTTAGTTCTGGTGATTTAATGATTTTATTTATTTTGTAAAATACAACTGCACTACAAGGTGTACACAACAAACACAAGTAAAAGTAATGTTGTTTGTAAAATTCCATATGTTGCTTATCTTTACGCTGCATCGCAATACATATCACATCAAAATATATTTTTCAATACTCATCCTCAAAAGTTTCTAATTTTTTTTTTTACTTTGATATCATATCACGATTGATTTTAAAACAACTAGTTCACTAAACGGCTGAAGCGAGGATCATTTAAAAATTAGTGCTATCTGGAAATAGTAAAAAACATCTAGATGAAGCTACGTGTATGCTACACATGTCATGCAGTCATACACATTATACGGAATACAAACCTGGGATAATGTGATCTTGGTTTGGCCTGATTCTATATCAAGTATGTGGATTTTATTTCCACATCCACAGAACATAAAAACTCCATCTTTAGAAATCTGAAAACAGGAAAAGAATCTGTAACTGCATTCAAGTAGACTGACAAGTCTCCTGTTGCTCGGAAAGATATTTTGCTGTTGAGGTCATTTTCAAATTCTATTCTAACATTATTATTGGTGGGTATTTTTTGGGGGAGATAGAGGTAAATAGGAGTTATTATAAAAAAGATGGAACTCTATTCATGTTGTCCCTACTAGGTTCTGTATTTCACTGCCATTTGTACAAACATTCCAATGTTTAATCCTGTGGGGATCCAGGTTAGAATAGGTCCTTAGCACCCCTTGCTTGTCGTAAGAGACTACTAAATGGGGTGGTCCTTCAGATGAGATCGCAAAAACCGAGGCCCTGTATCACATCAGGTGTAGCACAATAAAGATCCCTCCCTGTTCAATGGCCATAAGCGCAGAGCATAGGCCTAAATTTTGCAGTCCTTCACTGGCAATGGTGACATCTCCATTTGAGTGGAAAATTCTCGAGAGGGATGTTAAACAGTACACAATCAATCAATCCAATCTTTAAAAGTTTAATTACTAATTCTATATGTTTATAAATACTTACGTGAATTTTTCCGCCAGTAAAAATGGGTTCATACTTTGTTTCTACTGCGAAACTGTGGATAAAAATCTTACATAAAAATGTCTACCTGTATACATAACCAGAAAATGAATCACAACACAGTATTGAAATAGTCTTTTAACAGGTTGGGAACACTTCCCCTACAGAGAGATATTCTCTCGAAAACGCGATTATCCCTCTTTAGTGAAAGTATTAATATATCCCATACAATCGAGAAAAACATTCGTTGAGTACATCTCTTCCTGTTTCATGTGAAAAGAAGAAAAAGTGCTAATACGTCTGATATATCTGCAAATATATAAATCAAAGCAAAAACACTCACGATGTGCATTAGTTCCACTTACACAGCAAAGTTGATATGAAATTTCTTGACTGTGTTGTCAATTTTATAGAGACAATTCGCTTCATGTTGACTGAGTGTCACACTTATTCAGCATTGCATGGAATTAGCCATTATTTTCAATCAAAACACCTGTTCATGATAATGTTTACTTTCTTGCTAAAGAGGAATAATCACATTTTAGCAAGAAGATCTCGCTAATGGAGAAGTGTTTGCAAATTGTTTAACTTCCATAAATTTTTGCTACAATATGGAATTTACAGAGGAAGGTGATAAACTTTAAATTGAATATACCAATACTAAGAATGTTTTTCAAACATTTCCCTTAATTCAAAGATTGTCTAAATTATAAACGTGCAAGTCCTTTTCAACATAGGCACCCGGATATTCAATAATAAAGAATTTACTGCATACTTTTGCTATAACATCCCAAGTACAGCACAGGAGCTCTATTATAACACAAGTAGTCAACAACTGCTTTATTTTTATCAGGGTGCATCTGTGAATTACCGTCCTCATGATCACCGATTGTGACTGAATAAGGTTGGTTAAAAATTCGTTGCAATGTTTAAGATGCATTTTTATCAATTTTGACGTTTTAATATATTTTCAGTTTTGAATCAATGTTGGCAGATGAATTTCGTGGCACGGAGAGACAGCCACTTGGGATTGTTTACGTTTATGCTGCATTACCGTGATGAGCACGGTGTCTAAATATTTCACCAACAGTCAATTGTTCTAAGCCAGTCGTGCGGTAAACTCAGATTACTGGTAATCTGAAACAAACAAAAAAAATAAAATACTGTACCTCTCTTTCAGTTGTGACATGACTTCATATAAGACTATCAGCTTTCTTTCCTGTACATCATTCTGTACAACACGTGCACCGGAAGTTTCCAAACATTTCCAAAGGGCACTAACTCTGTATTATCAATTTGGGGGAGGGGGGGGGGGGGTCGACTGGGGAGAGGGTGCAGACGAATGATTAAAAGAAAACTGAGAAAAAGTTATAAAAAGGATTTTTTTAAAGCGAAAAAAGAAATTTCAAGAGAAAAAGTCTTTCAAAATGCGAAGAAAATAAATTTAAAGATCTATATTAAAGCCATTTCAAGAAACTTCTATGAGAAAAACTGTATCGATCTTTAATATCAAATTCATCTCACACATGAATATAAATATCTGGGAATTATTTGCACTTGTAACGGTTAACTTGGATATGCAGCTGAACAGCTGTCTGACACAGGCATAAGAAGTAACGGATACAACTACACCCCCCCCCCCCCAGCTTTTTTTTGTTTTGTTGCTGCTGCTGCCGCGATGTGTGGATTCAATCGAAATACACAAAGGCAACAAATAAAATGTACTTAACACCGCCCTTGGCTATCATGTCCTGTAAAGAGTGACAGGACCAGGGCCGTAAGTAGGGTTCTAAATCAGGGGAGGCAGGGGATTGGGGGCCGCCGATTGACTTTACGACTGAAAATGACACTTTTTAAATCCCAATTTATCATGTTTGTGTTTCATTTGTACTATGTAAAGAATCGTAATATGGTGTCAAAGACAAAGGTGCTTGTCTTCATTTTAAACATATATCCTATAATATAACATTTATATAATTTTATTTTCTTTTTTGCCAAAAAATCAGACGAGGCAGTTGCCTCGTCTGCCTCATCGGCAGTTACGGCCCTGAGGACTGAATTGTCACTTTTTTCAAGAAATTTGATATAAATAAAATGATTGTGCAGGAGATCGGCCGTTTGCTCCACAGGGGCTAGCTAAGCCCGTTTTGGGTTCCCCCCCCCCCCCCCCCCCCCCTTGGTTGGCACAGATTGTGGGTTGTGCAGTAGATCGACAAAATTAAACCAGTTAGGCCTATATAGAGTAATTGTGGAAAAAACCCAAGTTGCTGTCCTTTAAAAAAGGGCTGCAATACGTGGACCATAGACATGTGTTTCTAACAGAAACTTGATATTCTAACAGAAACTTGATATTCTAACAGAAACGTGATATTCTAACAGAAACGTGATATTCTAACAGAAACGTGATATTCTAACAGAAACTTGATATTCTAACAGAAACGTGATATTCTAACAGAAACTTCATATTCTAACAGAAACGTGATATTCTAACAGAAACGTGATATTCTAACAGAAACGTGATATTCTAACAGAAACGTGACATTCTAACAGAAACGTGACATTCTAACAGAAACTTGATATTCTAACAGAAACTTGATATTCTAGAAAATGTGTGTAGTAACCATTAATGCTACAATACCCACTAATGATATAAAGTTACATTAGTGGTCAGGATCCTGACCACTAATGATATAATTATACCATTAGCATACTACCCTACCGTCCACTAATGATATAATTCAAAAATTATATCATTAATGGTCAAGATCCACGTCCACTAATGATGTAAATAAGTACCCTCTTGGCCACTAATGATGTAAATAAGTACCCTCTTGGCCACTAATGATGTAAATAAGTACCCTCTTGGCCACTAATGATGTAAATAAGTACCCTCTTGGCCACTAATGATGTAAATAAGTACCCTCTTGGCTACTAATGATGTAAATAAGTACCCTCTTGGCCACTAATGATGTAAATAAGTACCCTCTTGGCCACTAATGATGTAAAATCTGAGATTCCAAAAGTGGATGGTTTTGCAGCAACAACTATAGAAGTAATTTCCAATTATATATACACACATGTGTGCGTTGGTGTGTGCTTTAGAACATATCAAATAGTCTGATGGCTAGCCCGAATAAGTGTTGCACTAATGTTTTCTTTTAATATGACATAATGAACAAAAGGCATTCAATTTTGTAAGATCAGTAAATAGGTCCACGGGCCTTATGGCTCACCTGAGCAGCTAATAATTGTGTTGTCAAGAAGCATTGGTTAAGACAATTTGAACAAATGTAAACGTTACATTTTAATGACACACACATACACACACGCACACACACATCTTGTCATATGTCATACAAAAATGGTGATTTTTGCTCCTTTTATATTCATTAAATACTTGGAAAGTTTTGTTTAGTGCCCGCCTCATGTACACCATTTGTTAACTAAATTTAGATGATTGTGCTGACGTCATAATGCTTCACAGTATTAGAGTGAGAATGAGGACAATCAAGAGGTATAACAGTTAGAAAACAAATTTAATCCACATTAGAACACCATGAACATACATAACACGTTTGTAAAGTACCAACATATCAGAACACCATGAACATACATAATACGTTTGTAAAGTACCAACATATCAGAACACCATCAACATACATAATACGTTTGTAAAGTACCAACATATCAGAACACCATCAACATACATAATACGTTTGTAAAGTACCAACATATCAGAACACCATCAACATACATAATACGTTTGTAAAGTACCAACATATCAGAACACCATCAACATACATAATACGTTTGTAAAGTACCAACATATCAGAACACCATCAACATACATGTAATACGTTTGTAAAATGCAAAAAATCCTTTAAAATCACGTTTCTATCTCCATAATTTTCAGAATGTCTATCTTTTAAATCCAAGAAACCTGAGAATGCGATCCCTCCATGTTCTCCGCGATCTCGCCACACGGGGTTCTTCCGCAGGAGAAAGTCCCGTGGTGCAGAGGAAACTACTCGGTAAAGGCCTTGGTTTCATGGGTTTGGTCTTCTCTTCTTTGTTCTTGGTGGAATCCTGGGTATCTGGTGCAAGTTTAAAGGTTTCTAAACTGGATAGAAACAGCTTTCGGGGAATAAACTTTGGTATTTTCCCTGTTTCTAATGCAGTAAGCGCTCCGGGTTTGTCCAATCCACTTTTGGATGGCTTGGTTTTCTGTTTTAATTCTTGTAATTTAACAGGTTTCTGTAGACACTCATTTTTCATTTCCTGACTCGCATCTGAAGTGTTCACGTGTTTTGTTTCTACCATAACTCTGCCGTCATCCTGGTCTAGTTTCTGGGATGTTGTATCTTGGAGATCTATTGCACATGCCTTTTCGACAATGTTCAGGATATATGCTGCGACATCCTCTGTTTTCATATCAAGTTCTTCGCCACTGATCTCAGGAACAGAATGTGTGATTCGTCCGTTCTTTGCATAATTCAGTATTGTCCGTCCGCTCTCAATGGTTGTCTTGTCTTCTGATTTTTTCTCCAGCACTGCCTCTCCAGTCTCCATACTTGTCTCAAACACATTTCTCTTCTTTATTTTCTTCGGCATGTGTAACTGCATGAAATATTCATCGTCAGCCCATGAAGGCAGGAATGAAGAGACATTTGCATTTGCAGCTTTTAAAACTTCAATTTTCGAGATGGTGTCCTTAACCTGTTCATAAGGTACAAAGTCATTTTCCAAATCCTTGTTGTCTGCCATAGAACGGAAAACTTTTACAGAAATCATCTTTTGATTTTCCATTTGCGTTACTTTTATCGAACGTATCGCCTCCAAGCAAGCATGTTTATGTTTAGTCGCAAGGGTGAATGTGTTACGTCGTAGACATTATGACGTGCTGTACATTGTGACGTTATAATATTCAGTGACGCTTAGATATTCTCTGAAAGAAGAGCCAAACTCCCCGTCGAGGCCTCATTACGTCACCTACGAATGTGGGCAAACGAACTCTGGTGGAAGTTTGAAAGAAGAGCATACACTTTCACTCCCCCAACATTTTCTAGATCCGCGCCTGTATATACATAGGGGTGGGGAAAGGGGGAGGGGGTTACAGCCGTATTTTATTACTATTTCTGTCCAAGTTGTAATACAATGAATCCCGAGAATTTTAGAAGTAATCTAGGGAAGAAAAACAGACACCTGGAGAGATCATGTGATGTTATAAATATAATCAGGCGCGTTGTATTGCATCGTGTATTGTAAGGGGGCAGTCGGAGAAGTTGGTTTTACATTTGTCTGAAAATTCTTATCTTACAAAATTTAGAAATGAAATCAAACCTTTAAATCCTAAGTTTTTGGGGTAGGGGATAATGGTTGATCGTTTATTTCAATTCATCGGTTTTAAATTTCCACTACATTATCTCTGTTTATCACAATGTGTCGAGTTTGTAATAAGCTTCCAACCTGGACACTGTTTAGTTTGGGAACAGGACTCGCAACAAACACACCGAATACAGCATGAGGTACTTGTGTGTTAATAGTCAAGGTTGCTAACATTAGAACATTTTATTTTCCAATCAAGGGCCCTCAAATACATACAAATAATGTACATATATATATACAAGTAAAGAAAGAAGTGATTACATAACACATAGTTATATACAAATACAGTGTCATATATTGTTCAAAATAAATTTTCCAGTTATATTTAGAATAGATGGCTCTTCAAAACATAGTATGTAAATGAATTTTTGTTCATTATTGAGTTTGGTAAAAAATTTAACTGTTTTTTCTATAGCACCACAAAAAGATTTTCTTTCATCAACAAACTTTTCACATTTAATCAAAAAATGAATCGCATCACCTAATAAACCGGAGTTGCATTTGTTACATATTCGTTCATTCCTAGTCATCCAGAATATCTACCAACTTCAATCATTAATTTATGAGCTGATATCCGTAACTTACAAATAGATCTTCTAATATAAAAAAAAATAACAAGAACTTGTGTGTTTTTCTGAGTGAAAGGTGTTGACAAAGGCATGGTGCATTTTATGAAAAACCGTTGTGAACTTTCCAAAACTTTAAGGCCAAACAAGGTAAATAACCGTCAAACAGTTTGAGTGGATAAGATGATATGTATTCCAGTAGCAAATTGCTATAATGGTGAATCAATGTTATCAGGTGCATGTACTTCGAATTACATGTACATGTATGTTGAATTTTATTAATGCACAATAAACTTCCCATATTTTGTTTTGAGGTCAGAGTTATGTACAGTTGCCAACTGTTGGTTGTAGTCGAATTATGATACATAGAGTGTACATGTAAGAGCTTTTAGACTGTAGTAGTACAGAATATTAAATATTTGATACACTCGTAACATGTATAACCATATACATTGTATCTGATACTCAGGGGGGAAAAAAGACATTTTAATTTTCAAAAATTATGTTTAGACCACATGTATATTGTATTGACACTAAAATGTATTAGGCTTGCCCCTAGTACTGGGGAATCCTACAGGTATTTAAAAGGCAAATACGCCATGATTAGGGAACATTCCCGCTTCGGTGTAACACTCTCTTTTAATTAATTAGATTGCAACTTATGTCTTCTTGGGGCTCTCTCTCTCTCTCTCTCTCTCTCTCTCTCTCTCAATTTTGTTTTGTTTTTTGTCTATATGCTGCAAGTCTGTTTTTTTTTTTTTATTTTAATTACCACAATGTGTGGAATTATCCGGACCAACTCTATTTCAAGAATTTTGTTCGTGTAGTTCAAAGACTAAGCAATGCAATTTCTCGTATTTTTTCAATCTCTGGTGGAGCGATTTCAAAGTCGATCTTTAAGGGGCAGGGGAAAATGTATAGCATGCGTAGCATATACTATTTTCCTGTACATCTTGTTCGTAGTATCATTTACAAATCCGTAATAACCACGCCGGGTATTCGAACACTAAAAACCGAATACTAAGAATCGGGTCGGACAATAAGAATCGGGTCGGGCACTAAGAAAGATTTGGGAAAAGTACACAATATTCACTCTCCGCGATCGTATGTCGCGATGTTCACAACAGAAACGAATTGATCAATCATCTTAGCTGTAACCGTGCTTTGTTCTAGCGATATCTTGAATGTTATAAGTGGATATTAGATGTACACAGCCGTTTTATTATCAGATGAATGAGAAGAATGTAAGCTCGCTTGAAAGTTATGAATTCAAAAATTGAATTGTAGTGAAGGATGACCTCCTTCCCCCAATTTAAGATATCGAAGACTGATGGAAAATTGAAGCAGTTAAAGCTGATGAGGAACTTAAATCCCCCCTCCCCCCGCAATTTTTATTTGTTTTGCTTGTCAATAATCTTATACGAGTGAACTTCCTACTACTTCTATCACCCCCACCCCCCGAAAAACGACTTGACATGCCAAGGTTGAATAAGATTTCCCATGAACATCTCCATAGGAGTGAAAGATTCTCGAACGGGACGTTAAACAATATACCACGCTTTCGTTAGGCCTACCTGTCTACATACAATATTTATGTAAATATATTTTTATCTTATTTATTCATTAATCAAGATGCCTCAGGGGGCATATATAATTCTAACAGTTTTGTTTAAAAACATTATAACTACATGATACAATATACACATGTGCACTATTTACATTCTACATTGACATATATGTATTGAATTGGCTCATCACAATACTGATTGAAAGTGTGCTCTACAAGTGTGCTATATGGGAAGTAAAGTAAAACAATATTATAAAATGTTTCACAAACACAGCGGGTATACCAAGGAGTGTTGCCTGAGCCAAGTCAATGAGACTGGCAGTCTTATACCCTAAGTGTTCGAGACAGCATATTTATAGTATATACAATTAAAAATAACCACACGTACCATATGAACACATGCATACCATATAAATAAATATGTGAATATTCAAGCTATTTTATGGTCTATATTTAATAAATCGCATTTTAAAAGATTGATATTGAAATGGATAGAATATAAAATGTCTGTCAAATTGATATGTAACCTTATATAGTAAAGTGTTTATATATAAAACGGCGCGAGTGCTACCATATTGATAATTTTGACATAAAAAAAACATCAAACTTCCGCCAGAGTTCGTTTGCTTACTATTCGTTAGTCTGGTCCCCGCCCCCGCCACTCATTGATCATTCCCAATAACCAATGATCAATGAGTGGCGGAGGCGGGGACCAGACTACGAATGTTCAATTTATGAGACTGACGTCATAGATAGTTCTACGTCATAATTATGTTTCGTCACCATTAGTCAACTAGTGTTGCTGTTAACCCGATTGGCTGTTAACCATGGCTGATACCATTGATTTTTATTTGGTAGAAGAAGCTATTAAGCAAAACAAACACACTATTCATCTACAGGAGACTGTAGGTCGGATAATACAGATTCGCGCTGAAGCAAAATTAACCTATGTGCAAGAGATTGAAAATTGGAGGAAAGGCTATCCAAATGAATTGCTTAAAAATGTTGGCGGCAATCTATTCCAATCACCCTCGTCTGGGGATGAAGACCCCTTGACAGAAATTCATAGAAACATCTATGATAAACTCATGGCCAGTAGTGGCCCCTATCAGAAAGTCCTACAACACACCCGACTGGAAAAGGAAAGATTGACAGAAATAGAAGAAGAATTTAAATCGTACAACACACAGCGGGAAAATCTGGAAAACGCTCTCATGAAACAGAAGCACTCAATAGACAACATGAAAGCCCTTTTAATCAAGTTGGAAGGAAAGCTTTCCAAGAACAGGAAAAGACATTCTGCCAAGAGCGCGCGTAAGTTAGATTCCTGGAACACAGAGATGTCTGATATCCGAAAACACATTGAAACATGTTCTGCATTATGTATTGAAGATGAGGCAAAGTTACAGTCTTTAATCATTAGTAAGAAGAAAACCCTTCAGATGATGTTTCGGGAACTCAAGGAATTAGACAAAAGCAGGTTTAGTAGGATTCCTGATGTGATTTTACAGTATGTGAAAAATATCGTTCCGCAATATGACCTCATTCGTGAAAATGCACGTGAGACATTTGAATGCTTCCAAAACCAACAAGAGATTGATATTCTTTCAATTCATAATCAGAACTGGATTCAAACAGAAGAAAGGGCTAGACTTAAGAAGGCGGGGCTCGGTACGGGGATTGATGTATTTTTAGTGACTAATCCTTCTGTGCACACGGAGAATGTTAAAGAGGAGGGAACAAAGACCAGTAAGAGACAAATGGTCCCATCACATCCTTCTACATCCCATCAGCAGCAAAATCCACCACAGAAAAATAGCCCTCACGGTGCCCAAAACACAACAGCCACGTTTCCCAATTATGATACAGTTCTGAGAAGCCCACTAATTATGAAATTACCTTCATCGTTAGTGACTGAATATCATGAAGATGATATAGAAACAATAAAACTACCAGGCGAATCATCTTGTCGTCTGCCAAGTCCATTCCCCGTCAAAGAATTTTGTGTTGATAAGGCAGAACCAACTAAGACAATTAAAGACAACGATCCCTGCAGACAAGCGGAAGGAGATTATTCAGAGATGAACGACGATATTGGTACAATGCGTAACATCCGAGTTATTGCTACGACACGTTACAAAGCTAGAAGTAGCAAAGAACTTGATCTTAAAAAAGGACAAGTTATAAAACAAACAATGGGAGTAATGGGAGGTACCGAGGAACGATTTGCGTATGGTTGGACGCGAAGAAATAGATTATCAAGGAAACAGTATGGGTGGTACCCCATAAGTGTCGTGTCACTTAAGTAAAACTGCCACGGTAAGAATTCATGATAAAGTACATTGTATCTAAAATATAATATTAAATGAAATTTTTTTTAAAGTTTTTCAAGCATTGAAAGTTGTTATCACATGTTATTATT
Source organism: Ostrea edulis (assembly GCF_947568905.1). Lineage (NCBI taxonomy): Eukaryota > Metazoa > Mollusca > Bivalvia > Ostreida > Ostreidae > Ostrea > Ostrea edulis. The sequence continues at coordinate 19,923,743 of NC_079167.1, read as the reverse complement.
TTATTTAATACTTTTACTAATATTTACGTTGGAACACGAGGACTTGATGCCGTAGAAAATAGTAAACAATGCTACATTTTAAAAGATAGTATCTTTTTTACAATTGTTTTTAAACGGAGCAAGTCCTTATGGTCGGAGCAAGTCGTTATGGTAAAGTACTCGCATCGGAACAGAAACGGCGAGAAACCCAGTGGGAGCAGGAGGGGAAGATCATATATATTTGATTAATGACTTATAGGTGAGTACAAAAGCCTATTAGAAGCATTTGAAACGTTTTTCAACCCTTAATTGGCCCCCAGGGTGAAAATGAAATTCCTGAAACCACATTGCACATCTACAGGACACCATCAATCATCTTCCAAAAGATGATTTGTCTATTGGGTAAACTGTATGAGTTCTGGGAAACAGTTTTATATATATATATATATATATATATATATATATATATAGAAAACACGTTGGGTTTTTTACTACTATTTAAACTCCAGGTTAAAAATGAACATTTTTTGAACATGTGGATTAGTCACTTGCTTACACGTATTTAATATTACCGACAATGTTGCATGCAAAGGTATTTCATGTAGTAGAAACTTTCAGGAAAATTAAATGACGTACATGTCTTAAAACATCAACATACGTTTTGCCATAACTTCGATTTATTGCTATGAAGCAGAATTTATTTTAAAAAGTGGGGTCAGGCGTCTAGAAGGAGTAAGTCCATTATGTTTATTTGGCATATAACAACAAAGTGGTTAATTCACTTTAAAAACTACAATTTTCATGGATGTCCGCGCCGAATGGTACCTTTCTAGTTCAAAATTTTACCTACCCCCCTCTCTCTCTCTCTCTGTGTGTGTGTGTGTGTGTGTTTTGACCTCGGACCACGGATCGCTCCAGTTACCATGTTGTTTGACCTTTAAACCAAGACAAAATCAGGAACCAATGTGCTTGTGTGAGATAACATGTCTTCAAATGCCAATGGAAACACTGAATATCTTATACATATGGATTTTTTGGAGTCTACACCAATGACAAATATACCACCATTGATTTAACCTTGAGAATTAACGCAGATCTTTGTGAAAAGTAACCTATATCCAAGTTCGACCTTGATCTATTATATTAAACCTTTAAATCAGTAGTAACGAAGATCACGACGTAATTAAGACAGTATTTCTTTGTAAGCGTCACTAAAATTGAAAACAAAATTCATAACGAAACGGGAATCCAGTTTACAAGAAAATTCAGCATCTTTGATTTTTGTACACAAAAACTTCCGACTTTTCCTCCAGTAGCCATTGAAAACTTGTAGGAATCAATATTTTTATGAATGATGTCCACGATGATCGAATCATTTTAATATTTTAAAAGATCTTTTATCATTTCAGCAGCAATTTTATGGAACTCGTTACCAGATTTTATAAGAAAATGTACAACTACCACGTCTTTTAAATCAGCCTATCTAAAACATTATTTTGACACTCAATGATACTCGTGTGTTTATTGTCTCTTTTCATTTAGTTCTTATCTGTATGTATATAAATTGTGATATTTCCATGCTTTGTGATATATTATGTTCTCGATATGTATATATGTTATAGACAGGACCACAATGTAAACTAGTTTATACAACTAATTGTGCAATCCTGTATAAATAAAGGATATTATTATTATTATTATAATCATGGAGTTTCCTTTCCATTGACCTTGACATGTTACATTGAAAACCAATAGGAGCCTTGATCTTTATGCAATGTGTAAGTTTAACAAAAACTGGATGGAGGTTATAGCGCTTGTCTTGTAAACATCAAAGTACATGTTATTTTTGTTTTTAAAAAAAGTTTAAAAGTTCTGCTATTTTTAAGCATTTCAGTAATTTTTTGCATCCACCTATAAAAAGATTTAATTTGCAATACGTGATTTATTCAACGTCATGGAAATTGTGATTTTATTATTTATCGCATATATGATATTATGAATATCGCCACACTTTTGATAATATGTGATATACAAATTCCTAAAGATCAAGGGGAAAAAACGACCGGTCGTGGGATAAAGCTCTTTATTTGACAAATCAGGTTTACGTGTCTTGCACATGGAAATTATGGGCCCTCCGCAAGCCTTAATTGCAATCGGATGGCACATTTTTGGAATGAGGGAAGCAGGTATATGTCACTGAGACAAATTGGTCATCACGTGGGTCATCACCAATCAACCACCTGTAGAACTGTCAGAAGGTACCGGTTAACAAATGACGTCATAATATCGTGCAAGATCGATCTGTTAGACCCCGTAAAACATCTGCTCGGGAGGACAATGCACTCTGAAGGATGGCTAGATGAAACATTTTAACCAAAAGCTCAGTTTTAAAAGGGGAGATGGTTGGCACATCGTTTGCAGAATCGACTGAAGTCATTTGGCTATCCTGCAAGAAGACCCATAAAGATAATCTTCGCTGAGATTCGGTTCCACTGGATATTTGGGCTGACGCCTTCACCGAATTTCGGAGCAGTCCTTCATAATTCATGTCTGAAAATTTACTTTCAGCTTCGGTCGGTTCTAGCAATTGATTGATTGATTGTATACTGTTCGAGAATTTTTCACTCATATGGAGACGATTGATGTGCATTTAGGTGAAACTGCTGTTTGCTTTTAAATCAGGAATTTGACTGTTTAACTACCTCTATCACCATAAATTTGCATTGCTTACCGTGTAGGTATGAAAATCCTTAAAATAAAAAAAGCTGTCACTAAATTTTCCGTTCAAATGAAAACTTCCAAGGCACAATATTACTAATCTCCTGAAATTGAAGATTTCCTATAGTATGTTTTATCAAGTTACTGATACATAGTATCTCCACATACCTACATGTACATCGTCAATTTAAAAAAAACAAACTATAGGAACTCTTCAAATTCGGGAGATAAAATATTGCGCCATGGAAGTGAACATTTGAACGGAAAATTTAGTGATAATTTATTTGATGGAATTTACATGCTTAGACGGTGAGTAATGCAGCATAAATAATGGTGATACGAAATTGGTTAATAGTCAACTGCGAACAGCAGTGTTACCTAAGTTGCACATTTTAAATTGCTTGAACCGACCGAAGCTGAAAGATTCAGTGAAGGCGTCAGTCCAAATATTCAGCCGAGCCGAATCCAGGGCCGTAAATTAATCTTCAATTTGGAGGAGGCAGGAAATTAGGCGGGGGTCTGGGGGCCGCCCAGGCCCCCAGACGCTGAGCACATTTTGTGCACACTGAACACGTTTCGTGCAAAATCCTTGATTCTAGGGCCTTCTAAGATGTTACTTGACTAACTCATTCTAAAAGAAAGATTTGGAATGCTTTTTAAGGGAGGTATCATGTTCTTAGTTATTGGAAACAACATAAATTCTAATGAACTTTAAATTTTAATTTTTTTGGCTCAAAAGTTGGAGGAGGCAGCTGCCTCCTCCGCCTCCATGTAATTTACGGCCCTGGAATCCCAACCGATATTACCATAAAGAGATTTTTGCTTACACCCAACCACAAAACATCACGAGTTATTGCTCCGCCTCCTTTAATTCATTGTTTCTCTATTGCTGTCAAAGATTATTTCTTCTTCTTATATAGAAGATTTATAATTAAAGATAATTAAGATAGTTTGTTACACCAAAAGTTTATTTATGGCTCGTTAAAACACATCTTATGAAGTATGATTTCACCATCAGATAAGATACTTTAGAGTCCAGATTTCGCTGTGATTTGATGCATAATATGAGTATATAAGAAAACATGCCCAAACGACTCAGATAGATGTTCTAATTTTTTAAATAAAAAAATATTTACGAAAATTGAAAACGTTATTTGCTAATATTTTTTAAATCTACGGATAAAATCTTTTAATACATGCCGGTTAGAAATGATATATATCAGAAAAGTATGTTTTAAAAAGAAAATGAAATGAAATGTTCAAAATTTAGAAATATTACGATTTTTCAAATGTGAACCAAGCCCGATCGGAATTATAAAAAAAAAGTAGTCATAGGTAGAACATTGTAATCGGGAAATTACATTCCCTTGGTGTAAAATGGTTTACAAATTTAATGAATTTATAAAGGAAACATTTCTTGATGAAAAGTGCATAAAGTTAGCAACAATATGATCATTTTAAATAGCAATTTCTATCAATTTTGATCGGGATCGGTACTTTTGTCCTTCGTTTGAATATAGTAATACATAGGTTACATTTTTATTCATTCAGTACCTGTTTGTTACTGTTTGTTTTATATGTTTGTACTTTCATACCTCATGTAAGGCCAAAAAGTGAAATAAAAAGTTTCAAAGATATATCTTAAATAAGGTCATTTCTTTTCAATTTCTTTTTAAAATATATTTCTTTGATATATTTCTTTTCTAACTGATATTTTTTGTTGTTAAAGATTTTATCCATATATTTAAAAAATATCTACAAATAACGTTTTCACTTTTCATGAATATTTCATTCTAAACAATTAGAACATTTATATCCGAGAATTTTAGGCAGGTTTTATTAGATATTCATATCATGCACCAACGCACAGCAAAATTTGGACACTAGAGTATCTTATTTGCAAACAAAACACATTTTTATCATTCCGGGAAAAATCCCCCAAAATCATATAAAATAATATTGAGAGCTTGCATCACTCTTTCATGGTAAATGCATACTTCAGAAGAGGTGTTTTAACGAACCATTGAATACAATTTTGGGATAATGAGCTACCTTAAGAATTGTGAAATGTTTTGGGCATATTCTAAGAATCTGTTTTAAAGAACTATTGGGCCAATTTCAATTAAACTTGGTACAACTCGTCCTTAGGTAAAGGGGATTAACGTTTGTTCAAATGAAGGGCCGTGCTAACTCCAAAGGGATGATAATCAAGAAAAGGCAAACGGTGGGGGTAATCCAAAAAAATTTAAAGAGCCACTGGGCCAGAGAAGCTGAAATTTGCATGAAATTAAGCTTCCTGAAATAAAGTAGACTGAAATTTGTTCAGATCTTGAAAGGTCTCCAGGTGGAGTAGGATGTGACCACAATAGGGGATAAAAATTTTACATGGGTGTATATAGGAAAAAATCTCAACAATAGTATGGTCATGGTAAGTCTTATCCATATGCATGTGCTGTTTATTCAAATTGTGTTCCACAGCAGTGGGGTGGGTCCAGGATAGGGGATCAAATTTACATGGGAAAATATAGGGAAACCAATCTAATTAAAATTAGATCCTTTGATCCGCTCACGTATGTCGCTACCTTGTGTAGCGTTATACGTGAGCGGATCAAAGAATATAACATTAATTAGATTGTAGGGGAACATCTTGTAAAATCTTCATCTCAATAACAGCAGAACCATGATTAGTTTTATCAATATACAAGCATCCTTATGCTTATTTAGTGCATATTCAAGTTTATTCATATCATGACCCCCGGAGGTAGGCTGGGGCCACTATAGGGGATCAATTTGTGAAAAAATTGTGGCACATCTTTAGAAATCTTCATATCAACAACAACGGGAACAATATTACTAGTAGTCGTCTTTAGAATATGCAAGCATCTACAGGTAGCTCACATCAGGGAACCCAAGGACAGGGACCGCAAAAGGAGATCAAAGTTTTACATGACATATAGAGGAAATCAATTGAAACAAATTATATTCGAAAGTAGCAGGGCTACACTAAATCATATCGAAATGCAAATGTTCCCAACGTGTTTGGATTTAAGGTTCTTTTCTATTCCCCTGCGACTACAATCAGGGGACATATTGTTTTTGTCCTGTCTGTCTGTCCGAAACGTCTACCTTGCTCGTAACTTTTGAATGGTCAGTGATGCACATTCCTTGTTACAAGACCTTTTTCTTTGCACTAAAGAATTTAACCTTGTGACCTTGACATTGAGGTTTGACCCAATTTTTAAAAAAAACTAACCTTTGCAATATCTCCTGAACTATCTAAGGTATAATTTTCCTGTTTACCTATATATTTCTTATTGTAAGGCCCTTCTTTTCATGCTTTGATCTTGTGACCTTGACCTTCTCCAGAACAGTAAAACATTTTGTCATACTGGTGTTGAGGCATCTCCATGTTGTGTAAATTGCAGTCGGTTATGTCGTGACCCTTTGAGGCTAGATTGGGACCACAGTATGGGGTCAAATTTATCATGGGGTATAAAGATTGAAAAAAAAAAACTTTTAAAATTCACAACAGCTGAACAACAACAGGGCCATAGTGACTCAGGTGAGCGATGTGGCCCAAGTAGCATCTTCTTGTTTTGTCATTTGCTGTAGATTTTGTTTTGGTTTTAGTTTGAACAGTCAAGGCTGTAAATACATTTGAGACGTGACTTCGTGTTTTTACGAGACGTTTCATATGGTGTCGCATGAGCTTGGTAGTCGATCAATATCTATCGTCAAGGCAAACTTTTGAATATTGTGTTTTGCATATTTTTGAGACTTTGTCTGCGACAGAAACCATGCCCTAGAGTTGATGTGCACGTTCTGCCAACATGAAGATCCATATATGTTGATTGATTTAAATGTTTCGAGTGCACCTTGATTTTTTTTTTTTTTTTTTGGTCAAGAACATCCAAAAGATAGGATCTATAAGAGTGAACATAATAATATAAATTTAAACGAAAGATTTTGATTCTTCTGTCTGACTATTCGTTGGCTTATTATTTTTATTCTGTCATCTGGACTTTTTTTAACGTGTTTATAACTGCATTCCACAAATATCAGTAGGCGATTCCACAAACCTTGCTTTACAAAAGTTAACATCTGACCAATAATTTAGCACTGCCCATCCCTTACCAGAGGTTTCTAGCAGTTTTTTTTTTTTAAAATCCTGGTCACGAATTTGAAACGGACGAACGGACATCCATCCATTCCTCGAATCTTATGCATGGGTAAAATTGACCTAAAAGTTTATATAATAAAAAAAACAATGGCATGATCTAGTGAATTAGATCAGCTGGTTGAAATAAAAACTTTGATATACACAGGTTGTATGATGTACATAAGAAAACATACATATGATTTAGTGCAAGGGGGCACATTCCATTCGCAGTTCATCTATTCTCTCTCGGGATAATGAGGTTCCAGTATCTACTAGTTTCAATGCATAATTTATGAGACTTATTGAAGTTATTCTCAACTTGGAAATTCAATACGTAGATGTTTACTAATTCGTAGGGACACGTTTGGCTGGATTTCTGACTGGATTTCTGACTGGATTACTGACTGGATTTCTGGCTGGTTTGAGTTACTGTTGAATATTGATCTGTGAATACAGTTTCCTGGGATTAATTTCGTTCAACTCTAGTCTTCTTTCCGAAAGCTTTCCAAATTTTTGTCATTAAACATTTCTTTAATAATTATATCCAGTAGCCCTTTCAAGAATTTCAAAGATCTTTGCAAATGGTTACCTTACATGTACATTTGTACATTTACATGTACATTTGTACATGTATATACCATATTGTCTTATTTCATGTATCAGCGAGGAAAGGCTTTGGGAAAATATTTTATGACGAGACACCGTAGGACTTTCAAAACCGTGCTTTTGACATCCTATGGCCAAACAAATCGGCATTTTATATACCATTAGAATCTGGAAAATTATAAATCAGTAAACAGTGTCGATATAAGTTGACCCATTAAAGACTTTTAAGAATGAATGCAATATATATACATGTATCCTGAGACCCATGGGTCCAAGTAACATTTTCTAATAAAGACAAAAATCGATCGTCCTTTATATAGCTTTCCAGATCCAATGTCTTCAATGCCTTAAGCCTATATTTAGATACATGAATTTTCCAACCCCTTTCAGAGCATCAAGCTGTTGTGACGCTTTCCTACATTTGTTTGATAAATACTGTCCTCTGTCCATCTAAATATAGGCCTAGTAAAAGTAAAATTAGCATATTGTCTTACGACCTATGTACCTGTTGTCTAGAATCAAACAGATCTAGATCTATGCATTTTTCTCAAATTCAAGAAGGAGAGAGAGAGAGAGAGAGAGAGAGAGAGAGAGAGAGAGAATAATTTTGAGTGTCCTTATAACTGCCATTTAACTCCTCATTAACTAAGGTAAGAATGAGACAAATATTGAATGTGGGTCTACATGAAAGTCACACACATCTCACAAACACAATGATTGAAAGGAATCTAGAAGACTTTATATTTACTCAGGAATCACCGGCCGAAAAGTACAGCCCCCGCATGGCATGTAACAATTTGTTACATACTGTTTCATCCGCAGCACAGTATATACCAATTTGTTACAAAGGGTAGCACGAATGGCGACGCTATGTAACATAAAACAAATATTGTTATGCAAGTCGCCATTCGTGATACGGCATTCAACAGTTTGACATAAGAATGATGTGTATGAAAAAGTATGCGTTTAATTGCAAACTTTCAAAACGTTTAAACACTATAAATTTCCTTCTATGTACTGGCCTCAATAGGATTCCGTATCAACACATTTTGAGACACCATAAATTATGATACCATTAAAGCATTTTGTTACTCTCGCTTGCATTTAAATCTGAAAATTTCCCAATAAGTTGGAAAACTGTCCATTTCGTAGCAAACACTGCCTCCTATTTTCAAACATGGATTGATATTATTGTTTTAGATGACAGAATAAAGAAAAAAACATTTGATTTAAAAGATTAACAAGTACATGTAACACTCCAAATTTTCACCTCTAATTGCCGAGCGTTTGGCAAAGGAACAATCACTATAGGGTCTATGGTCACGTCTTAGGTATGGCGTGGCCATGATTCAATCTCACGATCTTCCGCTAGTGCGTTCGCTTCGTAACCGGAAGGTTGTGAGTTCGAGCCCCGCTCGTACCATGGCCGTGTCAAACTAAGACGTAAGCATAGGTAGTGATTGCTCCTTCGCCAAACGCTCGGCATTCAAAAGTGAGAATCACGGGTCTTTCCGTTATCACCTTAAAAACGGAGGTCCCGTGTCGCCACAGGCTTTGGCACGTTAAGGCAATCTTCGCTCCACTAATACCTCTGTCAACGTCTAAAAAGTATATCAAATTAAAATATACTAAAACTAACTTAGCATATCAAACTGTAGTGATAATATGTAAGCAAAACAAACACTTGTCTGAAATTTTCAAAGCAGAAGATGGTAAATGTGAGACACCTGTGCGAAGTAAAAGGTTTCATATAAATATTTATCCATTCAATCATGGAATTTGTTGTTTTTGTGAACCTACTTTAAGATTTAAAGCTTAAAACTTGTAAAATTATAATTTATGATGCAATAGATAAAAGTAAGTTTTGCCAAGAATTTGAAAATGTAGACGTTGAAAGAGGTGTTGTAGCGTAGAGTAATACGCCCTCTGGTGAGAGATTGACGTTATGGAAGTTAGCTCCTGAGCTTTTGAGCACAACTGCGCAGGATGCTACAACTAAGTATTTACTGGTTCAATACTGATCCCATTGGTGCAAGCATATTGCACATCTATGAATGAACTCTATCCAGTTGAACAAAAATTGTGTCAATTCAAATTTTGAAAGGGTTTTGCAGGAACTATATTTTGTGGCGTAAGGATTGATTAATAAAAAAGTTCTGAATCTGCGTGATATTACAGTTTCTGTTTCATCCAATATGTCCTCTATTTTTACACTCGTGTATTTCAGTTTTATAATTTATGATTTAAATGTTGTAATTTATTACTTTGGTTTATATAGTTTTTTACAAACAGAAAACCGATTGTTAAAATAGTTTAAATTAATTTATTCGAAAAATTGTATTTTCGCCAATAATTTAAAAAAGTCTCTGACCCTCAATTTTTAAAATTCCATTTTAAATTTTAAGACAAGACCTTGCAAATTATGTGAAATTTTAGAAATTGACATTACTCCTAATATATCCTTTTAAGCTCTCAAATTTGATATATCATGAAATTTTTTTGTATTTCAAGTGCAAATATGTCATTATTTATTTCCATTGCTAGCATCAAATTTCTTTTTTATCTGTAGTGTTAGAAGACATGATTATGTATCTATCTTATGTAATGATTGATTTGTGTTGCTTATGTTGTGTTCACACCAACAGACAAATCAAGTTTGATTGAATAAATTTTAAGTGCAAAAAGGTCATGTCTGGAACACTTTAGCTCAATAACAAGTGTTGCGACCCCAGGTCTTTCTTTCTGATTTCCGAATTCTCCTTCAATGTAGAAATCAAAAATACACTTCCCAAAAAAGAATTAAAGAACCCTCACTGTTACAGCCCAGAGCGCAAAGCATAGGTCTAATTTGTGGTACTTCACCTACTCTGATCACGTCCCAATGTGAGTGAAAAATTCTCAACGGAACGTAAAACAAACAACCAACCATACACATATTTACTGAATAAAACTTGAATAGACCCCGCAGTTTCAGCACAGAAGTATCATTAGTATCTAGAATGACTTTTGCTATATAAGTACAAAGTCTCCCACGCTGTTAGTATCATGTAGATTTAGAAATCATCACACAAAAGAAGTAGTCATCTAATACAATATTGATTACCCTAAAGCATCCAGCGAGATTTTATGTGCAGACATTTTTCTCGAATCAAAGTACTGTCATAACCTTAGGGATGACCTCTGTCAATCAAGGAAAATATCAAGGATATCAAAACAAAAAAAATTAAATGTGCAAAAAATACAAAACAAAGAAATGTAGCGGTCGGTATATAGGGAACTTGTACTGCCTCACTAGTGAGCTAGCTTTTCTAGTGTAGCGGTCGGTATATAGGGAACTTGTACTGCCTCACTAGTGAGCTAGCTAGCTTTTTTTTTTAGTGATTTGGTAGTCTCTAGATCTCGTAGCGGCGTGCGTGATCAGTCCATGGATGGATGACCGCTACACGTTACACAATGATGGCAGCGATGGGATTCTGGTGTTCGGCGAGATATCTACTTCAGGTAAAGTTTCTAGGGTTGTGTCTATGTACATGCGTCATTTCATCCAGGGACGACGGTGGTTGTCGTGCTGAAGAGGCATTCCTTAGATGAATGGCCGCTACACGTTACAGAAATACTAGTGCAAGTAAATACAGAATGACACCAGATTGTGTTCAAACTTTGGTCCTAGGCGATGAGTCATGGTCCAGCATATGAAGAGTCCGCCTGATCTGCTGTACCAATGAAGTAAATTAATGGTAAAAATGGTCACCGAACTGCAGTCCCCGAGACTGTACTTCAGGTCTAGGACTCGGACTGGAATCCAGGATAAGGGTTATCCCCAGAACACGCAGCAAGGGATAAACGAAGACAACGCCCACAACGGGAGGATAATGGGTTTTCCAAAAGGGCCGCTTTACAGCAAATGAAACTCAAATCAGCAAAGAAAAATCATCTTAGTTGAGAATTGACAAGTTTGCTATTGTGAGACTCTACTTATAGTAAAATCTTGGCCGTGTTTCATTCTTAAATTTGAGATGAAACATAACTCTTTTATTTTCAGAAATCTAGTGCCAGACTCTTCATTCTGTCATTGTGATTTGCTTTTCATAACCGTCCTGGAAATGGATTTCTGTGACAGGTGCCAATGAACGCGTCGATCGCATGAACAATTTAGATCGCAAAAAGTTAAATAGTTCGATGAGAAATTGAAGTACTTCTACAAAACTGAGGATGGAAGCTCCCACGAAAAGCCCCAACGTTCCACCAACGTCGGAGACGAACTGAAAGCCCTGTAACAGACAAACATAGATATACAGAAAGCCCTGTAACAGACAAACATAGATATACAGACGTCATTAGCTCTACATGTATTTCATGTTCAACAAATTTTCATGGCATTCACATGTAATTTAACGTTGTTCATACGTTTTGCACGAATCCAATTCACTTTTCCCCAATAATATGAAATACGAACACAGTTTGCAAGTGTATATGTAATGAGCATGTAAATCAAGATTTTAAACAGAATAAACAAAACAAAATGTATTTGTTACATCATTACGTTGAGCCCTTGATTAGTACCAACAAATGAAGTGATCGGTAATTACTATATAGATTTTAAAGATGAGGAAGGGAAGATAAACGATTGAGAGCAGAAGAGATAGTACCAGTAGTCGCACGCAGCAGGACGGTAGCTCTCTGGGTGGAAAGGGGTGAACCTCAGAGCTACAGTCATCCGTTATGAAGCCTTATATTTACGGCACAGCTTATTCTGTGCATGATTCAGATTTTGTTACATCTCTTTTAATAGCAAGACTTCTTGACATACATATATCCCCATGTCAGTGTTTGTATTGATGAAACAACTGGTATAATGAACCCAATCTGGCATGTATAAACAAAACAACTTTTTTTACACCACCACCCCCGTCCACACCCCCCCCCCCCAGCACAAACACGCTAACGATGTGAAATCAATATCTGGTGTGTGTCGTCAGGACAAGTCCGTATGTGCTTTGAGAAATCGCTAAACAATTTTTTTTATTTAAACATATCTTATTGATGAACTCAAAAGGATCCGGCAACAGGGTGAGGAATAGCCCAAGTAGGCCCTCTCCCAACAGCTTAACATTACTACACCCTTTACACTAGAAAGGGAAAATTGTGTTTACTAACTACACTTGTGGTCAGACATAACTTTAAACATTTATTTTTATTGAAGTCCCATTCCAAATGAAAACTCACAGCTTCAATCTTGTTTGCCTGTAGATATAATCATGTCAGGTTGTCAGTTAATTCGATTAATTCAAGTTTTCATACTATACTTAGAGTAGTTTTCGGTCACCATGATCTTGAACACAAATAGCATACACAAAATGAAAACAAAAATATAGCTCCTCTAGACGGGAAAATATAGCTCCTCTAGACGTGAAAATATGTTCCTGGGCGCTGAAACCTAATCCTGGTATCTTAATACAAAGATATTCAAATCTCTTTAAATAATCATTTTAAAAAACGAACTCAAATTTTTGTTTTGGTCAATAGATAGTAACTGAGAGAGAGAGAGAGAGAGAGAGAGAGAAAACTTCACTGAGGTTGAAAGTTTTCATTTCGAACGTGACTTCTGTGTCTTGCCGCTAGTGATTTTTTTTACGAATCTTATATTATATGCGAGTGTATGTGTATGTATATACCGTGCATTATGTACAAGTATGTGTGGAAGCATATGTATTTGCATATATATATTATCTGAATGTTCCTAATTTGTTCATTTGTTTGCTTGACCCATATGGGTGTATTCTGCAATAAAGCATTATTATATTTGATACTAAAATCTTGAGGCGGTGGTAGAGAGATGCGGATCTATAACATTTCAACCGCGAGCAGGAAAATCTGCGCCGTAAATCGAAGGTTTCAATAACGCGTGGGTCTGTAGTTCTCAGGTTCTCCCAAAGTTGACCAGTGAGCTACGGTTCTGCAGATACACTATTGGTATTACTACGATTGAACATCAATCCTTATATCTAATGTACCTACATCGTACATGGGCTCTTCTTTTATTTCTTCGTAGTTTAAATCTTCATAATGAACAATGACTTTAAGAAAGTTTCCCGATAGCCTGCAAAGATAATTGCATGTTTATTTTTATTGTATTAAAACCACAAGAAGTCCGCAGAAATACGAATTGCGGGTTGCCACTCTAGATTTTCGATATCTTTCAAAACTTCATATTTGAAAATCTTTAAAAATATGTCCAAAGATATGGTTTACTCATCGACACCCCCCCCCCCCCCCCCCATTTTTCGAAAGCCTCTCCTACGGACCTGTTGATTGGTTCTATTGACACTAGTTTCTTACACATGAGATAATGCAGTATGCGTGTATCTCAATGACGCTATCAGTTGTTGTAGAGAGTCGGTGAATGGTTGTAACTGGAATGAGAGTAATGAGTCATGCTTTAATGTTATTGATACTACATTGAGACTAAATGGATAGTTAGAAGGAATTTTACCGGTGATCCTAGGGGGTAAGGGTTTGGTTTTTAGGGTGGAGCCAAAATTATTATAGTGATTATTGTCTTTATCATTTGAAGAACTCTTTAAGTTTACTGATACAGCAATCCCAGGGTTTTGACTTAAGGGTGGGTCCAAATTAGTGATATCGTTTAGTGATAATGCAGATATTTAATTAAAACCAACGATCTCCAGTGTCACGTTTTAGTCATGAGTCAGAGATGTCACGAAATCCAATGATCTCCAGTGTCACGTTTTAGTCATGAGTCAGAGATGTCATGAAATCCAATGATCTCCAGTGTCACGTTTTAGTCATGAGTCAGAGATGTCATGAAATCCAATGATCTCCAGTGTCACGTTTTAGTCATGAGTCAGAGATGTCATGAAATCCAATGATCTCCAGGGTCACGTTATGCATTGGAACGATAAAGAGTCCTCGGTGTCTTGATGTATGGTCTAAATCATGAGTAAACAATTTATCATAGAACTTTCAACAATTCAAACACTGAATTTTGCTAAAATCATAGTTATTTTGTAGGGTTTCCAATGTAGATCATTTTGCCATGTTTCAATTTTTGCAAATGACGTTACCTTTTGTTCATATTGCCTTAAACAAATATTTCAATTTCAGGATTTCATTACTTATGGCAGAGAAGGACTTTGTGTTTGTTGTACTGCGCTTCTACGACACATAAAGAAGAAATGAAACAGTTCTGAAAGATGTTCTGTAATTCAAAAATGACTTTTACACTTTTATTTTGTCTAACGCCGAACAAAAAACGACAGCTTGAAAGAATCAGATAGTACGCGAAACGTCACGATGACAACGATGTCAAGCGTCATGGTGACCACCACAGGGCATTGCATCGCTTGGGGTCGAATTTACTATTAAAGACTCTTAAATAGTAAATTCGACCCCAAACGATGCAATTGCCTGTGGTGACAACGATATCAAGTATACGTCTATCTCCAAGACAGTACGTATGCCAATCACAAATGCAGGATGACAATTTCAAAATCGAAATAAATATCATTGGGTGGTACTGTCTAATATTAATAGTTAGCTCGAGATACTATCTGAAAGGAAGGGAAATATTTAATACACGTTGACACTTCTAGAACATAATTAATAGATACTGTTGTCAGGGGCGGACCCAGGAATTGCGGTTATGGGGGGCGCCACTTTATGAGACTGTGGGTGTGGGGACGAAGTCCTGGTGGGGACCTAGGGGCGAAGCCCCCGCAAGCTTATGGATTTTACAGATTTTATGGGGCTTGAAATATTTCTCCTATTTAGTCATTTGTACCATTTTCTATCATTTTTAAAAAGTGAAATGAATAAAATGACCCAAATTTTAAGGGTTTTTTGGAGGAAAAAATTAGGTTCTCCCAATAAATTAATTCAAGAAATCAAAAGATTTTGTAATTCATTTCTCCGGGAGTGGAAGAAATTATTGCTTCTTTTATCGTTTAGTACATTTTCCGAAAATTTTAGGGGGGGGGGGGGGCGCCGGCTGCGCCTCTTCTAAATCCGCCACTGGTTGTAGGGTATGGCCTGGTATTGTGTATTGTTTAAGGCTGTCTAAAGTTAATTCTACGTTTAACGTCACCCGCGCGCGTAGGTTTCGGCGAAATTCCCGTTTTGAAAAAACAAACAAATCCGGATTTGAAGTAGTCGTTCAGGTTTGGTTTTTCATTTAGCGACTTAATTCTACATCCCGTGTAAGAGGAAAACGCATTGAAAAATTTAATCAGAGGCCCTTAAATGAAGAAAATGGAAGTATATGCCACTAATATGTTTTACGGCGTAACCGTGTTTGAGGGCGAAGCAAAAAAGTTTTGACATTAGTATCTATATCCAAAACAGGACAAAAACAACCCGAAGTTAGCACGCGGACGGAGCTGTATCAAAGCATCCTAATTTTTGGACATTTGATCCACCTATATATTGAACGCGGGAAATATAACGCAATTGATGTAAACAGTACATTGTGACGTCATATTCAGCGTCGTTATTTAGCAAATTTACAAACAAAGCGTTTGAACCACAACAAAAAACATGGCGTTAATCGTGGAGTGATTATATATGATTAAGAAAATGAGATTTACATGCTTTTACGGATTTTATGTGTAACATCTCAGAACGACGTGAACTAGGGTAGACGAGATTCAAAATGGAGGAATACATGTCCACGCGCTAATATTCGAATCGACGCCATTGGTACCAAACTTTTCAAGTTCCATAGGTATGGTTTAATTTTTCATTATTTTCCTTTTAAACATGTATATACGTGTTACCTATAGGGAGAGCTCCGCTCTCACGGCCCTTCGGGCCGTGAGAGGGCTTCGCCCTCTATTAAAGTAAAGAAAACGTACAAAGATGGTTTGAACCGAACTAATCTCAGCGAGATTCGTCGAGGCTGGATATTTGGACTGACGCCTCTTCCGAATGTCAGACCAGTGTCGCACAAAGTGATTCGGGAAATCTTGCCTGAAATTCAGCCGCTTTTTGCGATTAAAATGGGTTAATCAATTCCTTGATCGCTTCAACTTTTCGTCTTAGACATCCTATTAACTCCCTATCACATTTCATATTTACCTTCTCAACACTGAAGAGTTCCGATATACTATTTCATGACAGTTTGTACTACGATTGAAAATACAGAACTTGCTGATTGATAATTACTTTGTACAAAGCATTTAATCATAAAAATTAAAAGCACTAAAAAGAAAACTAATTATTTAATCAATTTATTTGAAGGCGTCCTAAACTATCGGAATCCTGCCTTGTATTTGTTGATGTGAAGGTACAATCCTGATCTTTTAGTTGTGGTACACCAGATTAGCATCTTCCTTTCAAAATTGTATTTAAAAAATCAACACAAAACAAAGTAAAGCATATTTTAAACTTTAAGATGTGTCATTATAAAAATGTATGAAATATTGTCATCATAATTTTAATTGTAACTGAGTCACATGTGTCTAGCAACTATTTCCACAAAAGGAAAAGTTTTCCTTTAGTTTGCTATGTTTGTGGTGATGAAAATCCATTGGATGTACCACCTGATATAATCGCAAACCACTCCTCTGCTCACCCAATCTGCATGGTGTGTTCGCAGAAGGGATACAAACCCAGATTAAGGAAAAAGTCTTTGCTGGGAAAACGCAAAAATTGACTTGGACTTGAAAATCAAATCCCACAATGTGTTTAATTTGACATATTACGTTTTTGGTCACTAAATTGGATGATGTCTATTTGAAATTGTTGATTTTTGGGTCACTGAATTGGTGATTTTCAATAAATACACATTTGTTTAAAATTTTTGTTTGTTTATTTTTTTCCTCCCTCCCTCGTAGGTTTTGAAGTTTTGAGGTGACGTTAAACGTAGAATTAATTTTGAACAGCCTAACGTCCTACTCGATAATGTTTCACTCATATGGAGATGTCACGATTTCCGGCGAAGGGCTGCAAAATTTAGGCCTATGCTCAGCGCTTACGGCCTTTGAGTAGGGAGGGGTCTTTATCGTGCCACACCTGCTGTGACACGGGACTCGGTTTTTGCGGTCTCATTCGAAGGACCGATTGTGAGCCCTAAACATGTATCTTCATCGGGTAAACGGAGTAATCCGTAGTCAAAATCAGTGTGCCAAGAACGGCCAAACAATCGGTATGAAACATATGAAGATAATAAATAGATACTTTTCTGCGGTAGAATCTTGTAGGGTATATTTGTTCGAAATGTAATAACAATCTCCGGAGAAGTACCAGTTCTCGTTTGAACCACAGATGTCTCCCATGATATTTTCAACCTACGAAAACAACAATTATAAAATAATTTTCTACAAAAAATACGATATAGTATTGTAACAGACATTGTTGGAAACCCATACTTATAGGACTGTGGAATATCACTCATAGATTATTTAAGTTCGAGAAAAAATTTCATACCCAATGGAAACTTTAAAAGTTGCATTTATAACTATGAAATCAGCAAATCATTAGCGAACTTAAATAATCAAACAATGATAAGACGCTTTACAGAGCATTCAAGCATTCAGTTCATGTATCGAAGGAAATACACATGTAATATCAATGTCCCTTCTGACTTACCAGAAACTTTTGACTTGGCCATGCTCTTCCAGACAAACTCGTCTCATACACTTTTTGCCTGGAAAAAAAAAGATTGTGCATGCATTTGTCAAACAAGGAAGAAGAATCAATCGGTTCATTAGTACTACTAATAAAGTCAACAACTAGAACTGTCAGAGACAGACGTTTTATCAGATGTTGAATCCTCTGTCTGGATGTACGTACCTGCAAGGACTTCGGCAGTCACAACTGATCATGTTGTTTTCTACCTTGTAGTTGATAAATTCCTCACATTCCTGATGCTCTACAATTATTATTTTCACAAGTGCGTATTAGTCACAGGAGAAGAATTACACACAATGTAATAGAACACACGTGTAAAATCGTCATCTGTCTGAACTGTCATAGTAATAGAACACACGTGTAAAATCGTCATATGTCTATACTGTCACAGTAATAGAACAACACGTGTAAAATCGTCATCTGTCTGTACTGTCACAATAATATAACACACGTGTAAAATCGTCGTCTGTACTGTCACAATAATAGAACAACACGTGTAAAATCGTCATCTGTCTGTACTGTCACAGTAATAGAACGCACGTGTAAAATCGTCATCTGTCTGTAATGTCACAGTAATAGAACACGTGTAAAATCGTCATCTGTCTGTAATGTCACAGTAATAGAACACGTGTAAAATCGTCATCTGTCTGTACTGTCACAGTAATAGAACACACGTGTAAAATCGTCATATGTCTATACTGTCACAGTAATAGAACAACACGTGTAAAATCGTCATCTGTCTGTACTGTCACAATAATATAACACACGTGTAAAATCGTCATCTGTCTGTACTGTCACAATAATAGAACAACACGTGTAAAATCGTCATCTGTCTGTACTGTCACAGTAATAGAACGCACGTGTAAAATCGTCATATGTCTGTACTGTCACAGTAATAGAACAACACGTGTAAAATCGTCATCTGTCTGTACTGTCATAGTAATAGAACACACGTGTAAAATCGTCATATGTCTATACTGTCACAGTAATAGAACAACACGTGTAAAATCGTCATCTGTCTGTACTGTCACAATAATATAACACACGTGTAAAATCGTCATATGTCTGTACTGTCACAATAATAGAACAACACGTGTAAAATCGTCATCTGTCTGTACTGTCACAGTAATAGAACACACGTGTAAAATCGTCATCTGTCTGTACTGTCTACAGTAATAGAACGCACGTGTAAAATCGTCATTTGTCTATACTGTCACAGTAATATAACACACGTGTAAAATCGTCATCTGTCTGTACTGTCTACAGTAATAGAACAACACGTGTAAAATCGTCATATGTCTATACTGTCACAGTAATAGAACAACACGTGTAAAATCGTCATCTGTCTGTACTCTCTATTGTAATACAACGCACGTGTAAAATCGTCATATGTCTGTACTGTCTACAGTAATAGAACAACACGTGCAAAATCGTCATCAGTATGTACTGTAACTAGGATTGTGTGTTTTTTTTTGGTCGCGCACTTAGAATTCAGTGTTGATTTTTGGTCGTGTAACTAGAATTGAGTGGGTTTTTGGTCGTGTAACTAGAATTGAGTGGGTTTTTTGGTCGTGTAACTAGAATTGAGTGGGTTTTTGGGTCGTGTTTTTAAAATTGAGTGTTGTTATATCGGTTGTGCTATTGGAATGAAGTGTTGTTGTGTTTTTTTGTTTTTTTTTTTGCTCGTGTTATTGGAATGAAGTGACTTACTAGTTTCGTTAGAACAAAGCGGTAACGACATGTCATTTCCCACACTGATGTATGACGTGGACGGAATGCACTCACATCGACTGATTATTTCTCTCTGTCGACAAAGTTTCAAACAGGCCTGAATATAAAAAAAGTTTCATGATTAAAGAAGCATCATCCCCCAAGATTATAAAAAAGAACCAAGGGCACCGCTGAAGTTGGGCACCCCTTCCCCCTGCCCGACAGAGGTACATATAGGATTGCAGGAGATGCAACTACACACATTTTTTGATTCCCCCCCCCCCTGCTATTTTAGGGGTTTGCGACTCCCCTTTTATTGGAAAAATTACCATTTGGGGTCTCACCCCACCCCTTTATATTTGTTAAGAGCACACCATCTATGACCTTGACTTCTGACCCCAGAAATCTATAGAAATATTCCTCCCCAGCTACCATCTCTGTTGCAAATAAGAGAATGTCAATTACAAATGTAATCTTTACATGGTACAACCACATACAATATCGCTACATTCAATTGCTGCTTGTAGTCTTGACCTATGCTCTGTTTGTAGTTTTAACCTATGCTCTGTTTGTAGCTATGACCTACATGTATGCTCTGTTTGTAGCCTTGACCTATGCTATGCTGACATAGAAATCAACAGTTATCATCATCTTAATCTACAATGTAGGTCACAATTCATATAGCGATCAGAATGGTGTAAAACATTGATGCAAATTACCAGGGTTATATAACGTATTACAAACATTGGTATTAATTACCAGGGTTGTATAACGTATTACAAACATTGATATTAATAACCAGGGTTGAATAACGTATTACAAACATTCATACTACTTACCAGGGTTATATAACGTATTACAAACATTGATACCAATTACCAGGGTTATATAACGCATTACAAACATTAATACTGATTACCGGGATTGTATAACGTATTTCAAACATTGATACTAATTACCAGGGTTGTATAACGTATTACAAACATTAATACTGATTACCGGAGTTGTATAACGTATTACAAACATTAATTCTGATTACCGGGATTGTATAACGTATTACAAATATTGATACTAATTACCAGGGTTGTATAACGTATTACAAACATTAATACTAATTACCGGGATTGTATAACGTATTACAAACATTAATACTGATTACCGGGATTGTATAACGTATTACAAATATTGATACTAATTACCAGGGTTGTATAACGTATTACAAACATGGATACTAATTACCAGAGTTGTATAACGTATTACAAACATGGATACTAATTACCAGGGTTGTATAACGTATTACAAACATGGATACTAATTACCAGAGTTGTATAACGTATTACAAACATTGATACTAATTACCAGAGTTGTATAACGTATTACAAATATTGATACCAATTACCAGGGTTGTATGACGTATTACAAACATTAATACTGATTACTGGGATTGTATAACGTATTACAAACATGGATACTAATTACCAGGGTTGTATAACGTATTCCAAACATTAATACTGATTACCGGGGTTGTATAACGTATTACAAACATTGATACTAATTACCAGAGTTGTATAACGTATTACAAACATGGATACTAATTACCAGGGTTGTATAACGTATTACAAACATGGATACTAATTACCAGAGTTGTATAACGTATTACAAACATTGATACTAATTACCAGGGTTGCATAACGTATTACAAACATTAATTCTGATTACCGGGGTTGTATAACGTATTACAAACATTGATACTAATTACCAGAGTTGTATAACGTATTACAAATATTGATACCAATTACCAGGGTTGTATGACGTATTACAAACATTAATACTGATTACTGGGATTGTATAACGTATTACAAACATGGATACTAATTACCAGGGTTGTATAACGTATTCCAAACATTAATACTGATTACCGGGGTTGTATAACGTATTACAAACATTGATACTAATTACCAGAGTTGTATAACGTATTACAAACATTGATACTAATTACCAGAGTTGTATAACGTATTACAAACATTGATACCTATTACCAGGGTTATATAACGTATTACAAACATTGATACCAATTACCAGGGTTATATAACGTATTACAAACATTAATACTGATTACTGGGATTGTATAACGTATTACAAACATTAATACTGATTACCGGGGTTGTATAACGTATTACAAACATTAATACTAATTACCAGGGTTGTATAACGTATTACAAACATTGATACTAATTACCAGAGTTGTATAACGTATTACAAACATTGATACCTATTACCAGGGTTATATAACGTATTACAAACATTGATACCAATTACCAGGGTTATATAACGTATTACAAACATTAATACTGATTACCGGGATTGTATAACGTATTACAAACATTGATACTAATTACCAGAGTTGTATAACGTATTCCAAACATTAATACTGATTACCGGGGTTGTATAACGTATTACAAACATTAATACTGATTACCGGGATTGTATAACGTATTACAAACATTGATACCAATTACCGGGATTGTATAACGTATTACAAACATTGATACTAATTACCAGGGTTATATAACGTATTACAAACATTGATACTAATTACCAGGGTTATATAACGTATTACAAACATTGATACTAATTACCAGGGTTATATAACGTATTACAAACATTGATACTAATTACCAGGGTTATATAACGTATTACAAACATTGATACCAATTACCAGGGTTATATAACGTATTACAAACATTGATACCAATTACCAGGGTTATATAATGTATTACAAACATTGATACTAATTACCAGAGTTGTATAACGTATTACAAACATGGATACTAATTACCAGGGTTGTATAACGTATTACAAACATGGATACTAATTACCAGAGTTGTATAACGTATTGCAAACATTGATACTAATTACCAGGGTTGTATAACGTATTACAAACATGGATACTAATTACCAGAGTTGTATAACGTATTACAAACATTGATACTAATTACAAGGGTTGCATAACGTATTACAAACATTAATTCTGATTACCGGGGTTGTATAACGTATTACAAACATTGATATTAACTAGAGCAAAGCTCGTTGCAAAGCAACGAGAGGTCTTCCGTCGGAGCTGTGTGACATAAAAACCTTGAACTTTGAATAAAGGTGTACTATAAATTTTTATCGTAAATTTATACTACTCAAGTACATGCGCGTATGATCTCATTCCACGAATCAGTCTTTTGAGGCGCGCGTGTATGTGGGATTAAATTCTTTCAGCATTTAACTTTTCAGTCCCAATAATGAAGAAAAAAATTACTATTTGAATTTATGAAATTTATGGCTAAGGACATACAATAAAGGTTTATTGCTGTTACCAATATTTTATCATACAACAAAATTATGATAGCATAATATTTAGACTGAAGAGAATAATTCATCAAGTTTGAATTATTTATACATACAAATCAAATAAATTGCTCTCAAATCTTGAATATTTTATTAATCTTTAATATATATTTGCGTAAATACATGTAGGTATATTATGTACACTGTGCGCACAGAAGTCGCGTATGAATTTCACGCCAGGGGCACGTGCCGAAGTTACATAATTTGGACCAGGAGTTCTGAATCAATGTTTAATCAAAGTCATATCATTTGAAATGAGACTGGTCGGCCATGGGTTTCTGAATATTCTATATGCATGTTTAGATTTGGTTTAATTATGATTATAACCTATTGATTTCAAAACATGTTCAGAAATAATTCTTTATGTTTGTAAAATGTATCCATTTTCTTTTTCACAACGAAGAATTTGAATAAAGCTTGTGTGTTCAGTTAAAGTAGTGTGAAATCACAGATCGCTAGTTCAGCAGCGATGAATCTCCGATATTAAACACACATTTAATTAGACATGATTGAGAAACGAACTGTATATTAAATTGCAGATTTTAAAATTGATGCCTGACTCAATGCTCTAGAGTTTTGAATTTAAAACAAATCAAACATAAGACCAGGGACGTATAAACAAGTATATACATCCCCGGAAAGACTGAATTATTCGAAAAATCCAATATGATCAAAAACGTAACATTCTGTGTTATATTTAGGACGACAATGTTTACTTTGTGTACATGCCCTGGTTCATATGCGATGGTTCCTCGAGGCAATTACGTAATTGTAAACAAAAACAAACCCCGCGGTGTATGTAAGATGCGTGTAGTTAATGACTGAGTTATTCTATGCTTGAAGGTTTGTTTCTTCAATTAAATATATCGTTGTTTTAATAACAAACGTAGAAGAGATAACCTTTTCCTCTTTTTTTCTTTGGAACGATTGTTTATATTAAAGCTAATAAATAATAAAAAAGAAAGTTGTCGATAGATGATTTTTAAAGGAACCATAGATCACGTTAAAACCTTATTTTAAAAGAATGTTAGCATTTCATGAAGTCAGATTTATCAATTAAAGCAAGTTTATTTAAGTTATACGCATATTTTCCCCCATTCACCTACCTAATGATACGGTTACCTGTTTGCGGGTCAAGCTTTTTACTCATATATAACACAATACTTGAGCAAAATATTATGTTTATGAGATCAATAAGATGTTAAAGAACACAACTTTTCCAGCGAAAGCCATATCGAAATATTTACCGTTTTTGAGTTATAAAGCGAAAACTTTGAAGATCCCCAGATCCCTAATTTAAGGGGCCAGCCCCTTTTTAGGGATATCAAAAGAAAGCTCTTAACATTTTGCACAACTTTTGTTCTACACGTCTTAACAAAATATTTTTAGTTTAAAAGATACAAAGGAAAATACGTGGAATTATTTGTTCCTTTGGGCGTCCTAATTTTTGAACCCTGTCAACCACCATTTCGAACGCTGTAATCAAAAAACCAAAAACGATGTGCACAACTACAATGCTCCTACTTTTCATTTTCAATGCATTTTCTGCTCAAGCTTATACAGTCTCGGAGCCTTTGTCTGGAAACCAAAGCCCCTAAAATTTCATTCAAAGGGGAATAAGTCGTGAACAGAAGAGAATTTCTGAAATGTAGTACATGATTTTAAAATTGTTCTGTAAAGTTTATAAACCCTGAAAATTTGAGCAAAATCCATGCAGAAATGAACGAGATATAAAGCTTCAAAGTTAGCGTCTAGGGAAGAAAAAAAAAAGAATAATAAGAATAATCTTAACCAGCACAATCAGTAGAAGGTCTTCCGTTGTTACGGAAGACCTTAATTATCAGGGTTGAATAAATAATTCCGAACTGTCAAACATTAATAATACTAGTACTTACCGGAATTGTGTAACGTATTCCAAACATTTGCATGAAATCTTTTCCGGTTTCACAATTTCCATGAGGCTGCGAGGCTCGCTCAATCGATACCTTGTAATATGAATAATCAATTTGAACTTACATTTTCTCAGAGAAACAAATGAACATTTGAACATATACGTATTTTGTTTATGATGTTGCACTAGCTCATATCTTAGATAATATTTTGTTTGTATAATGTTGTTTTATTGTTTGTTTCTGGTTCTTATGTTATTTTGTTTGTGGTTTAATTTTTTTTGTACGCTCCTCTTCCCTTTCAATATTAATTAATAAGGTTCAAATTGGCTTTCAAGCAAAAGCCAGATCTAGTGACCACATGTTTGTACTTAGAACCCTAATTCAAAAATATACAAATAATAAATCCAAACTGTATGTTTGCTTCATTGATTTTTCTAAAGTCTTTGACACTGTTTTACACTCTGCCTTATTACACAGGTTGCATCAACTAGACATAATGGGGCCTTTTTATAAGGTCATTAAGAATATGTACACGGCAAACTCAATGTCAGTAAAACTTCAAAACAAACTTACCAGATCATTTGAATCTAAAGTGGGTGTTAGACAAGGAGATAACTTAAGCCCAAATCTCTTTAAAATATTAATCAATGGTCTACCATCTTTATTTAATGATAATGATGATCCGGTTAAATTAGGTGACATTTCCCTAAATTCTCTATTGTATGCTGATGATTTAGTATTAATTTCTAAATCTTCAGCAATTTATGAATAAGCTTGTAAACTACTGTGAAAAATATTGCCTGTCTGTCAATCTCAAGAAGACAAAAATTATTATATTTTGCAAAAGTGGTAAAAAAAAAAATCAAAAATTTTCTATAAAAATCAAATTATTGAATAAGTGTCATCATATAAATATCTAGGAATTGTTTTCTCCTCATCAGGCTCATTCACAAATTGCCAGTTTGATCTCTACAAAAGAGCCTTAAAAGCATATTTTAAATTAGTCAAATGTTTTGGAAATATTAAACCTAAAATACATACCCTGATACACTTATATGATCATACTGTAAAGTCTGTACTGCTTAATGCGTGTGAAATCTGGGGAACAATAAATACAGATACATGTTCTGCAAAACGCCCCAATTATTGTATGGAAAACTTCTTTAACAAAATGTACTGTGAAAAAATGCACATTAAATTTTTTGAAATATATTTGTGGTGTACATAAAAAAGCCTCAAATCAAGCTATTGTTGGTGAACTTGGTCGATTCCCAATGTATATTGATGTCATAAAAAGCTGTTTTAAATATTTACAAAGAATTTTTAAATTCCGAAGAAAATTTCTTATTAAGAAATGCTGTACATGAAAACAATGTATTATACGATAATAACAAAAGCAGCTGGATCAGTAGCATTCATTATAATTTGAATAAGTTGGATATACAATGCCCTATACATGATAAAAATATTGTTTCAATTGTTGCTAATAAGTTGTATGAAAGATTTAAATATCAGTGGTGTAATACACTCTCAGACAATGCAGACAAACAATTTGGTAAATTACGAACCTATGCACTATTCAAAACAAGATTCTGTAGAGAAAAATATTTTTCAGTAATTCGTAATCCTCATGTTTTGCAATGTTTCACAAATTTCAGAATCAGTTCTCACTCTTTGGCTATTGAAACTGGACGTTACACACAAACACATGTAAATGAGAGAATATGTACTGTCTGCAAGTCTGACTGTGTAGAAGATGAATTCCATTTTGTATTTGACTGCATAGCATACCAACACTTAAGAAAACCATTCATGGAATCCATGAACATTTTGTGCAAGAATTTTATAAACCTGTGTAATAGACAAAAATTTATCTGGCTTATGAGCAACGAATGTAACAATATTAATGAAAAAT
Organism: Ostrea edulis; assembly: GCF_947568905.1. Taxonomy (NCBI): domain Eukaryota; kingdom Metazoa; phylum Mollusca; class Bivalvia; order Ostreida; family Ostreidae; genus Ostrea; species Ostrea edulis. The sequence continues at coordinate 19,896,718 of NC_079167.1, read as the reverse complement.
TTGCCAATTACATATATAGCTGTTCATTACTAAGAAAAGTTGATTTATCACGAACTTGTAAATTTTATTTTTCATCTATCTCTTGGATAATCACTCTTTTATGATTTATGTATATGAACTTTGTATTCTTTGTATTGGAAATAAATTACTTACTTACTTACCTGCGGCTCTTTGCGTGACGATTTCTTTGTTTCTCATAAATATGCATGACGTGATTCGGCCAATCGCTGAGCTTCCGAGCAAAACTTAATCGGAGATTTAGACTGTTCATAGAATGCGGTTATATTACTCTGATCAATCAGAACGCTTGTTCGTTCACTAACAAACGTAAAATCATTGTGTACACGTGTGTTTAACATTGGCAGTTATGAAGGTGCATTTATGAGGATCATAATGTTTTTCTGTCACTAAGAACAGGCGATGAGAAGTCTTTATACTACCGGGTGTTTCTAATGAAATACTCGGAGACTAATGACGACGAGTGTTGTGTATTGGTAATTACCCCCCTCCCCGAAACAAGTGGTCATATAAAAAAATAAACCGCGAAACTGTTCAGATGTCATCGATCTGTTGGAGTTTTGTTTTAATTTCGGTGCAAAAATAGAACACGTTTTTATTGCCACATTCATTATAGCTGTTTTACTTCTATTGATGACGGATTACGTCATTCTCGTCATGCATATTCATGAGAAACGAAGAGAGCCACGGGTGAAAGGGAAGATGAGCGTACGATGCAGTGTACTGTATGTAGTCATTTACAAGAGTTTAAAATGTGTTATAAAGAATCAAATAAAATGATTAAAAACAGACAGGACAACACTAGGGGAAGTTAGGCAAGATTCTAGTGAAGTCATTGACTTTATTCATGCACACCTATGGGGCGGAGAGACTTCAATCTTTTCGTTGCTCTTTCTCTCCGCATCGGTCCAATGAATATTACAGTCAATAACCACTACTGGCATGTCTTCCCATTTGTGTCCTGCGAGATTGAAATGCTCGGAAACGGGTTCTTTGACCCTTTTCAGTGGCAGATTTAGAGAAGGCGCAGCCGGCGCCCCCCCCCCCCCTAAAATTTTCAAATTTATTAGGTAAATCGCGGTATCTTGTTTCGGAAAATGTACTAAACGATAAAAGAAGCAATCATTTCTTCCACTCCCAGAGAAATAAATGACAAAATCCTTTGATTTCTTGAATTACTATATTGAGAGAACCTAATTTTTTCCAAAAACCCCTTAAAATTGGGGTCATTTTATTAATTTCACCTTATTAAAATGATAGAAAATAGTACAAATGACTTAATAGGAGAAATATTTCAAGCCCCATAAAATCTGTAAAATCTAGGAGCTTACGGGGGCTTCGCCCCCTGGACCCACTGCCTCATAAAGTGGCGCCCCCCCCCCCCCCCCCGTAACCACAATTCCTGGATCCGCGCCTGCTTTTGGTTTTAATGGTAGATCGGTGGTTAATTGATCCTTCAGCGTAGGTCCCCAGTATTGTTGGTCACAGACCTTGCAGCAAACAGGATGTGTACTCAAAAAATCGGGTTAGGATCGGCCGGTGACAGGGGCTTCAAAACTGTCTGTGCTCGCGCTGTGTACATTAGACATCTGCCATCAGATAAGTTATGGTTCGCACCACCACGTCTGTTCGCACCACCATGACTTTAAGATTTCTGGAACGTCTGAAGGCTGTTGGCATGGACTGAAGTTACTCCGCCCGAATGGGGCATGCGCAAACTCGATGACGTCACTAGGATGTTGTTGTTGCTTTTGTTCTGTTTTATAGTCCCATTCGTCGTTTACTTTCCAACAGCACCGCCATTAGCAGTCAACAATTCCTTATTTTTCTTTTGTACATTTGATTTATTAATACTTTTGTGATATTCATACTTAGTAGTCCCTTGATTTTTTCTTTATATTTTATACGGCTACATCCGTATCTATTTGATTACATCACATTTCCTAGTACGCAATTTTGATAATTCAGACATAGAAACAACTGTCAAGGAACTACACAAACTATACAACATTGTCTGGACAACTGGAAAAGCTCCCAAAGATTGGAGAAGGGGACTTATAATAAAGTTAGCAAAGAAAGGTGACCTGACAAACTGTGGAAATTGGAGAGGAATCACACTAATAGCAACAACTGCCAAAATAATGGGGAAAATAATAATAAAAAGAATTGTACTTGGTGTAGACAGACATTTGAGAATGGAACAAGCTGGATTCAGGGCAGGAAGAGGCACTACGGAACAGATATTTGTCCTACGTAATATTCTAGAACAAGCTATAGAATGGAACTCCAACCTCTATCTATGCTTCGTCGATTTTGAAAAAGCCTTCGACAGCGTACACAGGGAAACCCTTTGGAAGATCATGAAATCTTATGGAATACCAGACGAAATAATCAGTATGGTTAAATTAATGTATGAAGACAGTGAATGCGCAGTTGTTGATGGAAATGGTACAACAGAATGGTTTAATGTTAAATCTGGTGTCAAACAAGGATGCAACATGTCGGGTTTCCTGGTAGTTGACTGGATAATGAAAAAGACAACAGCAGATAACAACTCAGGCATAAGATGGAATATGACAACAAAATTAGACGATCTAGATTTTGCAGACGACATCGCTTTATTATCCAGCAGCAAAGATCAAATACAACAAAAACTGAACTCTCTAAACAGATATGCAGCTAGAACAGGTTTAAAAATCAATACAGGAAAAACCAAAGTTATGCGTCTAAATGCTGCAAACATCACACCAATAACCATCAATGGAAACAACATAAACGATGTGGATGAGTTCATTTACCTCGGAGCAACAGTAAGCAAGGCAGGAGGTACTAATGCAGATATAAGAAGAAGAATTGGCCATGCAAGAGTAGCATTCCATAAGCTACGCAAGATCTGGAGCAATAACCAACTCAACAGAAAAACAAAAATGAAGCTCTTCAGCTCAAATGTAATAGCTGTATTATTGTATGGCAGCGAGACCTGGAAAATGACAAAAGGGGACGAAAAATTTGTAGATACCTTCCAGCACAAATGTCTTAGGAAAATCTTAAAGATCTACTGGCCAATGAAAATATCAAATGTAGCAGTTAGAGAGATAGCAGGTGTAGCAAAGATCAGCACTATGATAAAAACACGCAGATGGCAGTGGATTGGACATGTGCTACGGATGGATAAAAGAACACACCCATATGTAGCCCTTAGTTGGACACCAGAAGGAAAAAGAAAGAGAGGAAGACCGAAGGAAACGTGGAGAAGAACAATAGAAAGAGAGAGGAAAGAATTAGGTTTTGGGTCATGGACAGAGGCAGCAAGATCAGCCCAGGATAGAAGTAAATGGAGAGGACTTGTTCATGGCCCTATTCTCCACGAGGAGAGAAGGAATTAAGTCAAAGTAAGTCAATTTTGATAATGACCCGCCATTGGAACGGGTTATTATGCTAATTTTACCGATTATGATAATGAGATATGACGATCAAAGGGAGATAGATATGAAGTACCTCACTCCCTTATAAGATAAAAATCAAATACTATATTTACCCATCCATACAAACACACATTCCATTATCATTCACGCATCTCTTATATCAATACTCATTCATTCGATACAATGTACTTCAATATCCCCTTTCATCCCTATATCTCATTATCTTAATCGCTATAATTAGCATAATTTTCGCAAGGGGGGGGGGGGGGGGGGGGCAGATGGTCATAATATATTTCTATCTCGAATCTTTATTTATCTCACAGACATTTCCATTCCAACAGAATCGCTCATTTCAAAAGGTATAAAAACATTCATTTAGACTACTCCCGGCCTCAAGATCATAAACTGAGAGTAAACTGGAGTTTAAATTACGAATTCAGCTAATTCCACAAACAAATGCAATTTTTATTATGTTCGTAGTTTATATTTTTTATAACCAGCAGGTTTTTGTTTTGAAAATATCTGTCATAGATAATCAAAACGGGCGGATACATATAGACTCAACAAAACGGGCTGGTATATATAGAATTTTTACATTGAAAGTTTCATTAAAGCATCGGAAAAAATTGTGAGCACAAAGAAAAATGAAAAAGAAACTGTCTTCCGTTGGAAGTGCATTCCCGAACTACTTTGGTGTACAAAATTAAAATCTGGGGAGACGCCTCATTAACAGAGTTTTATACTTACTAGTTTCATCCCTATCGTTGTTTCATAGCTAGGGTTAAGTGTAAACCCCTCTTCTTCCGGAAAAGGAAACGTTCCCGGTTCGTGAATTACCAACCTCATACCAAAGGCATCCACATAATCTTCGAGATACTCTTTCCTTTCAATATTTAATGTCAAGCGTAGACCTGTTCATAGAAACATCTTAAAGGACGCTATTTTTATTAAATCAATAATATTATATACATCAAAGGAACCCATTGAAAATAAGACCTGTTCATAGAGCATTATATACATGTACATGTAGCATGTAGTTATTATCATTAAATCAATGATATTCTATATATTAAAGGACCCCATTGGAATAACTTTATTCCAGAGGATGATATTACCTTTTAGAATGAATATATAAGATATGTCACACAAAGAGTCAGACACTCCTTGGTCGAGTTTTCTTTCATCGAAACAAATATGGTTGCCCTAATATGCTGTTCTATGACATTTTTGGAAACATGAAGAAAAGCCTTCTCGTCATCATATAATTTTAACTAATTTTAAAGAATACATTTAATTTAGGAAACTAGAAGCAGTGGCGGATTTAGAGGGAGGCGCAGCCGGCGCGCGCCCCCTAAAATAAATCGCGGTATCTTGTTTCGGAAAATGTACTAAACGATAATAGAAGCAATAATTTCTTCCACTCCCGGAGAAATAAATGACAAAATCTTTTGATTTCTTGAATTACTTTATTGGGAGAACTTAATTTTTTCAAAAAAACCCTTAAAATTGGGGTCATTTTATTAATTTCACCTTATTAAAATGATAGAAAATAGTACACATGACTAAATAGGAGAAATATTTCAAGCCCCATAAAATCTGTAAAATCCATGATCTTCCGGGGGCTTCGCTTAAGAAATGTTTGAGTAAGAGTATTTTCCTGAGATAAGAAGCTTCGCCCTGGACCCACTGCCTCATAAAGTGGCGCCCCCCGTAACCGCAATTCCTGGATCCGTCCCGGAAAAGCTTCGTATCTTTAGTTAGAACTTAAGAAATGTTTGAGTAAGAGTATTTTCCTGAGATAAGAAGTTTAATAAAACTTGTGCCTGTCCTCTTACTAATACATGTACAACATGTATATGATACAATAACCATATCCTTAGGGCAACGAAATGTGACTTTGTATTGCGAGATCAAGAAGGAAAGACGATAGGATTATGGGAGTTTTTACTCGACGTCGAAAATATCTCTGTTCAATGTTCTAATCTTTACTGCGAGTTGCCAGAACTGATTGGAATTTTATATGCATACAGACCTAGGTGTGGTCCCGATCGTTTAGTGATGTAGGAAGGGTCCTGAAAGGTGTAGCAGTTTCCATACTCGAGAGACTGGAACAGGGTAAAATTACTGTGAAGAGATCAATTCACAAGAATGTAGAGAATATCACGTGATGTATACGAAGAAAGAAATTCATTGCTGATTTGGAGAGTAATTCTGATTTGTTCATACTTCTCGTAACATTCGTGTCCGTTGAAAGCGCAGGACACCAGCATGTCAGAAATCAGGTGACCTACTTTTTCTCTTGTGTCTCTTAAAAAGAAATTCGCCATAAAACTTTAAAAATTTTAAGTAACACTATAATTCAACGTAGTTATTCAGACTCGTAACCAGGTTCTTAAAGGGATGCGAATTCCTAATGCCTGGTCCCCACTGTCGTGCGATCCGTTACGAACGCCACGATTGACCATTCGTAGCTGATCGCGTAAGTTTTCTGGAATTTCAGGTTTTGATACGAGGTGATGCGAGTTGATGTTCTTGTACGAACCGTTGCGCTTTGATACGGAAAGGTCATGATAGATAAATTTCAGGTGACACGATCTGAACACCGTTCAGATACAATCACATACGTTCTGCTAAAATTGTCACGACCAAGTTCACGATTGGACCTCGATCTCATACGATCATCACGATCCGGGTTCCCGATTTGGGACTATCCTACGTGCGTATACGTTACGATACGTTAATAAAAAAATCGATGCGCTATGTTAAGATAAAATAAGCTTCATTAAAAGTCAGTATATCAATACAACAAGGAAACATAAGCCTTAGGGATGATGTTGCAATAGGATACGATATTGTGATCGCGATGTCTTCGAGATAATCACTGGTTGAGCTACGATTGGACCCCGACAGGTAGATAAAGAGTATACAGCCCGACTGACCATTGACTTCATTTTGTTTAGCATCTAGAAAGTAAACAGTGCAACCCACAACCACTGAAAATGGCAGAAGATTAGGTTGATGACATTGGCTACTGTATGCATATATTTTAACTATCGTGACAGATCGTGGGATATCGCATCGCAACAAAGCGTGGTGTAAAAAAAACAATTGGCCGGAATCATGACGATTTGGGAGCACGATTAGATACGATATGTTGCGCTTTGTTACGATGCAATTTAAGATCTGATGCTACATGTATTATGACGACTGAAAATTAATCGTGTTGATCGTAGAAAATGTTTTGAAAGTCAAAAATATTTCTACAATCAACACGATTGACGCCAAGATTAGGAAAGATTTTATACGATTACCACGATTATTTCACGATTAAGACCACGATTTCAATCGTACCGCGAATCGAGATAGTGGGAACCTAGCATTAGATGGCCATGTCTGGACTGTCAATGTTTTTTTTTTTATTTGTCAATGTAAAATTCTTAACATTTCCGACTTTCAAAAATGATTTGATAAATAAGGATTGATGTGACTAGAAACTTGATATACCAATGCCGTTTTGCATTTTAAATAATATATCGAATTAGCAAATTATTTGATAGCAAACTTCAGTGAACTATACAATGACCGACCACTCTAAGCAGAAAAAATACACATTATATGTAGTTAAACTTTACTATGATCAATCTTACATCGGATTTTTTTGAAATTCTGACTGGAATTTAGTTACTCGCTGATTCCACTCATCTTTGACATATTTATTAAGCTCTTCCCTGTAATCCTGAAAGTGAGACCAGGTTCCGTCACTTCCGTATCCGGAGGTGCTCGAAAAGTAAGTTGGAGATGATGAACTTCCTGAATTATAGGGTGCTGCAGTTGTACCAGTTCCTCTTCTGAATCTTTTCCTTGACTTGAAAACCTCGAAGTCGCCATCTCCTTTTCTTATGATACGGTGTCTACCGGCCAAAGACTTCCACCACGCTTTCTTGTACCTTTTATACGACCCATCACGTGACTGAGGCGCGGAATTTTGGTATAGTCTGTTGCGTAAATGAGGAGAAGATACAAAGACACTTTTCCGCTTTGACGATATTTTTCTATGACTTCGTTCGGAAGACTGAGAGTGCACGTCGGTTTCTCTCATCGAATCGTGGTCTGAGCTTCTTTTCTTTCGTGCAGCACCACTTGCATCGGTACCCTGATAATACAAATGTATATATAAAGTAAGAAAATGACCTTAGGTCAAGATGTACTGAGGTGTCAAAAGCAAAGCAACATTTGTGCTATGCATGAACATTAAAATTAATTAAGGTCAAGACACCAGGTATGCGGTAGTGCCCTCTGCTCCTTGAATTAAGTTTTGAGATGGAACTATTGACATAATATCATATCCTTTATATTTTCCAGGGAAATCGAAAATATGGCATACTATGCCGATTTTTTCTTCTTTTTTGGTGGGGAAACATAGTGCCAATGTGCTATCAGACATAGTGTAGAAAATGATAACATCCCTGAAAAATGTTTGATTACTTTTTCAGTGTATGTACAGATTTGATTACTTCAGTGTATGTACAGATTTGATTAATCCTTCAGTGTATGTACAGATTTGATTACTTCAGTGTATGTACAGATTTGATTACTTCAGTGTATGTACAGATTTGATTAATCCTTCAGTGTATGTATAGATTTGATTAATCCTTCAGTGTGTAGAGATTTGATTAATCCTTCAGTGTATGTATAGATTTGATTACTTCAGTGTATGTACAGATTTGATTACTTCAGTGTATGTACAGATTTGATTACTTCAGTGTATGTACAGATTTGATTACTTCAGTGTATGTACAGATTTGATTACTTCAGTGTATGTACAGATTAGATTAATCGTTCAGTGTATGTACAGATTTGATTACTTCAGTGTATGTACAGATTTGATTACTTCAGTGTATGTACAGATTTAATTAACCCTTCAGTGTATGTACAGATTTGATTACTTCAGTGTATGTAGAGATTTGATTAATCCTTCAGTGTATGTACAGATTTGATTACTTCTTCAGTGTATGTACAGATTGATTACTTCAGTGTATGTACAGATTTGATTACTCCTTCAGTGTATGTACAGATTTGATTACTTCAGTGTATGTACAGATTTGATTACTTCAGTGTATGTACAGATTTGATTACTCCTTCAGTGTATGTACAGATTTGATTACTCCTTCAGTGTATGTACAGATTTGATTACTTCAGTGTATGTACAGATTTGATTACTCCTTCAGTGTATGTACAGATTTGATTACTTCAGTGTGTGTACAGATTTAATTACTTCAGTGTATGTACAGATTTAATTAACCCTTCAGTGTATGTACAGATTTGATTACTTCAGTGTATGTACAGATTTGATTACTTCAGTGTATGTACAGATTTGATTACTCCTTCAGTGTATGTACAGATTTGATTACTTCAGTGTATGTACAGATTTGATTACTTCAGTGTATGTACAGATTTGATTACTCCTTCAGTGTATGTACAGATTTGATTACTTCAGTGTATGTACAGATTTGATTACTTCAGTGTATGTACAGATTTGATTACTCCTTCAGTGTATGTATCGGTTGTGGTGGCTCAGTAGTTAGGACCCTCAGGTTGAAGGTTCAAACCTAAGACGTTTAATATAGATAATTGATATTCCAATCTAATTAAAATTAAATCCTTTGATCCGATCGCTCATGTATATCCTTTGGTTGTTTTAAACATTATTGTTATTCCCTGAGAAGTTACATTGAAATAGAAGTCAAGAGGTGTGCATGAAAAATGTAGTTTTTGTCACTAATAATGGGTATGCCAATCATTAGTGTTGATGACGGCGCTTAGGCGACGTGTTATTCCCTTGGGGGGGGGGGGGAATGTTCTCTTACAGATCCCGAGGGTGAAGCTGGCGGCTGCGCACACGTCTATCTCGCTCTTCTTACAAATCGTTTTATTCTTACAATCGCGTTTCATCCGGGGACATACAGACATAACGGGCCAATCAAGTACGTTGATGCCGCTCGTGCGAAGGAAATGTTGCCGTGTGTTGATGCCGTTCGTGTGAAGGAAATTTTGCCGTGTGTGCGCGTGTATTGCCCTGCTGAAAAATCAATCCATTGTCTTGCCTATGCTGTGTTACTAGTGCACGTACTAACACAGGCTGCAGAATTCCATGTCCACTTTTGGCGTTGATTCAGCCACCGTCTGGCCCACTACACTCTGACACGTTGGTGATGCAGAGCAAGTTGTAATCCTTTTTTATATCTTCTGCAGCGGATCCCATGGCGCTTCAATATGCTGGATACTGTTCTAGGATGAATGGACCTACCATGACGTCCAATCGTTTGTCTCGGTAGCAGCAGCCGTATATCCAGCATGCGACGTTGACGTATGCACGCTTGTTGATGTGACTTTGTAACAAATGGTCGACCAGACTTGGATATCTCAACAGCAAAAAATATCTCAAACTTAAGTTTGAGTTTTCTTTTATTTGAGCAGTAAAAATTTGAGTAAAATTTCAGACTTAAGTCTAAGTTTTGACTTAAAGTTTAAAAATCGAGAAATCCAGCCCAGGTCATCATGTATTGATAATGTCTGATAAACGGCTTATTCTACAGGGATGAACATTATTAAAGAGGCATTGAGTGTGAAAGTGATGCCAACAATTTTTTCTTCTTCTCAAAATCTCTAAATAGAAAAGGAATGTATATATCAATGACGAATAAAAACATTTATTTTGTACAAAAACAAGAGGATCCTAATAAAACTACGTTAGAGTTTTTAGTGTAAAGAAATATATATAAGGAAGAATTATTGGCTTGCAAGACAATAACTATTTAATCACCAAAATAACATATTTATGTGTCAGCTTTGAGATTAAAAAAGGTGTTTGAAATAATTAAATACTGGTGTTATTACTAAAATGTATACCAGGTAATAGAAAGCAATTTTCACTGATTCAGCATTTGGTGACAAAATCACAGCTAATGCCTCTATAAAACGTCTTACTCCCTCCAGCTGACTGGCGTCTCTGTTTGCAGCGTGGCGACGGCTTGATTTCGAATTTCACTGTCTACACACGGCATTATAGCCTTGTTCTTATCTTTACTACTGATTTTGCATCTGCAATCGCCAGCATAATTGTTTTATCACGACAAAACTCGTTTTTACTTTTTCATAAGTTTAGAATAGTGCCTTAAAAATTTCGTGCAATGCTACTCACATCGTGTGAATGATAAACGACAGGTATAATGGCTGACTCCATTAAAAAAAATTGAATTAAAATATAATATATTTGTATTCCTTTTAGATTTGATTGCCTAGTTGAGTAGCTCCGTAGGTTAGCGTATCGACTGCTCTTATCTGTGGATTGCGGGTTCAAGTCCAGCAGGGGTTTTAAATATACATGTATTCAGATTACCTTCTAGTGAAGTTTCCACTAAAACTGCATTTTTTGACTGAATAAAGTAAATTTGAAAGTTTTCAATTTCAAAATATTGTTGTACATATCCTCCACCTTTCATTCACATCAAACTCTGGTGTAGAATTCCTCCTTAAAACTAGCACGATGTTTGATGGGTAAAGTTTGCAATAGATATTATAAAAGCATTAAAAACAATGATTCGAAAAAAGATGTGTTTGCGTTTTGAAAGTCCTCCAGTATAGGCCTATATATCTATACATATTTCGCAATTGTAATTTTATGGATTTTTCCTATCCCAGAAAATGAACAACCGCTAAAATTACCCGTTATTCGGTATTACTGACAGTATATTGATCAGATAATAGAACCAATTCTCTGATGTTTTACTGGGACATTCACTACTTATTTACTAAATACATGTACATATATATAGTCCGTTAAAGTTTCTTCCAGTGACCTTGAACTCAGAAGGACACATCGTCAGGTCATTGCTGATAATATTTTACATCCACAGCTAGTGCCAAGTATGGGCATCTGATATGTTTCTTTGTTGCAAAGTTATAGAGTCATGTATATATGAGCGGTGGTTGTTGGTTGTGAAGCGCAGACGATAATAAGGATGATTTTCTACCTTGGAACTATTCGACTTAAGTACTTTTGAACTGAAATGTGTTTTTAAAAATCAAAATTTTATTAGGTGAAGATTGTAGGTCGTGTTTGTCCATTACATTTCAAAACCTTAAAAAAAGGCTACTCCATGTACACGTTAAAAAACGGGGTGCTCAATTGTCCAAGCTTATGTTGACTGAAATAAAGAGGTAAGTTGTCCAAGCTTATGTCGACTAGAATAAAGAGGTCAATTTTATCTCAGGAGGTACTTTGAATTTTTGGACAAAATTTTGTGACAATCTACACGAGTTATATTTGCAAGTCAAACACTACAGGATGCAGTATAACCTGATGTCATTTTCGTTTCTTTTTGTGTACCCTGTAATAAGCTTTTATATATCATACCTATCACGGACACCCACACGTTCGGAGAATCTGTGGCTCAGATGTCATAGCAAGTAGTGCTTTTCTGCCAATGACCTTGAACTCGAGGGAATGACTTTGAGTAAGGGTTAAGACACACCTTCATGTAATGACTAATAGACGTTATTTGTGAGAGGTATAAGCACTAAGTGTTTAACTTTTACAAAGTCATTACCTACAGACATAATTTACACAGACAGACGGACAGACAGGATGGATTGAAGTATATCCCATGCTTCGTTTAAAGAGGGTGTATAAATATAGAGTAATATTCAATACATATAACCACGTGGGAGTATAAAAAGAATTAGGAATACAGCTTAATGATAATAGTAAAAATTATATACCGTCTTATATATAAAACAAATTACTCTATAGGGCGCTTTACAAGGGTGGGAACAGAAATGCAACAATAAAACATTTTTAATTAAATGACAGCATGACGTAAAATATCATATCTGTAAAATTATCAAAATAAGACAAAGCTTACATTAATTGTTGTCTGTGTCGCTGTGTTCGTCATACTCAGTTTCGTTGATTTTATAGGATTCATGTTGCAGAAAGACACAGCCGGGAATGCTAAACTAGAAAATTTTAAATCCACGGTGGTCTTCACCGGATAAGACCGGAAAGACGAGAACAGGAGCGATAGTTGATAAATCATTCCACCGGCGGCGGCCAGAAACACGAGGATCCAGAGCAAGCGCTGGTACCAATGTTTGGAGGTCACCCACCTGGAAACACCGTGAATGGAGGAATTCTCCGCCATGGAGGTTAACACATCTTTTATAGATGTTTTGGGATCTGTGTTGTTGTTAATGGTCATCTAAGAATCGAGATAGAATGTGAGTGAAGAATAACACAATGCGCATGCTCTCTTATCTAACTTGTGAGAGTCTTTTGTAATTCAAATGTGGATTCTAAAAAATTCTAAAGAACTTTTAGTAAACTTGAAATAGCAAATCAACAACATCAAAACGTGTGACTTTTCAACACTTTACACGACCATTCCTCACGATGAATTAAAGACTACACTTTTTTACATCATAGACAGTTGTTTCTTCAACAAAAATGGAAAACGGAAATATTCATATCTAGTGATCAGTCATCCAAAAAATTACTTTGTTAAACACCACTCTGATTCCACGCACAAGTACTCTGAAGATGAAATTGAAAAATGCTGGAGTTCCTCATTGACAATATATTCTTAGTCTTTTGTGATCAGGTTTTCCAACAGTCTGTTGGAATTCCCATGGGCACGAATTATGTTCTTTCATGAAGCAGAATTTGTTTTTTAAAAACTTCTACGTGAGAAGAAAAATCTCGCTGTGGCATTCAATGCGACATTTAGATATATCAACGACGTTTTATATATTAACAATTATAACTTTCATTCATATGTCGATTCGATATATCCCTGTGAACTCGAAAAAAAGACACCACAAAGTCGTCCACTTCATACTTATATATATATATTTTTTTTTATTGAAAATAGATATTAACGGCAAACTAACCACTCAACTTTATGATAAACGGGGTGATTTCAGGTTTCCCATCACCAACTTCCCATACTTATGTAGCAATATTCCATTATCGCCTGCATATGGTGTTTATATCTCTCAATTGATTCGATACGCAAGAGCTTGTTCTCACAAATGGGTTTCGAAAACGCGCAGTAGAGCTCAGACCGTGCAGTAGACCGAATGAGATACAAACCCATCAATAAACAACCGTTTTGTAAAAATCATGATTTTACAATTGCGTGAATTCATAGGGTATTTCAAAGAAGGGCGACCCCGCAACAAGTACGTATATCTTAAGTCATTCTTTAACAGGTATACGCTGGATAACCCCGTGTGACAGGTGCATGCTGGGTAATCCTCTGCAATAGGCGCATGCTGGGTAATATCATATGACAGGTGTATGCTGAGTAATTCCGTGTGACAGGTGTATGCTGGGTAATACTGTATGACAGATGTATGATGGGTGATACTGTATGGCTGGTGTATGCTGGGTAATCCTGTATGACAGGTGAATGCTGGGTAATTTCGTAATTTGAAAATATATTATTTGAGGTAATTCCAGGCCTGGGGTAATGGTAATGTGTAATGGTAATTTAATGACAGCCAATTTCAGTGTAATGGGGTGTAATGAGCCATTTTTGCATTACAAGTAATGGTAATGTAATGCTATGTAATTGACCCCTGGCCTTGGTAATTCTGTACATGTTTAGGTGTGGATAGCACTTTTTACAGCATTAATAATTATTCACTAGCAAATACAAATGTGAGCAATATTTTCAATGTCGCCATCATTAATATCACAGGATCATATGACATATGATGAAAGGCTTCATAATTGCAAAAATCCAGTATTGTGGTCTGCAACGAAGCGTCACCAAATCTCCTCTACCATAAACAATCGAATACGGCAAATTTAAAATCCTCTCCCTCTAAAGTCAACAATCCAACACAATATTGGGAAATAGGTTCCCTCTCAAGTCAACAATGAAACACGTATTGCGAAATCTGCTCCCTTTTAAGTCAACAATTGAGCATTGCATTAGGAGACCCTTTAATGGTAGTTACCGGTATTATGGAGAAAAGGTTTCTCCCGTAGTTAGAATCCCCATCGGAGAAATATTTTCCAATAACTTGTCGTGCAATACACCGGTTGCAGAAATTAATTCTAACGTGCATAATCGTCTCGGTGTCGGTGTGATACATCAAGTTATTAGACATTTATTCTTGATAGCAGGAAATTGCAAGCTAGCTCTATCTACTTTTTTCTTCTATTTTGTTGTTGTTTGTTTGTTATTTTACTCGTGCTGGATTACATATTATATTAATAATAATATTTTATCGAACAATCAACCTAATTACTGGTACTTCCAAGGAACAAATTAATTCATATTTAAAACTGTCCATTTCTTCATAACATTAGATTATACCTTTCATTCTAGATACAGCAGAGAAACTGTCACATTTTTGCATTTTATGAAGGTATACACATTCTATATTGTTTGTGTCTATAACGCATGCGCAGCAGAAGATATGCATTGAGAGCAGGATTAATATGGGCCTTTGGAGTTGTTTTACCATTTTATACAAATGTAAATTGCAAACCATTATAATGATTTTATTCAGAGCTCTCCAGTTGGCTTATGATAAAACGCGAAGCCATATGTCCTCCGCCGCCGCAAAAAAAGTTGAAGCACCTTAATTCCCTGTAAATTTTGTCGAATTAAAATGGCGGGGCAATATGATTAGCTACAAGGGGGGGGGGGGTGAATTTAACATATTTTTTCCTTCATCAAACCAAAAACAAAATTTCGCATTTTCAAATTCAGACAATATGATAGTTGTAATTAAACTTGGATAATCGGACCACTGCGTGCGTTAATGGTCTTCGTTGTCACTCGACTGAATATTATTTTTTGGTCATACATTAAAAACTCACGACTCTCATCAATATCCACTATGTCCTGTTCTCTTGCTGTACAAGAAATAAGATTTCAAACATATTAAACATTTTTATACTCTTATTTATGGTAGCTGATTTGTGCCACTTTACATGTTATCGTCTTTTGTTTATTTCGAGGAAAGACGACAAAATGTAGGCGAAAAACGACAAGCCCGCAAATTAGCGTCGTCTTTTCGCTTGGCGTTTTGTCGTATTGTCGTCTTTTCGAGGCGGTGTGTTGTGTAAAAAAGACTCGAATCATGTTTTTGTTTACTAACTATTTTGTAATTTAAAGCATCCTAATTTTGCACTGACACAAATTTAAATTTTGAATGGGACATTTTACTTAAAGAAAGTTTGAAATGTGATAGATAGCATAAACTTACATCGATCTGGGTTAGAACAGGTCCTCAGTACCCCTTGCTTGTTGTAAAATGCGAAAAAAGAAAATGGGACGGTCCTTCGGATGAGACCGAGGTCCCGTGTCACAACAGGTGTGGCACAATAAAGACCCCTCCCTACTCAAAGGCCGTAAGCGACGAGCAAAGGCTTAAATTTTGCCTTTGAGGAACGTTAAACAATACACACACAATCGATAACCAAACATTTTTAAAGTTTGTAAACAATAACATGCCTCAATCTTTGTTTACACAATAAATGATCAGTCTGATTAAAACCACCCCCTCCTCATTACACCCCTGACGAGTGTAAGGAGGAGGGGTTTTTGTTTTAATCAGACTGATAAATGATAAACTTCTTCTGTGATAATGTATTTAACCTTAGAATTTTATGAAACCTTTTAAAAACATTATACAGTAGATATTTATCATTAAAAGTGAAAAAAAGGGGGGGGGGAAATCGTGAATCAGTCCCTTTACAGGAGACTGTTGAAACCTACGTAACATTAACTTGTTTGTCAGTCACCTGCCTTTCGTTTAAAAATGATCATATGCAGAACATGCTCTCCCGTGTCGACTCAGTTGAGAAATATAAACACCATATGCAGGTGATCAAGAAATATTGTTAAATAAATATAGGAAGTTGACATTATAGAGAAACTGAACCCATCCCGTAGATCATAAATTTGAGGTGATAGTTTGCCGTTAGCAAACATTGAAATATGAAATAGACGTGGAAGTCTCAGTGGTGTCTTTCATTTAGAGTTCAACGAAAGTGTTAAGATAAACATCGTCGATATATCTAAATGTCGAGTTGAAGGCCACAGCAAGAGGTTTCTTCTCCTCGTGTAGAAACGTATTCATAAATAATACGAAAGAAAAACCAACTTGTGTTCATGGGGATCCAACAGACTGTTGGGATATCTAATCTCCATAGAAGATACATTGTATTGTTAATGAGGAACCCCAGCATGTATTCAATGACATCAACATCAGAGTATTTGTGTGTAGAATCAGAATGGAGTTTAACGAAGAAATTATTTGGACGACTGATCACAAGTTATGAATATTTCTGAGTTCCATTTCTACTGAAGAAGCAGGTGGATATGATGTAAAAACAAGTTTAACCTTTAGTTTTTCGCAATTATACTGTGGTACTGCAAAGTGTTGAAAAGTTGTATTTTTTAAAAATGCTTTTGATCATGGAAAAGTTTTTTGATTTCAAAATTACTAAAGCCCCAGGGTTGGACTCCTGGAGAGTCTAAATTTGATTTACTCCTATTCTTGCATATGTTGTGGCACAGAACGTCTGAGGTACATCCTTCACAGTAAAATATTTTCGTGAGGAGTAAAAATATATATTGTAGTATTCTTAGAAAACCAATCTGATTTATGTATAGTAAAAATATACATTGTAGTATTCATAGAAAACCAAGCTGATTTATATATAGCTGAAATGTTTCTGAGCCGAATGAGAGAAAAACACTCTAATTCTTATATATATATTAGATGAAGGAGAGAAAAGCAAGCTGATTTTTATATAACTGAAATGTATCTGAATTGAATGAGAGAAAATCAAACGGATTTTTTTTATATAACTGAAATGTATCTGAGCTGAATGAAAAGAAACGTATATAGATAATAAACCAGGCTGATGTTTTATAGTTAGAAAACCAATATGATTTATGTAGATCGTAAACCAGTCTGACGTTTTATAGTTAGAAAACCATAATAATTTATATAGATAATAAACCAGGCTGATGTTTTAATTAGAAAACCAATATGATTTATATAGATAATAAACCAGTCTGATGTTTTAATTAGAAAACCAATATGATTTATATAGATAATAAACCAGTCTGATGTTTTATAGTTAGAAAACCAATATGATTTATATAGATCGTAAACCAGGCTGATGTTTTATAGTTAGAAAACCAATATGATTTATGTAGATCGTAAACCAGGCTGATGTTTTATAGTTAGAAAACCAATATGATTTATATAGATCGTAAACCAGGCTGATGTTTTAGTTAGAAAATCAATATGATTTATATAGATAATAAACCAGGTTGATGTTTTAGTTAGAAAACCAATATGATTTATATAGATAATAAACCAGTATGATGTTTTATAGTTAGAAAACCAATATGATTTATATAGATAATAAATCAGGCTGATGTTTTATAGTTAGAAAACCAATATGATTTATATAGATCGTAAACCAGGCTGATGTTTTAATTAGAACCAATAAGATTTATATAGATCGTAAACCAGGCTGATGTTTTATAGTTAGAAAACCAATATGATTTATATAGATCGTAAACCAGTCTGATGTTTTATAGTTAGAAAATCAATATGATTTATATAGATCGTAAACAAGGCTGATGTTTTATAGTTAGAAAATCAATATGATTTATATAGATCGTTAACCAGTCTGATGTTTTATAGTTAGAAAACCAATATGATTTATATAGATCGTAAACCAGATTGATGTTTTAATTAGAAAAACAATATGATTTATATAGATCGTAAGCCAGGCTGATGTTTTATAGTTAGAAAACCAATATGATTTATATAGATCGTAAACCAGTCTGATGTTTTATAGTTAGAAAATCAATATGATTTATATAGATAATAAACCAGGCTGATGTTTTATAGTTAGAAAACCAATATAATTAACCAGGCTGATGTTTTATAGTTAGAAAACCAATATGATTTATATAGATCGTAAACCAGGCTGATGTTTTAGTTAGAAAACCAATATGATTTATATAGATAATAAACCAGGCTGATGTTTTATAGTTAGAAAACCAATATGATTTATATAGATTGTAAACCAGGCTGATGTTTTATAGTTAGAAAACCAATATGATTTATATAGATTGTAAACCAGGCTGATGTTTTATAGTTAGAAAACCAATATGATTTATATAGATAATAAACCAGTCTGATGTTTTATACTTAGAAAACCAATATGATTTATATAGATAATAAACCAGTCTGACGTTTTATAGTTAGAAAACCAATATGATTTATATAGATCACTGAAGAGACATTATTTGTCGAAATGCGCATCTGGTGCATCAAAATTGGTACCGTATAAGTTTTACATAGATAATAAACCAGTCTTATTACATTGTAAACCAATCTGATTTTTTAAAATTAGAAAACCAATATGATTTATATACATAGTAAACCCATCTGAATTTTTAGTCATAAATTCAATAAGATTTATATAGATATTAAACCAGTCTGATTATTAACACTACCTCACATTCTTACCGTGTGTTTTCTATATCCATCAAATACAGAGATCCGATAAATGACTTGGTGAGAAAGAAATCAGTTATTCATCATGGACGGACGGTTAACACATTAAAACTGTTAAAGAGGGGATGTATGAATCCTCCACATTGATATTTAATGTTGTTATTTAATCAATCAAAGTGGATAGTCGGTAAATTTTTAACAATGATGAAGCAGTGGGGAGTATCAATAGTCAACATGTACTTATATTGACAACAGCAGTCAATAATATATCATCACATGAATTCCTCAGGGACCTTCGGGGATTTAGAAATCGTACGGCAATTTATGAGTCTACGTCAATCTAATTTTACTGCATTGTCTGAGTTTAGAGTCGTTTAATATTATACATTATTGTACTGCAGTGTCTGAGTTTAGAGTTGTTTAATACTATATAATATCGTTCTGCATTGTCTGATTTTAGAGTCGTTTAATATTATATAATATTGTACTGCATTGTCTGAATATAGAGTCGTTTAACACTGTAAAATATTGTACTGCATTGTATGAGTTTATGATCGTTTAATACATGTACTATATGATATTGTTCTGCATTGTCCGGATATAGAATCGTTTAATACTGGATAATATTGTATTGTATTGTCCGAATATAGAATCGTTTAATACTGTATAATATTGTTCTACATTGTCTGGATATAGAATCGTTTAATACTGGATAATATTGTTCTACATTGTCCGGATATAGAATCGTATAATATTGTTCTGCATTGTCCGTGTATAGAGTCGTTCAATACTGGATAATATTGTTCTGTTTTGTCCGGATATATAATCGTTTAATATATGTACTATATGATATTGTACTGCATTGTCTGAGTATAGAATCGTTTATATGATATAATATTGCTCTGCATTGTCCGAGTATAGAGTCGTTTAATATTGCATAATATTGTACTGGAATGCCTGAGCATAGAGTCGTTTAATACTTACTTTGAAGCGTGTAGGCCACTGACTACACCCCTGCTGCTGTCTTGGACTAACCTTCCCAGTGTATTATATTTGTGTCCCCCCTCCCCATTCTCTGCTATAATAATCCTCCGCCAGGTTTTCTTTGGCCTCCCCCTACGTTCCCCTGAAAAACCTTCCGCTTGATGGAAGTTCTTTGTTGTCTTAATATGTGGCCAATCCGTCGCCATTTCTATTTATTTCTATTGGATATTGCTGTGTTCATACATTCTATAGGTCTTCAATTCGAATTATCTCAGTCGTCTGGTGTTTAAGACTCGCCCTGAAGACTTGCAGCATTTTTCAGAGCCATCTAGTTGTTTTCCAGGTTTCATAATCATGGAGCAATACGTGTATAGATTTCATTCTCGGCGTGGTTTTATTTGCTTTAAACACATTGCTCATTACAATAAATGCTGTTCTGTCCCCGTTATAAAATGCTAATTTAATCGTGTATACTAACAGTTGCAGCTTTTGGTCCTTAAATTGTTAATTAGAAGGAAAATGCTACTTCTGCTTGTAACAACTTTTTTTTTTATCAGTTGACAATATCAATGTACCTCTTATGTTCTGATGAAATAATTAAAAGTTTGGTGGGATTTCATCTTTATTAATTAAGCGTGTATAAAAAATAAATTGACATTATATATAAACATAAACACTACAGCACAAAATGGATTTCATAAAAAGGAAATGCTATCAAATAACAATATAAAAATAGTTTTAAAAATATCTTACTATAGTATTGCAAAATAGATATGGAGGTATTTGTGAACACATCATGGACGATATATATAGTCAACATGAGTCTGTAGAATTCCTTAATCCAAGTCCATCACAATATATAGTCAGCATGAGTCTGTAGAATTCCTTAATCCAAGTCCATCACAATATATAGTCAGCATGAGTCTGTAGAATGCCTGAATCCAAGTTCTTCACGATATATATTCAGCATGAGTCTGGAGAATTCCTGAATTCAAGTTCTTCACGATATAATCAGAATGATTAATTCTAGAGAATTCCTGAGTCAAATAGTCAGAATGATTAAGTCTAGAGAATTCCTGAATCCAATTTCTTCATGATATATAGTCAGAATGATTAATTCTAGAGAATCCTGCACAATATAGTCAGAATGATTAAGTCTAGAGAATTCCTGAATCCAAGTTCTCCATGATATAATCAGAATGATTAAGTCTAGAGAATTCCTGAATTTCTTCATGATGTTGATACTGGGTATGTGGACCCTGCTCCCATTGTCTACAAAGAGATAAAATAAATTTAGATGCATAGTTTTTACACAACACGTTCAGCATCTCTCTCTCTCTCTCTCTCTCTCTCTCTCTCTCTCTCTCTCTCTCTTCTCCACATCCGCGACTGCTGGCAACAGGGGCGGATCCAGGAATTGCAGTTACGGGGGGGGGGGGCACTTTAAGAAGCAGGGGGTCTGGAGGCCGCTATGAGGCCCCCAGTGGGTCCAGGGCAAAGCCCTGGTAGGGGTCCAGGGGGCGAAACCCTCGGAAGCTCCTGGATTTTACAGATTTTATAGGGCATGAAATATGTTTCCAACAGTATTTAGTCATTCGTATTATTTTCTATCATTTTTTACAAGGTGAAATTAATAATATGACGCAAATTTTAAGGTTTTTTGGAAAAAATGAAGTTCTCCCAACAAAGTAATTCAAGAAATCAAAAGATTTTGTCATTTATTTCTCCGGGAGTGGAAGAAATTATTGCTTCTTTTATCGTTTAGTACATTTTTCTAAACAAGATACCACGATTTACCATAAATTTGAAAATTTAGGGGGGTGGGGGCGCCGGCTACGCCCCCCCCTTAAATCCGCCACTGGGCAATCTGATAAGAAGGGTTCGACTAATCACCATGTCCCCATTTAGTTTTACTCTTGCCATGTCTCATGACATCGTTTACAGTGTTATTTACAGTAGTAGGTTTAGTGGTTTCAGCGTTCGCTTCCGGACCAGGAGGTCCCAACCCCGCTAGTACTCTGGTCGAGTCCGACCTATGACATTAAAATAGGAATTTTCTGTTCCTTTCTCAGACGATCGGAAATAAGAAGTGCGAGTCACGAGACCAGTCCCATGTCGCGGCAGGCGTTGGCACGATAAAGAACCATCACTATTACGGCCCTGAGCGCTAAGCATAGGTCTGGATTTGTGGTGCTTCACACACATCTAGTAACTGTCTTAATTTCACAGACCTGTGCCTGTGGACAAGACTTCCGTTACCCCCTTCTTGTATTCCTGAATGTCCAATTCCTTGGGTATTTTGGGTGTATTTTTGTATGTAACTTCAGAGTGTATCTAGTTCAATGGGTAATACAAATTTCCCATAGAAACCGTTTTTAAAAATGTCACATCACCGATCGGAAATATATAAGAAGGAGGTACCGGAAGTTCTGTCCACAAGCACATGTGCTCATTTTGAGTGAAAAATTCTTAAAGTGACATAAACAAACGGGAAAAAAAATCTGCGATCTAACACTACTATTTCAAACGAATCGTGAAAAGTCACATTTTTTCAGCATATAGAATATATTTCACAGTCAGTTTGAAAAGTTTGCATCTAAGTTGGTTGATTGGCTACGTCTAACTTACATTTGTATCCGTCCGCCTAGTTCGTAACTTAATCGTCTGTCTAGTTCGTAACTTAATCGTCTGTCTAGTTCGTAACTTAATCGTCTGCCTAGTTCGTAACTTAATCGTCTGTCTAGTTCGTAACTTAATCATCTGTCTAGGGCGTAATTTAATCGTCTGCCTAGTTCGTAACTTAATCGTCTGTCTAGTTCGTAACTTAATCGTCTGCCTAGTTCGTAACTTAATCGTCTGCCTAGTTCGTAACTTAATCGTCTGTCTAGTTCGTAACTTAATCGTCTGTCTAGTTCGTAACTTAATCGTCTGTGTAGGACGTAACTTGGTTGTCTGCCGAGGTCAAAATGTGGTTGACTGACAAGGCCGTAACTTGGTCGTGCAGTAGGTCGTAAACTGGTCGTGCAGTTAGGTCTTAACTTGGTTGACTAGATAGGTCGTTACTTGGTCAAACTCTTGAATGTGACTGGAGTTTTTAGCATTATTTACCTCAGGCGGGTTTGGAGAATCAGCAGCGATCCTTCTACTGTCGACAGATGGGCTGCCCTACAGAAAAAAAAAGTCAGAACAATACATTAATGTTTTGTATTCAAGTTTACAGATATTCGGGTACACGCAGATCAAAGGGATGTCTAGTTTATAGATATTTTTCCATACAGAAAAGGATTAAACAACAGACTACAAGCTTTCAGTCCTCTCCATGCCACTGTTCGTTGCATGTACTTCTCAGTTTCCCCCAAACCATACTCGTAACAAAAATGTAATTAATGTTGTGTTAAGTTTGTTTCCTATTGGGTTTTCTGCTTTCATTCCGTCATAAAATTGTTGTGGACTCACGTATTTACTCAACCAGAACGGAAATCGTTTAGGTGTGTTTACAAATGTTGAACATTTTAATCGATGTTGATTGTTCGATCGATAAATCTGTTCATTTAGTATTCTATGTAGTTACGAATTTTGTAAATAAAGAAAACCTACCAATTGTCGTGGAATATAGATTATTTATATGAGTGCTTTGACATTTATTCCTCGTAGCATGGAGTTTGAAGGTTGGTATTGCAAAAACAAATCTATATTGTTATAATGTCGCTAAAAAAATTAACAATGGCCAGCCGAAATACAATGATGAAGACCTAGAAAAATTTACTTGATTTAAATTATCTTGGAATGTTTTAACTATCATGATAAATTATTGAACTTTATAAAGTATAATTATGTATGTAAACAAAATATTCTTCATTTCTCAGAGTTTTCTAAATGTCAGCTTTATCAATATATGACAAATGGTCTTGGCTTGCAAGAAAATTAAACAAAAGCAATAGATCCTGGAGTCAAAACCTCTACCCCCGGGAATCATGAAAATTACAATATTGGTAGAGACATTCCTGCTCTACATCACTAAGCCTTTAGTTTTTTTGACAGATATGTGGTTGTAGAGAGGAAGATTGGTAGTTTTTACCCCACCTCTAAGGCTCCGGAGGTGTAGGAGTCCTGAAATTTACAATTTATGCCCCCCTCCTCCCAAAAATCCTTCATATCAAAACACCTACCCCTTGCATAGGGCTATCTGCGCCTTCTGAATATTCATTTAGTTTCA
Organism: Ostrea edulis; assembly: GCF_947568905.1. Classification (NCBI taxonomy): domain Eukaryota; kingdom Metazoa; phylum Mollusca; class Bivalvia; order Ostreida; family Ostreidae; genus Ostrea; species Ostrea edulis. Next base: position 19,872,511 of record NC_079167.1, on the reverse strand, counting down.
GCTTAGTATCAATAGCATTAAATAAGATATTAGATTTATTTGAATGTTTTCCATTTTCTACTAAGAGTTACGTGCGCTACTCGCACTATATGTAAGTGAAGCGCCCTCTGGTGAGAGAATGGACATCAAACGTCGGGTACCTGTAAAGTGCGAAACGAAATTGAAACGAAACGAAATCTACCGAAACGAAACCCACCGAAACGAAACGAAACCTACCGAAACGAAACAAAACAGATTGTATGATCGAACTCTTTTAATTATAATAATTGAAAATGGTATCTTAGGCCCCTGTTAAAGTTTACACATATAAATAAAATTCGCCTCCCCTTTGATGTAGGCTTTCGGCTTGGCTGATACAAAGTTTTAAGAGTTGGAAAGGGGTGGGGGGTAAGCACAAAGTACATACATACCATGTGCAGTTAGCTTCGGATCCATAAATTTCAGAACAGAAGGTTACAGTCTCACAGGTCAGAGGTCTGGGGAAACACACTAAACGAGGGATGGGGTCGTCGGCGTTGAATCCGATTTTGGGCATAAATACATGTTTCAGTATTTTTTGCTCTAAAGACAAACATATGTATACATGTGGATATTGTGTATTTGTATGTAGTATATCAAACGGTGGATTCTGAATATGTCCTCCCGTTCTCTTTGTGATTTCTGCTTAAAATCCCCTTGTTCATAAGCCTTTTCAGTTTACAAAATGCCGATCTCCTCCTAATATTATTGCATTAAAAAAATCCGTTTTCCGTCCCGTTTTCAATTCCCCGTCTTAGCAACATCCCAAATGTATAGAGTTTTTACATTATTGAAAGTACTCGCACCTCAGCAGTTAGAGATAAAATAAGAGGTTAAGAGCTCTTCCTGCTTTCAAATTTCTCAGACACCAGCTTCTTCAAACAATGTATCTATGCCCAAAGGCGGATCCAACGTCGGCGACCCCACCCCTCGTATAGTGTGTTTCCCCAGATCTCTGAGACTGTAACCCTCGGTTCTGAAATGTATGGATCCGAAACTAATTGTACATGGCATTTAATCAACTACGGATATGTACTTTGTGCTTACTCCCCTCTTTCCAACTTTTAAAACTTTGTAACAGTCAAGCCGAAAGCCTACATCAAAGGGGAGGCGAATTTTATTTATATGTGGTAACTTTCACAGGGGCCTAAAATACCATTTTTAATTATTATAATTAAAAGAGTTCGGTTATACAATCTGTTTCGTTTCGTTTCGGTAGGTTTCGTTTCGTTTCGGTGGGTTTCGTTTCGTTTCGGTAGATTTCGTTTCGTTTCGCACTTTACAGGTACCCATCAAACGTCAGATAGACTGACCACAGACATCTAACCATCGCATGAACTCTGACAGGTCTATGTCCTTTGACCAATAGAGAAAATAATGTGATACATCCATTGTTCCACAAAGTCAGGATGAGACAGATATGAATTTTTGCATAAATCAGGAAATATTTTGCAGACGACAGATTACCTGATTTTCCTGTAGATACGATGGTTCGTTGAAAAATCTGCTGGAACAGTCACTATCTCCAAGCGTTCCGCTGTCTATCCTGATGACCGCCATGGGACAATGTTTAGAAGGACAAGATGACTTCTCCCCTTCTGTGTATTCCACATCGTTAATCATTTTAAAAAATACCACCCTACAAAAGATTTAATTGAGAGGTGCAAGTGATTTTTGTTGTTTTTCCTCCTTTTTGTTCTTTGTTTCAGATTAGAGAGAGAGAGATGGAATCAAAGAGATACCAATATTCTAAAAGAGGTTAAATCAGGTAGCTCACCCAACATTAGCATCAAAGTAATATTTTCCTCCCGTGGCATCAGCAAACACCTCATCCCTGGTACCCACTCTCTGTACAGGTATCCTGCCCACTTTAGAAATGGAATACCTGAATTTGAAGATCGCGTCGCGGGGCAGGCACAGTGCCATAACAAAAGAATTGGATCTGGAACAAAAAAACCCACCAAACTTAGAAATAGTTAAAAGTTTATAAAAGTTTTAAGAGTTGAAAATTTGATGAAATTATTTTTTCGAAGTATTTCCGAGAACAGAAACTAAATTAGAAATTCTGCCCATTGTAATTCAAAAACTAAACTCACTTTGTAATAGAGGTGCCGCGGATCACCACGCTGTCCGGCATTTCTTCCTCAACGAGGGCTAAATACTGGAAATTCCTAGACTGCGCTGACGACTCTCCGAGGATCGTGAGGAAAGATTTGTTTGTAATGTCCCTCATGGCGTGCGGGATTGCTCCATCCGTTCTGTAGACGTTTAGGTCATTTTCCGAAGGGTACATAAACTTGATCTGCAAAAAGCAACAGATGAAGTTTTCTTGTTATAGATATTTCTTATGTAATCAAGCAAGGGAAGGTCATTTCTACGAGACTGTGATTGTACTTTTACAAGCATATACCCAGTGGAGTGTCATTAACAAGACAACATTATTTTTAGATTGATTGATTGTATCTTGCTTAACGTCTCTCTTGAGAATTCTTCATCCATATGGAGACGTCACCAAGACCGATGAAGAGCTTCAAATTTAGGCCTATGCTCGGCGCTTACGGCGTTTGAGCATGAGGGTTCTTTAGCGTGCCACGCCTACTGCGACACGACACATCCGTATTTAAGGTCATCTCCGAGGACCCGTGACATTCACACCTAATGCCGAGCGTTTGGCAATGGAACAGTCACTACCTGTTTTAACGACTTAGGTCTGTCGCGGCCAGGTTTTTTAAAGAAAAATATCTAAAGAAATAAACTCCATTTTTGAAAATGAACGAGCTTCATGAAGTATGCTAGCGTGAAACGTTGCAGTTCATACCCTCATGTATTTTCAAAAATGAAATTACATAATGCGGTACTTTCATTTCTGTCGGAATTCCCAGCCATCAAAATTTACTAAGTATATTGTGTACATCTACATCGCGTTCATGAGGAAATGTCTATCATTACAATTTGTAAAGAAGCATTGGAAATGATAATATTTAGAAATAAAGAGAAAATCCCGTAATTTTGTGTTCTTCCTAAAATGACCTATTTTATTCCTCGTGTGTACTCTTACCTCTCCGTAATTGTAGGGACAGTGAGCCAGACCCCAAGGGGCCCTCACTTTACACTCCCCGCTGGTGTGGAAGGGGTGGTTAGTGACGAGGGTCATGTCGCGGGTCCCTTCAGCCCGGGTCAGAGAATTGCCGACATCCTTGAGAGTAAACATGGCGTCTACATCCGGACAATCGCCCCTCTCATGGAACTGGAATCGCTTACCTGGGGCCTAGAATTGTCCAGTAATACAGTTATAATCTTTATCAATGTAAAAGAATAAATAATGCTATTTTAAAAATATTTGTATTTTGGTGGTAAAGATCGGTTCAAGCCTGGACGTCATCGTGTAATATATGTATTTATCGACCTACCCTTTTTCTCTCGCTATGTACAATGTTGTAAGTATTCAAACCTAGAACAATCTTATATAACAGTCATTTCTCAACATAACCTGAGATTGTCTTACATCTTCGAAACCAAAGAGAAGGTTTTGGACTTGTGTCTGGGGGTCAAGACTCGGGGCACATTGTCGGTTAGATATCGCCGATGCGTTGTATAGTTCCGTCGACTCGAAATCTCCGAACCACGAGTTCTTCACGTAAACTGGACCCTTAAGAATCCTGTACCCTGCAATGGGTCTAGAGCTGAAAAATAAGATGTCTAAAATTATTCTGGGTAAATTTAATGTATTAACCGTCTAATGATGACATTGTATATATATGATACTCGGTATAATATTATACACATACTTTCCAAAAATTACTAGTAAATCTGTTTGTGACCGCGGTGTACTAGTAATTAATATCAATTATTAATGATTAATGCTATTTACTCCCGTGTATATTGAGAAGTATAATTGTTTTCAGAATATCACAGAAAGCGATTAAACCGATCAAATCGAGCAATAACCGGAGTAGATCTGATATCGGGCTATTTTGTGCGTGTTGTGGAGAATTCTGTCTGAGGAAGGTAGAAATTATTCATGGCATATTGTTTAGTCTCTTCTAACACTTACGGTTTTGTTTAGTCTGTTTACTGGTCTATAATTAACACTTACGGTTTTGAAGGGAATGACCTATCCATGATACCCAGGGGTCTGCCCGTGTTGTCAGAGTACCCCACCACAACATTGTCCGTGAACTCCATCCAGACATCGCTTTCCCTGGAAAGAATAGAGGAAATGATATCACTGCTTCCTTATAAAAGTTATTCCTGATCAGTATCTTATTTTGCTTTTTAGAATCGTGAAATATTTAACTCTGTACTACTCACTTGATCAAAGTGGCTCCGATTAAACTGTCCGAAAATCTGTTAAGAAAGATTATACATAAATAATTATCTAGTTTGAAATTTATTTGTTAAATTTCTATTCAATTTGTTTCAAATTCCACTAGAATGCCTTTAACTTACGATGATTTCCTGACAATTATCGGGGTCCCTCGTATCCAGATATTCTGCATTCGATTCTTATATGCTACAATATGCATGATCAAAAACTTAAAGTACTAAACAATTTCTTTTTATATCGATGGGTTCAACAGAAAATGAAAGAGCCGAATCATTTACTACCAAATCACAGCCATGAATTTATCAAAGCATGCTTTCCGATCTCAATTTAAAGCTGTACAGTCGGATTTTAATCTATTATTTTTTAAGGGAATCCCAACATGATGTATATCTTAAGTAAATGAGATTCAACCTAAATTTAGGTTCGAAAGAGCGTAAAACAACGAGTTGCTAATAGGTACATGTATGTGATATTTTTATTTCTATTAAACTTAGGGCACTAAACAGTAGTAATAAAATACACAGCTTTACACGGATACGACCACCGATAATCTTAGCTCTGGAAGTCTGAATGGACACGTGACTGTCACTTGGCATGTCGTACAGCCTCAAAAATAGGCCCGTGTGATAATTTAACCGTGTTTTGATAAGGTGGACAAACTTTGTCGAAATTCGGACCATACAACGTTCACCTTCTGGAAATAAGAAGCGTTTCTAATTTAAATATCGTGTCCTAATGATGAAGAAATCCTGCTGACCTGTGATTCCCTCGAAGATCGCCGCCACTCTGGGAGAGGACCTGTCCGTGGGGATAAGCCGGGGGTTATATTTGTTGTATCCTTTGACTGTCAGGTCTTGTTGTTCAATATTGTCCACGAACAGTCCTGCCTTAATACACATTTCAGTCATAAGTACATTGAAATCAAAGTATTCTAATGAGTTGTCTTTGCTATTGACTAAGATTTCGAAATTCATCGGAAACCGTGAAAAGACATGTATAGTATATTCCACTTATATTCAAGTCGCTTATATTGAACTATCTGTTATATTGAAGTAAAAATAAATCCCCAGTAATATTACTAAAATTGTATATGTATAGGGCTATACTATTACATTAGTTATATTGAACTTTGAATATGATACAATTTTAAAAATCGTTCCCTTGAATTTCAATATATCTGGAGTATTCTATATTGTTCGCATTCGGCAAGGCTCTATAACGAGCACAAACGAATGATTTCCTGAAACAAATGATGACTGCTACATGAATGACGTCATACCCTGATGTAGGAATGGTGCACGTTGTTTTGGTATTTAGTGATCTTTGTATGACGGGCTTCTCCCTCTGCCATGAAGTTTTTATTGTGGGACGGACCTGTCGGAATGTCGGGGTACACGAACCACATCCCAATTCCCTGCAATACAAAACGTACACAACATTTCCCAAAAGACATGTAAGTTGACAAATCAATGTTTTATTTTTTTAAATTCTTAATTCACAAAGGATGTTGGCGTAATGATAGAAGAATGAGAACAGTTGGTGGAACGTTTGAAAGTCTGACGTAGAGTGTTAGGAAGGTCATTTGAAGAAACTTTAGAATTCAACTCACATCTCCTCCGGCTGCTACGTTGTTGAGCAGAGTCGTCCTGGGATTCGTCACCCAAAAAGTAACCGGACCTTTCTTCCTAAGAAATGTATCGAAAGTATGACAGAATCGTTCATAGGGCGTGTAAAACAGTGGGAAGGCATTTGGATATCAGGAATACTATCTGAACACGATTATTCCACTTACGCGTCAGTGGGAATTGCTCCGGTGACGTCTAACATGGTCTTTCCTCTAAATCTACGTTGTCCGAGACCCAAGTTCCCACGAATGTACGTATCTTTTTCTCCTCCATCCTCAATAAAGAACCCGTGTCCCACGGTGTCGTAGCATACATTATCAGTAAGCTAAAAGCAGAATCATTATTCACTTGTAATTTGTGGATATGTATTCCTTAAATAATATTTAAACAATGAGCTTTAGCTGCAAAAGTGCATCATCTACTTAAAAGGAACGGAATTTCTAACGTTAAGATGTGCAGTTATGCATGGCTTACTCACTGTTGCATTATGGGTTCCGTGAATTGTGACACATCGGAATTGGTTGTGGTGAATAGAGTTCCTTCTGATGTAAGAGCGGATGGGATAAAGCGTGCTGTTTGCAAGATCCTCACACATGTGATAGTGGAGAGGGTATCGACCTAAAATGCCGAATAATTATCTCTAAACTTTCACCTAACTTTTTAATAGTCTTGTTTGGTGTACATAACGAGAGGATTGATTTCTTCAGAACATTTGCTCAAACAAATAGCAAGCAACACATCCACGAACTGTTATTACTTAACGTACCCTGAACAAGAGGATGTTCTGCACACTAATATTACTGAACGCACCTAAAATAAGAGGCTCTTACAATATTACTGAACGCACCTAAAATAAGAGGCTCTTACAATATTACTGAACGCACCTAAAATAAGAGGCTCTTACAATATTACTGAACGCACCTAAAATAAGAGGCTCTTACAATATTACTGAACGCACCTAAAATAAGAGGCTCTTACAATATTACTGAACGCACCTAAAATAAGAGGTTGTCCCAAATTGGATAGTTCTACGCCCTCCACTCTGACACTTCCAAATCCTTTTAAGAACTGAAAATCATGAAAATGAATTTTATAGTTTCTGTACATGATAAAAACACAACTGATTTGTGAATCATTTACAAATCAATCTTTGAAGGTCACCTTGACATGCCCTCCGTTGCTGTTGCCCTTGGACACCTCGGCGTCGATAACAATATGTCGCGTCATCAAACCAACCTCCGCTCGCATGTCCACCCGTTTATAAATGTCTCCATAGTGGTCGTACTGAATAGGACCTAGATTTCAAACAGAAAGCTTTCATGACAAAAAATTGTTGTTATACACAAAAAAAATTGTTACAGTGTATATTGAATTTAACTTTCGGTTCAACGTTCTTGAAAACTTTTGTTAAATCAGATTTTATTTCCTGTTCTAATGTCAAACTGCTGTTATATTGGAATTTACTTCCGGTCCTGTTGTTAAACTGTTGTTATATTGGGATTTACTTTCGGTCCTATTGATAAACTGTTGTTATATTGAGTCACTTTCGGGCTTTAATTAATATCAAACGGTTGATATTTTAGATTTATACTTCATGTCCAACTGTTATACTGGACTTTACTTCCGGTCCTACTGCCGCACTGGTTATATTCAATTTTACTTCATCTCCTATCAGACTGTTGTTATATTGGATTTTACTTCCGGTACTACTGTTTAACTGCTGTTATATTGGGGTTTACTTCCGGTCCTCTTGTCTTGTACCATTGCTATATGTGCGTACCTCCATTGTCTACCATAGATCCAAAACATGGTATTGAAAAAATCACTCGTTGCCCATTTTGTTTTATTTCTTCGCTTTTCCATATTTCCATAAATAAAACATCTGAGATAAATTAACATACTTTAGAAATGACCGGCTTAGATCTTAGATAAATATTTTAATCAGTATTATTCTTTTCAAATATAGATACAACACATCTTTCAACCACACATCCATACATGCTAGATTGAAAGCATATGTACATACAATTGAAGGGAGTTTGGTGAGGTATCTTATTTTTTCTTTTAAAAAGTAATCTATATGTAACATGATTTTTTTCTGAAAAGCAATAACCGTCAAAAGATTATACTGTAAATCTTAGGGTGATAGGTAGATTTATTAAGATTCTGTACTCACGGTTGAGGCGGACGGTGTTGGTTGAACAGTCCGTTCTGTCGCACGGCACGATAGAGAATTCTTCCACCTGTCTCCAGTCGTAATCCGTTGACGTAATGAAGATCTTGTCGCCTAAAAAAGGTTTAATTTCAAAAATATTGTTTTAATACCTATATTTACTGATAAAAATAGCTTGAATGCCTAACAGTGCCAAATAAAATAATTGTATTCATTTATTTTTACATATTCAAAATTGGTATGATATCTTTAAATTAATTATTTCCATTAGGCGAAGCTTACTTACCAGTTTTCCAACTGCTGACGTCATCCACAACAGAAATGATAGGCCTCGTTAGCAATGTGTTGAGGACCAGGAGCTGTATGCGACTTTGGGATTCCTTGAGATGGTTCTTTGACGACACTTTAATTTCGCGCTCTTTTTCAGGAGCGCTAAATGTTACCTCGGCTTCCGTGAATCTATCTTCCGAAATCTCTGAATCGTGGTTTTCATAGAAACTGAACCCTATTGAATGAAAAATACTTATACAAAAGAACAGAACGCGTTTCCCCTCAAAACTAAAGGTAGTTGATGAATTTTTGCCGGAGTATATGAAATTAGATATTTCTAAAATCAAACTACGCATACCTTTCTTTCCCACGGCGACATAAGCGTCGTCTTTCTGGACTGTTCGGAAGGAATTCGTGTTGTTGAGGGCATCTATGGCGGTATACAGAGCCGTTAAGTCTCTGCGCAGGAAATTCTTCTGGGTTGCAATTGCAAAGATGTCTCCGTTTGGGATCCCTTTGAACATATGATTTGTATTTACTTCAGATTGACGACACTGGAGAGTCATTTCATCAAAAGTGAGTACATGTACTAGTAGTATCTATATGTGTCTTGTAAAGAAGCAAAAGTTGATGTGAAAACTAACGGAAGAAAGTATATGATATAGATGTATTAATTCTTTGACCTTTTATGTTTTCATTTCTCGATGAAGGCACTGTGACGTCGCGCAAGTGACCTTTTATAATAACATAACTATACCAAAAAAAAGTTTTATCACTAAATGACAATAAGGAATTACTGGGGTAAGTGGGGTGGGGGTGTCTTAACGCAATGGAAGCGTAGAATAATTTCTGTCCACACTTCCATTATTCATATACTGTAAATGTATATATTTGGCGTGTGGAATATTTAGCGGAAATTAAAGTAATATGCTTCTTTAGCTTGGATTTGATTTTTTGGGGATAGAGTCTACATATATCTATAAGTTAGCCATAACAATAGATGATCTGCGATGTACCTGATTTAGAGATATTTTGCAATATACATGTACCTGATTTAGCAGATGGTCTCTTCCGCCAAAAACGCCATTAATTATAAATAATACACCGCCAATCACAAAAACATTTCAAGTACCCCAATAGTACAAACAAACAATACGTTCAACTTACTCGGCTCTACGGAACGCACTGATTTGGTCCTGATTCAAGATAATGGAGCCCCCAAAACCTCCACATAACCACAAGCAAAACTCGCGTTCTTTCGCCAGTTACCTTCAATGAAGTTCTTCAAGTCAGCTACTGCAGCATTTGTTTTTCTTCGACTAAAGAAGTTCAGTTTTCTGTGAATTCTGCCCACATATTCAAACCCTGCGTCAGTGTTGATGTTGAAATCGCTGTTGAAAGCTTCTCTGAAGTGGTAGACGTACATCCCTGGGCGGAAACTGACCTGTGTGTCCTGAAAATCACGCCCGGCAAGAGGGTCAACAACATGATCATGAAATACATGTCTCATTCAAAAAATTACTAAATTCAACATTTATAATTACGTTTTCAATCTGTTGACAAAACTTGGCCATCAGCTCAACTTTTGCCATTTTCTAAGATTTTAATTATTTTAAAAACCCAGAGGCGGATCCAAGATTTTAGGGAAAAAAGGTGGGTATGTAAAAGTCAAGTATTAGCCAAAATACTCAGCCATTTTGGGTGCCAAATCTGGAGTTTTACTCACATTATTTTATAAATTTGTGGCGATGGGGGGGGGGGGGGTATCCCGTCCCTTCTAAATCCGCCACTGAAATCTATTGTAAAGTGACCACACTAGTTTGTTCCCGCCTGTGTTCAGACAGTTTTATACTGAGAATCATATTCAAATTGAAATCCCTTGGTTATATTTTTTAATTTATGAAACATATTTTAGGTATACCCTGTGGTTGTAGATTTCAGTCACTTCTTCCTGGTACCGAGGGGCGTGTTGAGATAACTTGGTCCATGATAACTTGTCTTTACCGTGAAGTTCTAGTACTCCGCCCTCCTCCACCCCGATAAACTTCTCTCCGAACGACGGTATGTCCAGTTCCCCGGGCTCGCCTGAAACAAACAGTACTCAGTGTTTAAGGAGGAATAACACACCAGAGAAATCTGATATTTCAAATTTACTCCATTAAGTCTTTAAAAAGTGCAGGTTTAGTAGAAAGTATAATGCGGAAAAAAAATTTAAGACTCGAATCCACTATTTACTACAAAAGCCTATCAGTACATGTACGAAAAAATAAATGCACATTCTACTATCTCGTTAAATTACGAGATAATTAACACGTAATTAAGAGATTTTTTTCTCATAATAACGAGATTTGTCTTGTGATTGCAAGATCTTTTCTCGTAATTTCTAGAAAATCACCTCACAATTACGAAATCTTTTCAAGTAATTTCTGAATAATGATATTTTACACAACAGGATTTGAAGAAATAAGAAAAGTCGTGTACAGAATATAAATTTACCTAATAATGTAATCCGAGCCTTTCCGTCAAACTGGCAAGATTCACTCCCGATGTGAAGCTCCCCGCCTCCCTGTATCCTGAGATAGTGGGTGCGGAGGCTGATGGCCCCCACTCGGCTCCACACGAGCCGACCTCCCTTAGAAATGGTGATCCCGAAAAGTTCTGGGGGCGAAACGTCCAGGAGTGTGGGTTGGGAAATCGTGATCGAGGAATTTTTAGTGGCGGTCTGGAAAAAAAATAAGATAGTGATTTTTATTGATGTAGGTGTATGTTCAACACTCATACGATTTGTAACTTAGTGACTGTGAAATGTTAAATATGGATTACATTCATGACCAACATATTTACGTGTGCTAATATCACGCTCGTGCCTTTTTGTCTCACTCTGTTGATCACAACCAAAACAAAGCAGGTCATGCACGAATGCAGACAATTCCTGCTGGCCAGTCCTTATTATGTATAATGTTGGTTTCATAATAAGAATATCTTTTAGAATTTGTGACTCTATATCATTACAGAGTACAAGCCCTAATGGCTATCGAGGTAAATCTTTATTTCGTGGAAGTGTGAAAGAAATACACCAGAATTATCATTTCGATGGTGCATTAAACGAATCTACATGTATATACTTTTATTTTATGAGAAAAGGTTTGCTTGAAAGTAAATTTTAACAATGATCGACTATAAATGTAATATAAAGGTTAAACAAAAATCTAGAATTTTCTTTTCGTCTGTTTTATACTCAGTTTTAAAGCTTAAATTTGAACTAAATCTGAAAACTTGAAAAAGATTAAGTTGTAAACAATTATTGTTGTTGTATTGTGTCAAATCATCGTGCTTTGGTTTATAAGTTTAACTGGGTGGATGTTAAAGTTTTCATAACTTTCCATTTTCAGACATTTAATCTAGCTTTTATTTCCACTTACACTATGACACCCCCTTCCCAAAACAAAAATATAATCAAATATAAATTCATCTTTTTTTTTTATATCGTGTGTGTTCTCGTTTTTATTCAATAATTATTTTTGGTACATTGATCTAGAAAGTCGTTTATATTTCTATAACAAAATATTACATGCTAAATATAGATGAAATAAAAGAACTCCACACTCGATGGCCAATTGATAGTGAAAAGAAGAAGAAAAACTCACTACACTGGATGACCAAGGAACCAAATCATTTGCTTCTTCTGGACAAGATCCTAAAGCCTGTCCCCCACAACAAAGGAGGGCTGTTAGAAAAAGTGTTTTCATACTGGCGATTTCTACTACAAAACTGAGACAGGATGGTAAGCCGGTTATATTTATATTCGCGAGCCATTACGCTACCCCCGAGTCCTATGACGCGGTGTTTTCGGTGATTTTTCATGCGTAATACAAGTGTTTATGTCCGGAATATCTATTACAGCCGAGTCAGGGTCAGTTAACCACGAACCGGTGTGTTACGGTGCTGTTACGCTACGTCACCCAAGAATGGCCCGAACTCTCGACCGCTGTGCATTATTCGCTAGCTGTTTTTTGACCTTGGTTCATTTTAAGTGACGTTTGTTTAAATGCCGTCTCATAATATTGTGAATTTGTCAAAATAAATAGGCCTATATGGGTTCGTCATATCTGATTTATAAAAGGGCAGGATATTTAAACAAAATCAGAAACATTTAAAGAAAATATAAAGAAATTAAAAAATAACAATAATAAAAAATAAGAACTGAAACCGCTCGAAAACATTTATAAAAATACTTATTATCATCTTTAAGTGGATTTACTGCTGACGACTTATTAAAAATTTCATAACTCGATACGGCTATTTCATCAATTTATCTATAGACGTATAGTATATCATGCAATTGGTCAGATGTGAAAACAAAGTAATGTAATTTTTAAAAAAAAAAGGGGGGGGGGTCCGAAATGTAGCAATTTGGAAACGAGAAAGTTTTTCTTCTATATGCATCCACTCAGAAAATATATTAAAGATAAGAACCATTCAGTTTGCCCAATCTTGATATCACAAACTGTTATTAAAAATGACTTGCAATTGATATTGATCTTATTTACATGTAGTCCATGGGCATAAATTCAAGTTATCTGATTAGAGAGGTCATCAACTTCAACATCTGAGTAGAAAACTGACTTATCATGCATACTAATAGACACGAAGAATCGATAAAAACGGATATAAAATGAGGTATCGATAAAATGACTGTAAAAATGAGGTATAAGTGCTTGGGTGTTTGTTGTTGACATTTTACTTTTTAATATTACGCAGTTTCTGATTCGAACATTTAATTACGACCCACCCATAAAAAAGGCATTGACCTAGGAAGTCTTTAATATCTACAGCACTAGAAGTAATCAGCAACGAGATACTGCCACAAACTGCACACAAAGTACATGTATGTAAAGTGTGTTCATAATGTCATATTGTATTTCTTTTTTAATTTTACTGTGTGGGTATCAATGCAAAAATCACAATAGTTGTCGTATTGTAAATTTTCTATTTACACCCACCAAGTAAATTCAAAAATTACAACATGACAATAATCTGTTATGTTGAGATTGCTTATATTTAATGATGAAATTTATGCATTACACACTGTTGCATACTTCCTGCTCATAATGTGTAAACTAGTGTGTTGCAATGTTATGGGCGGTATAAAATGGAGATGATTATCACCTTCTTATAAAATAAAAAATAGCATGGTAGAAATATATCAATAGTATATTGAACAAATATTTTTAAATTACTTCAATAATTGTATTATCCTTTAAACTGTTTATGGATTTTGTCTGTCTGTAAGTCTGTTCCAAAGTAATGTCTCATATAGATTGTTTTTCTGCATGTCTGTCTGTCAGTCTGTAGAACTCATGCAAGTCTGTATGATTCACAGATTTTCTCTCTCTGCATGTCTGTCTGTAAGACTGTAGAATTCATGTCTGTCTGTAAGACTGTAGAATTCACAGATCATGTCCGTCTGTTATACATTGTCAAGTACACAATTTAGTAAATCACATGCAAAAGGTTGTCATCATATAACTGTCCTATACCTTTAAACCTTGGCCTGACTTTTGTATAAGGATCATGTAGCCAGAGTATTGTGACACTGACATTTTTCTTACTGTCCTCCTCCTTGCATGGATACTGTTATATTTACATATCTTTTAAATACCCCATATCCATTGGTTAGGTGTATCATCCAGTGCTAGTTGATAAGAGACTTGTAATACGTAACTTGTAAATGAAAAAAAATAATTGCCTGCAAATTAGCATTATAGTGTTAATAAAGCTACAAAGATGTCCCGGAGAAAAAAAGGGGGGGGGGTGTCCAACATAGGAACCATCCCCTCCTCTGGATCCGCCAATGCAGTACTTAGCTGATTAAGAAGGAAATAGTACTCGAAAATATCTGGAATGTTATACTCATACGACTCATATATAACTAATTAGACTATTCATCAATTGCAATATGATACATTTTAATTTGTTTATTGAATCACCAAACATGATGTCATACAATCATGTTACACAATATGAGATAACAGGTATATAATGATAATAAAATAAGTACTAACAGTTCATATACATATGTATATATATTTTTTACATGTACACGTGACGTCAAACTGTATACATTGTATGCAAATACACATGTATAAATATTTAGCCTATTATTGTCTGCACGATAGTGAGATACGAATATACTTAGTACGACCTATTTTCAGATAACGGTTTCGACTTCCTGCTATTCTGTCGTTGTTTGAGAGGATTTTGAAGAAAATTGTGGGAAAATGTAGAATCAGAGGTAAAACATGGAAATATTATTGATTAGCATGAGTAGCATTTCTACAGATTAAATTATTCCTATCGAAATTGGAAAAAAAAATTACCTAGGGACTGTGTTTTTAGCATACATGTAGATTGCATAAGCAACTGGTTCAACAATGCAATACTTCAGTTGTTTTGAAATATATTACGAACACATTGTCAGTTGAATCACTCTTATAATAAAAGTTATTTATTTGCAGGGTGTAGTGTTGAGCCGGTGAGGATGGCAGTTGATGGTGCTGGAGTGAGACTTCATTTCGTTATCCCATCATCACCATCAGCTTTATAATGAACTCCATTACAGCATTCCGTCATAGCATTAGCTTTACACTGCTTAATATATCTTTTGTGTAAGTGAATTCAATAATTATTAAGGAGGAATAACACCAGAGAAATTTGATGTGGATGAAAAGTGGAGGATTTGTCCAGTCCAAAGACTATTTCTACCTACGTAGCTATTTTAAATAGCTACCTAGGTATTTAAACCTACTTAAAGTAGCTACTTCTACCTACTTTTACCTATTTTTAAAAATATAGATAAATAATAATTCAGGCACATCTTTTAAACAGGTCAGTCATTTTATGTATCATGTTGTGCATTTGTATGGCAAAATTCAAAGTGTACAGTAAATTTGAATACTTTACGAGGGTGGAGAATGTAGAAGAAATGCATGAAAAATCGCCCTCAAAACCTTTAATGTAAAATGCATGAAGGTAGACTTTAAAATTAATACAGATTTGTAAGACATTCTAGACTTCTTATCACATAGCTTTAATCCTAAGTTCCTAGAAAATGGAACTGGGTGAAGTTATTGATGCAAATTTGAAAGGTTAGAAAGTAATAATTTTTTGTCCAAAATTTTTGTGGTATCCATCGTCAGTGTACATGAATCAAGAAATTTGGTGTACACCATACTGCGCCGTTCCTGCGTTTGGCCACGAAATGCAAGTAAAGGAAAATGTAGATAAAAATAGCTACCTGGAGTAGGTTTAAATACCTAGGTAGCAATAAGTAGCTACGTAGGTAGAAATAGTCTTTGGACTGGACCTGTTTAAAATTCATTTAGTCAAAAAATAAAAGTTTTAGTAGAAAGTAATCGGGGGGAGGGTTAAAACTCCTGCTGGACTTGAATTCATGATCTATACTACAGATCAGCAGTCATCAGATTTGAAAGGAATGTACAAATATTGCTGGTGTTCATATTTTCATTCATGGTTAAAAGGAAGTCAGCCATTATGACAATGTAGTCTACCACCGTATGTTTTTGCAAAAAAAAAAATGTATTGGTATGGTGGGAGAAATAATCTAATTTGCTAAATGGAAGCAGAAATGCATATTACACATGTGTATTCCTTCTGACAAAATCTTTCTTTTGACACCAAAATGTTTGACCTCAGGACTTTCACTTTGGAATTTGACATATTTTTGAAAAACTTTATCCTTGGCCATAACTTTTGAGCAGTTAGTTCTAGAGCTTTCATATTCACAATATATTCCTTGTGACAAGACCTTTTGTTTGGTACCAGCTGCACATTACTTTGCTGCTAGGGGGCATCATTGTCTCACGAACGTAAACACATCTTGTTGAAATAGGAATCTGTTGAGTTTTTTTCTCCAGAACTTTGATACAGAATGGCCAGCAGTCTTCCACCTATTGGTGTCTTCTGGGACATTGAAAACTGCTGTGTTCCCAGATGGAAATCGGCTCTATTTGTTGTCCAGGCCATTCGAGATTCGCTGTTTGCAGATCACAGGGAGGTGGAGTTTATGTGTGTATGTGACACCAGTAAAGAAAGCAAAGACGTCATTCAAGAACTTAATTCTGCTCAGGTACGAAAACTGACATTGAAGTCAGATTGGTATTATAAAGGAATATGATCCAGAAACACAGTGTGTACAGTTTCTTTGGTGACATTTGTTTTTGTTTTGTCAATTACTACAATTAGTGGTATATATCAATAGAGAAATGAGTATATGCTAATTAATTGTAATTTGCCAGGTTAATGTGGTCCACATCAATGCCACCAGTAAGAATGCAGCTGATGACAAAATACGACAGAGTCTTAGAAGATTCGCAGACACTCACTCTCCACCAGCCACTGTAGTGCTGATATCTAGTAAGACACTAATGCTGATATCCAGTAAGACACTGTAGTGCTGATATCTAGTAAGACATTGTGTTGTTGATATCTAGTAAGACACTGTAGTGCTATCTAGTAAGACATTGTCATGCTGATATCTAATAAAACACTGTAGTGCTGATATCTAGTAAGACACTGTAGTGCAGATATCTAGTAAGGCATTGTCATGCTGATATCTAGTAAGACACTGTAGTGTTGATATCTAGTGACACTAGTGCTGATATCTAGTAAGATACTGTAGTGCTGATATCTAGTAAGACACTAGTGCTGATATCAAGTAAGACACTAGTACTGATATCTAGTAAGACACTGTAGTGCTGATATCTAGTAAGACATTGTAGTACTGTTATCTAGTAAGACATTGTAGTGCTGATATCTAGTAAGACATTGTAGTGCTGATATCTAGTAGGACACTGTAGTGCTGATATCTAGTAAGACATTGTAGTGTTGATATCTAGTAACACTGTATTGCTGATATCTAGTAAGACATTGTAGTACTGATATCTAGTGACACTGTAGTGCTGATATCTAGTGACACTGTAGTACTGTTATCTAGTAAGACATTGTAGTGCTGATATCTAGTAAGACATTGTAGTGCTGATATCTAGTAAGACATTGTAGTGCTGATATCTAGTGACACTGTAGTACTGTTATCTAGTAAGACATTGTAGTACTGTTATCTAGTAAGACATTGTAGTGCTGATATCTAGTAAGACATTGTAGTGCTGATATCTAGTAAGACATTGTAGTGCTGATATCTAGTGACACTGTAGTACTGTTATCTAATAAGACATTGTAGTGCTGATATCTAGTAAGACATTGTAGTGCCGATATCTAGTAGGACACTGTAGTGCTGATATCTAGTAAGACATTGTAGTGTTGATATCTAGTAACACTGTATTGCTGATATCTAGTAAGACATTGTAGTGCTGATATCTAGTAAGACACTGTAGTGCTGATATCTAGTAACACACTGTATTGCTGATATCTAGTGAGACATTGTAGTGCTGTTATCTAGTGAGACATTGTAGTGCTGATATCTAGTGAGACATTGTAGTGCTGATATCTAGTAAGACATTGTAGTGCTGATATCTAGTGACACTGTAGTGCTGATATCTAGTAAGACACTGTAGTGCTGATATCTAGTAAGACACTGTAGTACTGTTATCTAGTAGGACACTGTAGTGTTGATATCTAGTAAGACATTGTAGTGCTGATATCTAGTAGGACACTGTAGTGCTGATATCTAGTGAGACATTGTAGTGCTGATATCTAGTGACACTGTAGTGCTGATATCTAGTGACACTGTATTGCTGATATCTAGTAAGACATTGTAGTACTGATATCTAGTAACACTGTAGTGCTGATATCTAGTAAGACACTGTAGTGATGATATCTAGTTAGACACTGTAGTGCTGATATCTAGTGAGACATTGTAGTGCTGATATCTAGTGACACTGTATTGCTGATATCTAGTAACACACTGTATTGCTGATATCTAGTAACACACTGTATTGCTGATATCTAGTAACACACTGTATTGCTGATATCTAGTGACACTGTATTGCTGATAACTAGTAACACACTATATTGCTGATATCTAGTAACACACTGTATTGCTGATATCTAGTAAGACATTGTGTTGTTGATAACTAGTAACACACTGTATTGCTGATATCTAGTAACACACTGTATTGCTGATATCTAGTAACACACTGTATTGCTGATATCTAGTAACACACTGTATTGCTGATATCTAGTAAGACATTGTATTGCTGATATCTAGTAACACACTGTAGTGTTGATATCTAGTAACACACTGTATTGCTGATATCTAGTAAGGCACTAGTGCTGATATCTAGTCTAGCAGTAATATATAGTATAAATGATATTGTATGATGGTCATCATGTATCTAGTAGATCAAGAAAAGAAAGCATGCCTGTTAGTGTACATCACTTTTTCTATTTATACATGTTTGTGTCAGCAAATCATGAGCATGTTAAGTAATAGATATATTTTATTTTAGAAGTGAGATGTATACACTTTTACATGAATACAGTGAAACTTTTCTTAACACCCTTGACATCACAGGTAAACCTTAAACATTATTGAGGCCGCTTGTATTTTTCACACCTCTGGTGGATAATTTCCTACCTGGCATTCAATAATTTTTTCACACCTGGCCAATCTTGATCCCCTTCTGACCAGACTTTCTAGTCTTAAAAAAGTAGCCAGTATTATGAGGAAAATTTTTACATGTTTGTTAACAAATATTCTATAAAAAGTGGCCGATGTCCGGTTTTCATGGATGGCTGGTTTTGTGAAAATTTCTTTGTAAGGAAATGTTAAGATTTCTGCTGGGACTTTAAAAATCAGCTGGTATTCAGGGAGGACCGGTTTGAAAAAGTTTCTCTGAATTTGACAAAAACATCAGATTAGTTCTACCATATGTAGTATTCATATACAGCTCACCTTCAGTATGTAGATATTATATAACTGTCATATTGGTTGATTGGTTGCAGTTTATTGTGCAAATACTTATGATGAATATTCTCTCTGAGAAATGCTTTCTTTTCTGTTAGCTGATGTAAACTTTGCTGCTGATTTGTCTGACCTGAGACACAGAAAGAAATACAACGTAGTACTGATACACAGTCACAAAGTGTCAGAAGCTCTGAAAATCTGTGCTACAAAAAACATTGTTTATGAGGAACTGGTGAAAGAACTACCGAAGCGCCAAGCAGAAGCAGTGAGTATTAATGACCTCGAGAATTTCAGTTGATGAATGATAATAAAAATGATTTCACTCGATATTTTGTTTTAGTATCGGACAAGTGCCTTCATCCAAAGAGATAAAAATAGTGCTGTACATGTGTTAGCAAAACATACTGAACCAACCTGGACTATTTGGGATAAATTCGATATGAAATGATTGCTCAATAAACAATTACCTGGCAATTGAAATTTTTGTTTGTCATGGCACAACAGTCTTGTTATTTTGTTGACGTCAGTATCCAAATCAATTTTGATAAAAATCATTACAGTGTGAGGTGAGTTGTGTTTTCACTTTTGTTTTGTGTATATGCTGGCAGGCTGAAGAGGGAGGGTTAGAGTTGGTAGTCACTGGTCTACCCCCAGGTGTGACTGAGAAGAGAATCCAGAGTCGTCTGAAGAAGTTATCTGTGAACTGTGGTGGACGAGTGGTCAGTGTGTCCAAAGAGACAGCTGTCTTACGATTCTCATGCCATAACGATGCAGCCAAGTATGTCCATTTATAAAATCAGAGTTACAAGTTCATCCTGGTGATTCACCATGGTCTTTAGGTTTTGTTGGTGAAATATTTATTTTGAAGGCCATTTATTTCTTGCAGTGATTTTGGTAGACTTATATAAATTTTTTATTTATTTGAGGAGTTTTCTTTTAAATTTAGCAAATTACAAACAAAACAATTAAGAAAATTAATACAGTAGGAAAATGTGTGGTGTTTTATTGAAGTTTTGAATTGTTATGCTTTGGGTCTGCTCCTCAATCCTTGGAAATTTGGTGAGTGTCAAATATGAAATCTTCCGATGGGTATGTCAGTGTTTTGGAAGAAAATCATAACTGCCAACCTTTCAGAATCTGCAGATTGTGTGATTGATTTGCAAAAAGTGGGTAGTATGGGATTCTGTAAATGAATATACAGTGAAACCTGTCTAATCTGACGAGGACTGGGAAACGTATATTTAGTTAGAATACACAGTATGTCGGAATAAACAGTGTAAGAACAATGAATGAAAATAAGGTTCGGATTGCACAGGTGTCGGATTAGGCAGTTTTTACTGTATTATACACAGGTGTCGGATTAGGCAGTTTACCGTATAAGGGGAAATATGAATAGGAGGAAGGGGTCTGCAAAAATAACCAGAAATATACAAAATGGGAGAGGGAGGTGGCACCATTGTGTAATCAATGACTGGTAAGTGGGCAACTCTAGGAAAATCTTTGGGTGCTTCTTTGGATTAGGACTGATTTAAGGAGGAATACGACACCTTCATAATGGCTGACTTCTTTTGAAAAATATATCAGCAATACATGTATATTCCTTTTTGATTGAATTGCCTAGCTAGGTAGCGCAGTAGGATAACTATTGATTTGGAGATTGTGGGTTTGAGTTTATCAGGGTTTTAATTTTTTTTCAGATTACTTTCTACTAAAAGTCTAAAACTGCATTTTTTTTTTAACGAAGGTAAAGAAAGTTTTCAGTTTCAAAATGTTATTTTACATATCCTCCACTTTCCATCCATATCAGATTACTCTGGTGTGTTATTCCTCCTTAATGACTTTATTATGTAAATAGGAATGTATTCCATTCCCGATTACATACAAGAATCATTCAGTAGAAAAAAATGCATGTGTTATTAAAAGATCTGGCTTGCTCATTTAGTTCATATACTTTAAAGATAATATGAAAGCATTGAATTTACATGAGTTTTTTGACCAATTTTAAAAAAAAAAAAAGGGTTTGTAAAATGAGTCGGTTTTGTTGAGGTCTAACTATGTCTCTTTTTAACAAACTTAAATCATTTTATTTTATAAGCATGCCCTTCAGTTTATATCATCTGTGAAATGTGAATAATACAAAGTACACCAAAGAAAGATAACTCAATGATTACTTCTACTTTCATGAGATGAGTGATCACCCCTTTTACGGGATGGGTGATCGCCTTCAACTTGTTGAAGATTATATCTCTTGATGATCATGCAGTTGCAATGGCTAGAGAAAAACATGTTTTTCAAGTCGTACTGAGTATGAGTGTTTTATGAAATCTATCAATTGATTAAAGATCAATTCATATATGAAGTTCCATTTCAAATGTAATGTAATAAAGCGGGAAGGAATATTAATCATTAGGAAATGTATTTCTGCAAAGTAAAGTTATAATGGATAAATCATAAATATTTTTAATAAATTTTATATGTTGATATATCACTGTAGTAGATGTTAAATATTTGTTGATAAGTAATTGATAGACATTTGAATTATATGTTTGGTATTCACACTTCAGTTTCATATAATTACTAGATCTATAGATTATTATTTTAAATTATTATTAGGAATGTGTTATGGCTTTGATGCAAAAATATAGTGCACAGCACAGGTACTTTTAAAGTCTCTGTTACAGCCATTGATTTACATCAAGTAATCTTTGTAGTGAAATATATTTTGCCCTGAAGCAAATAAATTTTATTTAGAATTTGGACACATTCAACAATAAACATGAGCTCAAATAGGCTCTTTAATTGACTGGAATATTCATCAAGGTAGAACTCTAATCAAACACTCTTTACAAGAGAGATAACTTCCACATGATGTCTCTTAACCAATCAGAATTAAGCTCACAGTGAGTCCTGATCAGTTCTCAGAGCATTAACTTTCTTTCAGAGCAAGGACTAGAATGGAGGGTGAGGATGTTTATGGAAATAAAATTAAAGTGGGCTTCCCTCAGACCTCCAGAAGTAACTTTAACTCCATCAGCAGTGGTAAGTGTTGTATGCTTTTGTAAATATATTGACAAGAAAATTTCAATTTGCAGTGTTTTGAAAAAATCAAGGGGAAGGGTCCCTTATAAACTTGTATGAGTAGCTTCAATATGAGCCCCCAACATGCACTGACCTGTCCATTTTGGATATATTGTGAGGGACTTCACACATTCACCTTTCTTTGATACATAATGGAAACTACCACTAAAATGTGGATTTTTTAAATTAAACTCTATTGCAATTTTTCTGCAGCTGTCATTGCACGTTAGCAATTGGAACATTTTTAAATTCTTCTTGATAACTGCCATTCCAATTGTTTTCAAATTTGGTATTAAGCGTCTTTGGGAAAAGGGGGTCAGAAATTGAAAAGTTTATTCTAATTACCCTAGCCAATGCATAATGTTAATTGCTTTATACATATTATTAATGCAGGCATTCATTAATACTGGGCTTTAGGATGAACAACTGTCTTCACATTCAGAAATCCCCAACTACAGAGACAATTCTAAAGATTTAGGATCGATACTTCCTTAACCAGCGGATCATCACAACAAAGCAACATGAAAATGATGTTTTAATTATCGTAGTTAAACATGCTTGAATATTAAATATTGTGATGTAATAGATGTGCATTTGTTTATTGATGATCTGCAAATAATAATCTTGCCCAATAACATTGCTTTAGATTCTGACAGAAACGGCTCTCAGTAAACATATATTGTAAAAAATTTCGAAAAAAACACACATACAAAATTTATTTAATCTTGTATATCAAGTGTAGTGGTCAGCTGGGTTCGATCGCCGGTGGCCAGATAGCTCATTTGTTAGAGCACCTGACTAGAGATTCAGGGGGCCCGGGTTCGAATCCTGGTCTGGTCCGTTGCATTTTCTCCCTTCCTGTTACACAGGGAATAGAACAATGAGAGTACAGTATTTCCTTTTTCACACCTGATGACTGACACGAAACATACAACCTGTCAGACTGGTGTTCTGTGAACTCAAAGTAAAACAAGGAATTTAGATCCAATATAGACTGGAGTTCAGGACACGTCTGTGTATGTAGGACAGCCTTGCATCCCAAATGAATTTTTTGTGTCCAGGACATAATTTTGCATAAAGAACAACCCTGCCTACGTATGGAGTTATTCATACTTTTAAAATGGACTCTTATCAATACATTATTGAAAAACAGTATGTTAGAGGGTTTAGAGAACTGCAGTTAAACAAAATTGTCAGCTTTACATTATCCTGAAAAGGGTTTGTGGAAAATTTAGATTAAGTAGAAATAATATGTGTGTCTGTGTGTATTACTGGATTCAGAAGCAGCATGTGTACAATAAAATCTAATACATGTAACAGCATCTAGATGATAAAACAGTTATACAATTATTCAACAACAATAATAATTGTTTCCTTCAAATTGTATTTCAGACTCAAATACCACACACACCTTAAAAATTCCATCTACAACTTTACAGACAGGCTCAAAAAAGTCAAAAAATCACCAGAAAACGAAATCAGAAGAAAAGAGAACTCAAAATACGGAGAGAGACCCAAAAAATAAATCCGAGTCAAAGGAACTGACAACTTCTGACAATAAGGGTGTCTCAACGACCAGGATACAGAGTGTGGTGGACAAGTTCTCGAAGGACAACAAAGGCAGCCGTCACGTTCTGATGTTACAACAGCAGCTGTATCAGGAAGGACAATGGCAGTCTGAGGAACACCACACTCCTCCCCAGCCATATTATTCCCACTATAATTATTACCATGGTTATCAGAATCGACCAAACTATTCCCATCATCCCTCGGATTACAATGATTACCATGGTTACAATGCCTCAAACAGTTTCTATCACTATGGTTCTCAGCACAATCGCAGCTTCACCTCGTACAGTTCATACCGCAGCCTGTATGAATCCAACTCCCAAAATTATCGCAGAAACCATCAAAATGGCTACCCAAGTGACTCCTGTATACAGCAATTTTATGATCCAAGAAATGAAGAAAATTACGTTGAGTTTGAGAGAGACTCCTGTGATGGATACACATTTCAGCCGATCTTAAACCCCTCCCCCTGCCCCAGTTCAGCCAGCAGTTCATCGGTCGAGATTGAGATGGGGGACTGGGACTCGTTGACTGGTCCTGTGGAACTAATGGTGTCAAACCTGGATTACAACATCAGCGCCAAGGAATGGAGGAAGATTCTGTTTACAACATTCCATCCTCACGTCAGGGTAGGCCACTACCAATATTGTAAAGTCAGGGTAGGCCACTCACAATATTGCAAAGTCAGGGTAGGCCACTCCCAATATTGTAAAGTCAGGGTAGGCCACTCCCAATATTGCAAAGTTCAGGGTAGACCACTCCCAATATTGTAAAGTCAGGGTAGGCCACTCCCAATATTGTAAAGTCAGGGTAGGCCACTCTCAATATTGCAAAGTCAAGGTAGACCACTCTCAATATTATAAAGTCAGGGTAGGCCACTCCCAATATTGTAAAGTCAGGGTAGGCCACTCCCAATATTGTAAAGTCAGGGTAGGCCACTCTCAATATTGCAAAGTCAAGGTAGACCACTCCCAATATTATAAAGTCAGGGTAGGCCACTCCCAATATTGTAAAGTCAGGGTAGGTCACTCCCAATATTGTAAAGTCAGGGTAGGCCACTCCCAATATTGTAAAGTCAGGGTAGGCCACTCCCAATCAGTCATTTTTATTAGGGTTTAAATTTCATTATTGTAATCATTTGGACATTACAAATTTAGACCCTCCACTAACACGAGAAATTGAGTTACAATGTATGTTAAAAAATAACAACTTTTAAACCATGAAATCAACTCCATACCAACATATTTTTCTCAAACCACATTGCTTATACAGTATCAAGTTGAATGTTTGCAAATGTAGAGCTATGATTGAATAATTCAAAGAGATTTAGAATTCCTGGAAAGTTTGTGTAGGAGGAAGTGTTGTCTTGTTACAGAAAAAAAGCTTCTAAAAAAATCATTTATACACATTATACATGTACTTTCGAATAAAACAGTTTGATGACAAGGTTTGTCTATGTTTAGGTTTTAAATGTGCATGTGAAGACCCAGCCGGACAACACCAGTTTAGGAATGGTGAAGGTTCCCAGCATAGAGGAAGCCAGGTTTGCTATATCACAGTTCCATCGCAAAAAGATCGGTTACAAACGTATCCACGTCACATTGAAGAATGAGGAAACGCAGCGCCCAGCTTCCAGCACAAGGTTCAGACATTACCATGTTAATATTAATTTATTAAGT